>NC_080543.1:16594023-16919857 GCF_028640845.1 Ahaetulla prasina
TTTGTAATGAATTCTGACTCCTTGGGGATAGCTCCTCCCCTTAGCTGGATGTCATTCTTCCAATAGATTCAGACTTCACCTTGGATTATTTTTCCAATTCTCATTATAAGAAATTTACAACAAACACTAAAAGAAATCTCATTTCACAAAGTTTTTAAGAAGCAGCAGTGGTTTAATGCTATGTTATTGGTTTGCTCTCAAGCCTTTAATACAAGTACGAGAGACCTGAATGGTCTTGTTTAATTACCAGCTATATGGATTTCATTTACCGTATTTTTCAGACTATAAGATGCACTTTTTTGTCTCCCAAAAGGGGGTGAAAATGTCTGTGCATCTTATAGACCGAATATTGCTGAAGCCCCACCAGCCTTTTTTTCCCCCTCCGGACTCCGTTTTGGGGCCTTTTTCAGGCCTCTTTTTGAGGGTTTTTTTCAGCCCACCTTCGAGGCTTTTTTTGGCTCATTTTTTTCAGAAAAAAGCCTCCCCCCCCCCAAAAGCCTCAAAAACGGCCAAAAAAGCCTCGAAAATGGGCCAAAAAATGGCTTTAAAAAAAGGCCCAAAAATGGGGGGTGGGGAGGCAAAAAAACTTTTTGTTGTTGTTTTCCTCTTCCAGATTTAGTTGCGTCTTATAGTCTGAAAAATACGGTAAACAGAATTGAATCTGGCATAATTCCTTCTCTTGAAAAAGCTTCTCCTCTCTCCCTTAGAGTGCTTCAGGAATGACCCACTTCCACTCTCAGCCCCACTACAGGCTACGACTGGGCGATGTGCCGTTTGTTGCTGGGAAGGTAAAGAAGGATTATTTTCAGGGTCTCGATTGCTTGGTGCTGTCATAGCAAACAGTGGAAAAAAGCAGAGCTGGTTTCATTTAAATTCCTGTACGCATCTCAGAAGTATCTTAGTAGTTATTCTTGGAAGAGAAAGGTAGAATGAAATGAGCCTCTGTTCTGACCTTCGTTCTGAATTAAGAACGCTGCTGCTGCTCGTGGATGCAAAACCTCAATTGTACACAAATACAAATGAGAGATTTCAATAGGCTTTTTGTTGGTTGGGAGACCAGAAGTTCTCCAGGAGTTGCTGAGCTGTATAATTTGTGGCATTCCTTTTTGGCCATGCTTGGTTCCAGGCTTCTGGCTATAGGCAAAAAATCCAGAAAGGAGTAGGGAGAAAAACAGGGTACAAGGGAGAAGAGATTGAAAAAAGGGGGCTTGAAGGCAAGAAAGGATGAAAACTCATCCAACAGCTGCCTTGCAGTCCTCCACAGATTACTTGAAGGATAACAGAATAACAGAGTTGGAAAAGGTCTTCTAGTCCAGGGGGTCAGCAACCTGCGGAACCTCTGGAGCCGCATGTGGCTCTTTCATCCCTCTGCTGCGGCTCCCTGTCGCCGGTTGGCTCCACAATTGATAGGGCTTTCGGTTAGGACAGGTAGAGGAAAAAGGAGGCCATGCTAGGAGGAGACTCTATGGTGGGGGAACCGGACTTCCGGTTGGCAGAGGAAAAAGGACGCCGCACTAGGAGAAGATTCTATAGTGGGGGAACTGGACTTCCGGCTGGCTCCAGAATTGAACAGGGGGCTTCCGGTTAGGACCTTTGTGGCTCTTTGAATGTTTAAGGTTGCCGATCCTTGTTCTAGTCCAACCTCCTGCTCAGGCAGGAAACCCTATACCATTTCGGACAAATGGTTGTCCAATCTCTTCTTTAAAACTTCGGGTGTTGCAACATTCACAAATTACCAATACAGGAGAATATTTGTAGCTCAGGATGGAAATGAGGGGTCCTTGGTGCTCTCTGAGCACTGATGATATTAACTAGTTTGGCCAATGAAACATCTGCAAGAAAACAGAAAGCACCAAGGACTTTGTCTGACATGTCAAGTGGTTGCAGTCCAAATTAAGTGGCGCCTTTTTAATATTTCCTCTTTTTTGTAGGATTTCTTAGTCATGGCAAAATTCCATCCCCAAAAATGATGGTCACGTTATCCTGGTTATCCAAGGCAGTGTCATTTATTTCTCTTTAAAGCATTGCCGTTTTAAAGAAATTACTATTAAAAATAGGGCCCAAATTTGTGAGCCCTTCCCCCATTTGAGATTTTATTATGGAGTAAAGTTAACGTCCTTGGTGTTCTCTGAGCTTCGTTGTTTTCTTGCAGAAGCTTGCTTACCCAACTAGGTAGCATCATCAGTGCTACTAATTCATATACAAATACAAATATTCTCTTCTAAAGTTAAAGTTGTTAAAAGGTATTGCTGTGTTTGTTCCAAAGGTGCTTTTTCAAGAGGCAACTGGGCTTTCTGGTTTTTCTCTGAAGACTTTTCACTTCATGTCCAAGAAGCTTCTTCAATTCTGACTGGATGGTGGGGAATGGAAGGAATTATACTCCTTGCAGACAGCTGGTCATTTGCATCCTTTTAAAGAGCCGTTGAGGCCGCTTAGAGGTTTATCTGTGTCCTCAGGGTCACTTGAGTAGTGCAAATGGGTGTGGAACCTTCTTGGAACTGCTGAAAAGACTGTGAAGTTCAAGAAGTCTCCACATCCATTTGCACTACTCAGGTGACCCTGAGAATACAAATAAACCTCCAAGCGGCCTCAACGACGCTCTCAAAAAAGTGCAAATGACCAGCTGTCTGCACGGAGTATAAATCCTTCCATTCTCCATCATGCAGTCAGAGCTGAAGAAGCTTCTTGGATGAGAAGCGAAACGTCTTCAAAGAAAAACCTGAAAGCCCGATTGCCTCTTGAAAAAAGCACCTTTGGGATGACTTGAGAATCTCCATACACATTTATCACTGTGTTTGGTTCGTTCAATGCTTAACCTTGGTTCCCTTCATTTGTGCTTGTTGCCTCAGTCTACCAGCCCAAGCCACTCGGTCACAGCCAACGTGCAGCATGTGCTCCACCTCATGAAGCAGCATTCCAAAGCCCTCTGCAACAACCGCGTGGTCAGTGAAGCCCCGATGAGCAAGCCGACGAGTAGGGGCAGGAGATCATCGACGTCTTCCCTTTCTTCCACGTCACAAGGAGACCTTTCTGAGGTGCTTCTGACATTACAAGATGAGCTCGGGCAAATGAGTTTGTGAGTCAAAACTCTTGTGCAAATGTTCACCTTGTGACCTTTTTCTGACCATACCTGTATTTTATTAGATGGCGGTCCAGCAGGCACGTCAAACACTTCAAAAGGGTTTTTTCAATCCTATTTATGGAGGGGGGGAGGATTGGAAATAACGTCTGGCCATGCTTTCCACCTAAAAGACATGCATAGTTAAAGGTAAAAGTTCCGCTCGCACATATGTGCTAGTCGTTCCCGACTCTAGGTGGTGGTGCTCATCTCCGTTTCAAAGCCGAAGAATCAGCGCTGTCCAAAGTCGTCTCCATGGTCATGTGGCCGGCATGACTCAATGCCAAAGGCACACAGAACGCTGTTCCCTTCCCACCAAAGGTGGTCCCTATTTTTTCTACTTGCATTTTTTACGTGCTTTCGAACTGTTAGGTTGGCAGAAACTGGGACAAATAACGGGAGCTCACCCTGTTACACGGCAGCATTAGGGATCTGAACCGCTGAACTGCCGATCTTTCGATCGACAAGCTCAGCGTCTTAGCCCCTGAGCCACCGCATCCCTCTAAAAGACATGCATGGGATGCTGGTATATAGGTAGTCCTCAATTTACGACCGTAGCATAATCTGCCTTGTGAAACCTTCTTTGACTAGGTTTCATAGAAGGAATGGATGGATTCTAAGTAGTTCAGCAGCACTTGAAACCTGATGGACCCTATCGAGCAGCGTGCAAGTTTTATAGAGATACGTGAAGTTTACCCATGTGATCAAATTGACCAGATCATTGAGACCAGCGGTCCCCAAACCTTTTGGCACTGGTTTTGTGGGAAGACCTTTTTTCCACAAACCAAGGGGGGAGGGGAGGCGCACGCAACTTTGGTCCCTCACATGCTCAGTTTACAATAGGGTCATTCCAAAGGAGCTTTTTTTTTCAGGAGGCCAACTGGACTCTCTTGTTTTTCTTTCAAAGATGTTTCGCTTCTCACCCAAGAAGCTTCTTCAGCTCTGACTGGATGGTGGGACTAAAGAAGCTTCCTGGATGGGAAGCGAAACGTCTTCGAAAGAAAAGCAAGAAAGGCCAGTTGCCTCCTGAAAAAGCAGCTTTGGGACAACCATGACCTGGATGACCAAGAATCTCTACAGATTTTTACAGTAGGGTTTTTGCTCCTATGAGAATCTAAAGCCTGATGATCTGAGATGGAGCTGAGATGGTTATTTTAGGGCTGGGGAGCAGCTGCAAATACAGAATGAAGCTTTGCTTGCTAGCTAGCCATTCCCCTCCAGCTGTGCGGCTTGGTCCTTCCAGGCCACAGGCCCTTACCAGTCCATGGCATGGGGTTGGAGAACCCCCGATTTAGACCAGGGGTCTCCAGCCTTGGAAACTTTAAGACTTGTGGACTTCAACTCGCAGAATCCCTCAGCCAGCAAAGCTGAGACCACCTCTGTGCCGCCCTTCTATATACCAGGTAAAACCTCAACTATTATGAACCCTGTGGCCACATTCTGTGGTGTAGATGTAAGGCCTGATGTGAGATAATGTGGGCTCTTTATATATATATATTTGGTTGTTCAGGTTTTCTCCCGTGTAAAATTGGAAGTGTCTTGGTGACGTTTCGACGAAGTCTCATTCGTCATCTTCAGGTTTCAGCTTCATGCTTCTGGGAGCAAAAGCACAAAGCTGAAGCCTGAAGATGACGAATGAGACTTCGTCGAAACATCGCCAAGACACTTCCAATTTTACGCGGGAGAAAACCCGAATAACCAAAGACCTACATACAAACACCCGGGAAAACCTCAGAAAACATACATACATACATACTTAGAACTGTTTTTGTTTTTAACATGATTTATTTTATTGTTGCTGGTCTTTGATTAGGATCGTTCATTCAATAAAGAAATGGGTTCCCCCCACCCCAGATATATATATATATTTTACTTCCAGTCTATCATGCAGTTCTAGTGTTTCCTGGAGATTGTCTAACCTGACTCTGTAAACTTTTGAATTCAGTCAACATAGGAATCTTTGAATTCAAAGGGATTTTCTCCTAGCTATAATATTTGATAGCTGCGTATGGTTAAACCTCTGCTTTGAACAATGTTACAAGCTTTATCTGATTTAATTCCAGTGGTTTAAAATAATCTTGGATGGCCAAGGTCTTTTTTTTTTTTTTTTTGGCTTGTAGCTTTGTCCTTGCATTCTGCCTGGTGGCTGCAAGGGATGTGGTTGATGATGTCATGAGATTACTGGAATTGGCACAGCTTCTCAGGGATTGTTCTGTTTCCTTGTTTTAAAATCAAAGTAGGTACATTAGTTTTTGTTTTTTTTAATTTGAATTTATATCCCGCCCTTCTCCGAAGACTCAGGGTGGCTTACATTGTTTAATTAGTTCTGGAAGAAGAAACCCAGGCCATATTTCCCTTTACACCAGCCTCCGGAGACTTTTCTTGGAGGTTTTAGCATTGGGAAATACTGTACAGGGTGATGTTGAATTAGTTGGGAAAAGAAGCAGTAAATCCTATTCCTTATTTGCTAATCTCTTACAAAATGCTGGACTCTCTTGACATTGAAGCGTTCCGAGACAATAGTAGGATTGCTGTGTGGGGGAAAAAATGTATTGTTTCTATTAGCAAAGTGGGTCTGAAATATACGTATTAAAGAAATTCATTATCAGCTACGTTTTTTTTTTTACCTTGTTTTTATTGGTTTCTTTGTTTTGCATACAAGCCAACACCAGCACTTAGCAAAACTCATCCATGAAGCTTCAACGATTGCTTTAAGGAGAGACTTGGAGAAGGATTTGGAAGTGCTTGTGAAGAGGATGGAAGCCAAGGCTGAACAAATCAATAAAATCCAAAGGCATCGGGCACGGGTGAGTCACCCCGATGACTGCCTTCAGTCCCCTGTGAAATCATTGGAGAGTCAGCTTGCTATAGGGATTAGGCTAGAAACTGGAAGACTTGTGAGTTCTAGTCCTGCCTTAAGCATGAAGCCAGCTGGGTGACCTTGGACCAATCACTAGGCGACTGTGAGTTGTAGTCCCGCCTTAGGCATGAAGCCAGTTGGGTCACCTTGGGCCAGTCACCAGGCGACTGTGAGTTCTAGTCCCGCCTTAGGCATAAAGCCAGCTGAATCACCTTGGGCCAGTCACCAGGCGACTGTGAGTTCTAGTCCTGCCTTAAGCATAAAGCCAGCTGAATCACCTTGGGCCAGTCACCAGGCGACTGTCAGTTCTAGTCCTGCCTTAAGCATAAAGCCAGCTGAATCACCTTGGGTCAGTCACCAGGCGACTGTGAGTTCTAGTCCTGCCTTAAGCATAAAGCCAGCTGAATCACCTTGGGTCAGTCACCAGGCGACTGTGAGTTCTAGTCCTGCCTTAGGCCTGAAGCCAGCTGGGTCACCTTGGGCCTGTCCATCTCTCTCAACCTTAAGAAGAAGGAAGCAATGATAAACGACTTCCTAAATTTTGCCAAGAGAACTGCAGGGATTAATCCAGGCAGTTGCCAGGAGTCAAGTCTTATTTGAAAGCACCCTCCCCACCCACCCACAGACAACAACAATGAAATCATTACACAGAATATCTTTATTACAAATAAATACTAGCCAGAGAAGTATACAGTTATATAACGTACTGTGAATTGCCGAACTCAGTGGGACTTCTGTAACAAGTTCTAATTAAGTTAGGAAAAAAAATAAGGTAAAATGAAATAGAAATTAAAAAATAAAATAAAATGAAAGTGCTAGAAGGATAAATATTGCACTAGAAAACTGCCGTTGTAAAGGCGTAAAAGAAAACTTAAAATATAGTATAAAATGATATAAAAATTTAGATAAGAGTTGCCAAGTGACATTGTTATTTATTATTCCATCCAGTCAAGTTGAATAATAATTGCCTGGTTTCACTATTTATGTTGTCATAAACTCTGAGGCAGAATTTGCAGCTTTAAAAGTGACATCATCATTACAGTCTGTCCAAAGAAATGAGACATAAGTAACGTTTAAGATAGCATGTTAAAATATACTACATTAACGGTCTCTGTCATAAGACTATTTTGCAGCAATAAGATGATCTTGGTCAGTGTTTCTCAACCATGGCAACTTTTAAGACATGTGGACTTCAACTCCCAGAAGTCCCTAGTCAGCCATGCTCTCTGGGGAATTCTGGAAGTTGAAGTCCACACGTCTTACACTTGCTAAAGTTGAGAAGCACTGATACTATGGAGTCTATGGAGATTCTCAGTCATCCAGGTCATGGTTGTCCCAAAGGTGCTTTTTTTCCAGAGGCAACTGGACTTTCTGGTTTTTCTTTGAAGACGTTTTGCTTCTCATCCAAGAAGTTTCTTCTTCAATTCTGACTGAATGGTGGAGAATGAGAACTGAAGAAGCTCCTTGGCTGGCTCATAAACTTTACCTATCGTAGGTTCCTCTTCTGAAAGCAAGGGAAGCTCCTAGTATTATGTCTCTGTAAATCAAAGGCCATTATTTGCTGTACAGCACTTTCTAGCTTTGGTACAATCCAAAGAATGGAAGGCTATGCAACCTTCTTGAATCCCGAATCTTGGGTATACATCGACGCACAGGGCCTGCCTGTGATAGGAATGGCTGAAACTGAAGACTCCATCAGGGCTTAGTTGCACGCATGAAGCCATAGGTGATCATTCTGTGGCCACTGCTAGAGACACGAGAACAAACATGGAAGGACAACTGGTCCACAGTTGTTTTTTTTCTGGACTTCCTCTCTGGCATCTTTTAGATGTATTGGACTGGAAGATGATGGAGGCTATTCTGAACAGTTGGGGGACACTGTTCAAAAAAGCTGTTCTGTTGTCTTCAGCAGCTTGTCTGCAAAGACAGAAACATTTCTGGGAACCAGAAGCCAAATACACGATAGGTTTTAATTTAATCTGCTTCTCCAGTCAGTACTGTAGAGTAGTGGCCAAAGTTGTGGAAACCTTTTGGGGAAAGTGTATTTTCTAAAACTAGCTAATAACACCACTTTTTTTTTTTTGAAGTAGTACCATAAAATTATATATCAGTGGAAAGATAATCAAAGAATGAAATAACTATTACGAAGGATTTGCTATTAGAATAGCAGTTGCAGTATAAAGAAGAAAAGTGAAACGCATAGAAAAAAATGAGATATACAGAAATTATCACCCTGTCAGTTAATACTTAGTTGGGTAACCTTTAGCATGAATTACGGCCTTACAACATCTTCCCATGGAATGAACCAAGTCTTTTAGTTCTGTAGCTGTTATCATGTGAAGCCAAGATTGAAGGATTTCTTCTATTAACTGGGTTTTATTGCTGGGTTGCTTCTGACTAACAAGTTTCTTTAGTCGGCTCCATAGATCTTCCATTGGATTAAGTGGAACCCAATGGAAGTGGAATATGATTATCTTGAAACTCCAAAAAAAAGTGGTGTTATTAGCCATCAAACCTCAAAAATACACCTTTTCCAAAAGGTTTCCACAATTTTGGCCACTACTGTATGTAAATTTGCCCCCCTCTCCACCAATCTGAGATTGCTAACGATACCTTGAAGGTGGAGCCTTGAATATTTCCCCTTAAACCAGAGACTAGCCTCCATTTCCATTTCTTGCAGACTTACGATGTTTGATTTGCTCATGAACCATATGATCCATTCCTTAGCTTGACCTTGTTTCTTCCGGTTTTTTTTTTCCTTTTTGTCACGTTAAACCTACTTTTATCATGGGTTTTGAAGATTCAGGAAGCTCCGATTGGTCGGCATTGGGAAATATTGTTACAAGAGCAATTTTAAAGCTGCCGGATTAGTTTCCCTCCATCTCCCTTTTTTCTCAAGCAGAGGAGAAGCTGTTGATTCTTTCTGCCAGCGCTATCTTTTACTGTCCACGTAGATAGCCTTGCAGCTACACATATTTTTAAACTATATTTCTGCTCCTTTTTGGCATGGCTACGGACATTATAAAAATTAAGGGGATACAGCAGTACAGGTAGATGTCGACTTACGACAGATCACTTAGCAACTGTTGTCAGCATTCCAAGCGATGCACCCATAGAAAACAGAACTCCGAGGCAGGCAAATTCCTCAAAGGACAATTTATTGGATACATCATATTGGCACAACTGGTGAAAGCCAACTCTGAAATTCCCGTAGCTTTCATCTAATTAAAAAGTAAACATTTCCCCTTCCCCCCAAGTCACTGGCCACGCTGTCCAATCAAGGTGCTGGCTGGTTGCCTGGTTACTTCACTCCTCCTCTGGCCAGCCACCTGTCGGAATGTCCTTGGTTCCCACAGGAAAACTTTCTTGTTTTGGCTACAAAACTTCATCTAGCTTATTTCCCCGCTTCCACTATTGTGTGGCAACCCTGAAGCCTTCAAGATGGCCTCAGCTGGGTTCACTTCACGGTTGACAACCGTTTGAACTTACGACAGACCTCCCTAGGGCTGCTTACTATCCAGTCAAAATTCTGACGACTGGGCCCTCCGGTGGTCACGTTCTGGCCTGCATTGAGGACTGTTCGCAACGTTACACAGTCACATGACCACAATTTGCGATTATTATTATTTTTGCCAGAAACCAGTTTTTACTTCTAGTTTCCAGCAAAAAAAAGCACCCACTGTGGAAAATGCTTAATGTCTGTCGTGTTGACTTAACAACCACAGCGACTCCCTTAATGACCATGACAAAAAAGGTTATACAATCGGGCGAGCTCATCTGGTTGACCTAGTTAATGACCAGCATGACTTTACGACCCTAATTCCAGGCTCAATTATGATTGTAAGTTGAGGGCTACCTTGGGAGAAGAGAAAAGCTATGGATTTAATTGCAAGATTAATTGCTAGGCAAAGCAGCTTCTGAGATGTTGGATCAATAGCCATCAACTTAAGAACAATCAAAACACTGAGTTCATGTAAGAATTGTATCATGTTTTAAACAAGGAGATAGTGTGCTGCATTCATTAGAAGGTTCACACCAAGCAAAATTACAATTGGAGGAAGTAGGCTTGCCTCTGAAAAATGGTAGCGTGCCCAAAAGATTGTGTAGAATATATGGTGGTTTCTTGTTTAGACTCACATGCCTTTAAATATAATGAAAGATCTGAACGTTATAGAACAGTGATGGCTAACCTATTTGTCGTCGCGTGCTGAAAGCGGTGGGAGTGCAGAGGGGTTGCCTGCCCGCGTGCCCACTCACATAATGCAATGCCCCCTCGCGCGCCCCGCACATGTACGCTTAACCTTCTGTGCTCCCCCCATGCATACGCGTGTGATGTCTCCACACATGCACACGAACCCTACGCATTTGCTTGCGCTCTCCCACATGCGCCCCGTGTCAGAGACTCGAAAATCGGCTGGCGGGAGGCACGTGTGTATGCGTGGTGGAGCTGAGCTGGGCGACGATTCCGCGTGCCCACAGAGAGGGCCCCGCATGCCACCTGCGGCACACGTGCCATAGGTTTGCCATCACGGTTATAGAACATTAATTAAAGTTCTGAACATTATAGAATGTTCCTCTGGCATCCAGCTTGTGAGGAGCGAGGGGGGAAAAAATTAAGTGATCTGTGAGTGGCTGAAAATAGAAAGAGACAAAGACCATTTGTAACAATGAGCGCGCGAGTGAACAAGAACAGACATCTAAAATAGATTAAAGAAATTACCGGAGTGTGGCGCTTTTTGGAATGAGTGGAAGTGAATACAAAGTCCGTTTTAAAATGCCCCGATTCTTATTTCTTTTTTTATGTGGGTCGTGCTTGCGTGTAGCTGGAGAAGCTCAAGGTCAGCAAGACCAAGCAGCACGGCGCTCGGGATTGCTGTAAAGTGGACGAAGAGAAGAAGGTGAAAGAGGCTGGCATGAAGAGAAAGCCTGGCGGGCAGAGTAAGAAGAGCCTCCAGCTGCTGAGAGACATGCAAAGTATACAGTCCTCCTTCCAGAAAGATGACATCAGTTGGGACTGCTGATTTGTCTTCCCTCGTGTGTATGTGTGTTTTTGTGTGTGTGTGTGTTTTTGAGGGGTTTGCACCTTTTGTCATTCTGGCTGCGGCCCAACCAGCTGGATGAAAGACGATACATAGCGGCACCTTCTAAACAAAGGCTTCTCCTATTCTACCTGTATGCCTGATCGTGTTACCATCGTGGAGGGGAGCTGGGGATGGGTAGAAAGGGAGAAAAGATAGGCCGGCCTCTTATTATTTCATTGCTAAAGCCCCACATTGGCACCGCCACCGATGGGATACTTTGCTATGAAATGTAATCCTTGCCCTACAGTTCTGCTTCTGACCATTGTAACCTCATCGCTTGGGATGACTTCCTTCTAGGAGTGGCGTTGTTTGTTTTTTTAAACATTTCATTTGGAGCATTGAAAGTCAACTGGGAAAAAGCATAAGAATTATTATTTTTTTTGCAGTGTTTTGACTTTACTTCATAATCACATGTTGCCTTTGAATGGAGCAGTGGTACGAAGCCCTGTGTCACTTTTGACTCTTTTCAAGGTCTCGTAAGCGGCTTTTTCCTTAAAAAGAAACCGCTTTTTCTTCTCAGCACGGAGAACTCTGTATGGCCACTCATGTCTCGATGTTTGAGCAAGGTGCTCCCGTTTTGAAATACGGAAATTATGCACAGACATGGGAAGATTTTCTTTGGCATTCAATTAAACACCAGTTTTAAAAAAACCAAATTCTATATCCATTTTAACCATGGAATTGAAGTGATGTGGTTTCAGGGTGAAACTGAATTGCCAGGTTAATTTTATCTCATTTCTACTGTTCTGCTGAAAAGCAGATTAATACATGTATCCCCCCCCCCAAAAAAATAAACGGTGCCTTCGATCATGCTGTTTTAATACTGGCAGGCAGCTTTTTAAAAACTAATATTCTCTAGACTAGAATATCGGGTGATGGTTCTGGTACTAGGCAATTTTAATGTACATGCAACAATATTATTTATTATATTAATAATGTAAAGGCTTTCCAAAGATTGGACTGTAGTAGTAACTCAAAATGGCCTGAGCTTTTTTGAGGTTTGATTGGACTGCAATAAAGGCAAATAGAATAAATGAGTTGCGAAAACCAGTTGGCTCTTTGATCTCCCGCTTTCTATGACCTGCTGGACTCCAGGAACTGATCTGTGTAATCCACGCACAAAGCAGGTAGCATCATTAGTTGACATTTTGCCTTGCTGACAGATGGCCCATTGCTGGCTGAAATGAGAAGGGACACCTGGCGAAGTAGTTGGTGGGCGCAGCCTATTTCCATCTCCTGCTGAAGCAGAGAAAGGAACACGCCTGCTCACTCCAGTCTAATCTCTCCGTTTCTTTTGCAAATAGAGACCAAACAGAAGGAACTAGAATCATCCTTTGCTTGAGCTCGAAGCAAAATATTAAAGGGTCACGATTGAAAACTGGCCAACTGAAGGATGGACGGTGACTTTTGGGTTGCTCTCCTGACTCTGCTCGGGGCTACATATTAGAAGTATAAGTGACCAGGGTTAGAACTGGGAATTTTTTTTTGCAATATACTGTAGGATAAAATGGTTTAAAATGGCATCAGAACACATTTGTCAAATGTTGTTATGGGACAGTTTCTTCCACCCTTCCCCAGTCTTTGGTGGGGGGAAGTGTATGCCATCAAATAAGGTGACATTTTACTCTTTGGTTCATAACTCTTTCCTCAAGGCAATGCATGACAAATAATCATGTTTAAGACAAATAAAGGAAAGCTATCCCCACATTAACACAGTTAAGGCTTTGTAGAGAAGGCTTGGCTCTACCTTGGTGGAAATGCTGGAATAGATTGTATGCCATCGGATACCCTTGTGAGGATTCTGATTGAATTTAATAATAATAATAATAATAATAATAATAATAATAATAATAATAATAATAATAATAATAATAATATCAGAGTTGGAAGGGACCTTGGAGGTCTTCTAGTCCAACCCCCTGCCCAGGCAGGAAACCCTACACCATTTCAGACAAATGGCTATCCAACATTTTCTTAAAAATTTCCAGTGTTGGAGCATTTACAACTTCTGCAGACAAGTTGTTCCACTGATTAATTGTTCTAATTTCTTGGGATAGTAGATATATTTGTCCTTATAGAAGCAGTGTAGCCCCTCTGAAGCCTAAAGACCCACAACAGTCTGCTGTTATCATCCCATTCTCTTCCATGTCCACCAGAAGAAACAGCTCAATCCTGCCCCACCTCATGACTTCACACATAAAAACACACAAAAAGAACTATTGCACTTTGACAAAAAGGAGGAAAGTTATATTGTACTTTGTAAGTTTGGCACATCCTTGTAATTGCCTGCTAGTTGCCACGTCTCAAAGGAGCTGCTGTTAAAAGTCCAGTTTAATATACAGAAAGCTTTACAAAGTAGTTGGAAAATATACAAGATGCTCCAGCTACAGGCCTATTAAATCCTGGCTGTTGGCAATGATGGATGAGACTGCTGAGAATTGTAGTACAGATCAGGGGAGAAATACTCCTGGTTCGGACCGGATCGCCCAATCCGGTAGTAATGGCAGCGGGTGGTTCGGAGAATGGGTAGCAAAAATCCCTGCTCCCCCAATTCCCAGCTGAGCTGTGCGATTATCAAGAGGTGTTTTTTTTTTTACTATCATCAGGGAGGGATGGGATCATCAGAGCCTTTTAAAAGCATTTTTTCTACAACCTCTTCGGCCAAATAGGTTGTAGAAAAAATGCTTTTAAAAATAAAATTAAAAAAAAATCCAGTTGGCCACGCCCACCCAGTAACATTTCCCCACCATCACCAAGCCATGCCCACAGAACCGGTAGTAACAAATTTTACATTTCACCACTGGTACAGATACTACATACTTTATTTTAGCCAAAAAAAAACCCCAAAACAAAGTTAGGTTGCAGGAATAGAATTTAAGGAAGTCAGAGGCAAGGATGGTATAAATTAGCCTTGCATGGCACCCATCATATGTATTAGGATTATAATTCCCTTTGAGCATCCTACTTGAGAATTCTGGGCGTTGCATTTCAACCCATCTAGAGGAGGCTGCTGTAACGTATCTCTCCATCATCTGCGAAAATTAGCCTACTATAGGTAGTCCTAAACTTACAACCATTTGTTTAGCGACCATTCAGAGTTGCAACAGCACTGAGAAAAGTAAATCCAGTCTTCACATTTATGAGCATTGCAGCATTCCCCAGTCACCTGATCAGAATTCAGGCACTTGGAAACCAGCCACGCATTTACAACCATTGCAGTCACCATTTTGCTGGCTTTGAATCAGAATAGAGCTGGAAGGGACCTTGGAGGTCTTCTATTCCAGCCCCCTGCTCAAGCAGGAGATCCTATACCGTTTCAGACAAGCAACTGTCCAGTCTCTTCTTAAAAACCTCCAATGATGGTGTTGTGTCCCATTCCTCCGCTGATGGCCAGGTCGGGGAAGTCCGTATCAAGCGTGCCTCTGCAGCTCTGCCAAAGTCCTATCAGAGTTCTCAAGGCAGGCAGGAGACCAGAAAGTGACTTCAGCAATCCAAGGTAGACTTTGCCTGACTCAGAGAATGCCAGAAAGCAGATCCTTTATATAGGCCATGGGGTGTGGCTCCATGACTCAGCACTTATCCAAGCCTGCCCCTCCCTTCCTTTTGCTGACGCCGCCTATCAATTCTCTGGAAGCGAGGATCTCTCCAGGCTCCAGCTGTTGGCAATTCACATTCCTCAGGCTCACATGCTGTGGGGGAGGGGGAGGGGTCTAGTTGCTCCGTTTGCCTGGGCATGGAGCCAGGGCTGGGGGCTGGAGGCATGTCAGGCCCTTCGTCTTGCTCGGCCTGTCTGGGCATGGTGCCAGGGCTGGGGCCTGGAGGCATGCCAGGATATTCCTCAGCGTTCGGCAGGAGATAAGGGGCCCGGCTGCGGGGAAAGCGAGCGAGACACAACAGATGGAGCACTCACAAGGTCTGTCCCACTGGTTAATTGTGCTCACTGTTAGGAAATTTCTCCTTAATTCCAGGTTGCTTCTCTCCTTGATTGGTTTCAATGGAGGAAGCCATATCTGCTGAACGCTATTATTCACTTAATAACGGTGGCAAAAAAAACCGTCATAAAATTGGGCACAAATCTTACTTTAGCAATGGAAATGCTGGTCCTAATTGCGATCGTAAGTCGAGGACTACCTATATAGGGATATAGGAGGAACTGCCTTTACCAGAGAATATGGTACTGGTTCATCCATCCAGCAGTGGTCGTAAAGATTTAATTGAGACTTGCCTTGAGATGCCAGGGAACAAAGATTGTAAATGCAAAGCATTTGAATCTTCAATCTATTGGTGTGTTCATACCATATGCTAAAGCATATACAAATGAAGGCAAATACAGATGGTCCTCGACTTACGACCACAGTTGAGCCCAAAATTTATGTCGCTAAGTGAGAAATTTGAGCAAGGTTTCCCCCATTTTACGACTTTCCGTGCCACTTTTTGTTCAGCGAATCGTTGCAGTTATGAAGTTAGTGACATGGTTGTTGAGTGAATCTGGTTTCCCTGTTGACTTTGCTTGTCAGAAGGTCGCAAAGGGGGGATCACGTGACCCCGGGACACGGCAACCATCATAAATGTGAGTCGGTTGTCAAGCATCCGAATGTAAATCATGTCACCATGCGGCAACAGTCATGAAAGTGTGAAAAATGGTCATAAGTCACTTTTTTCAGTTGCTGTTGTAACTTTGAACGGTCACTAAACAAACTGTTGTAAGTCGAGGACTACCTGTATACCTGTCCCAGGATAATGTTGCAGGATCCAATCTGGGTCAGTCACCGGGACCAGAGGATTAGTCTTCCGAGCTTTCAAACTCATATTGGAACCTATCCTCAGGGACCTGCTCTCTAGCAGAATCTGTAGAACTTCTATCAGATTGGTAGAACTTCTAACCCAGATTGGATCCTAAATCACACCTCATGATTTCATTTATATTTGGATCCTTTTTGACAGCCCTGCATAAACAAAACTCTCATTTGTTGACCATGCTGTATGGTTTTAATTGCCTGATCCACCAATCACAGCACCCAGAGATAGAATAAAGGTAAAAGTAAAGGTTCCTCTCGCACATACGTGCTAGTCGTTGCCGACTCTAGGGGGCGGTGTTCATCTCCATTTCAAAGCCGAACAGCCAGCGCTATCTGAAGACGTCTCCGTGGTCATGTGGCCGGCATGACTCAACGCCAAAGGCGCACGGAACGCTGTTACCTTCCCACCAAAGGTGGTCCCTATTTTTTCTACTTGCATTTTTTACGTGCTTTCGAAACTGCTAGGTTGGCAGAAGCCGGGACAAGTCACGGGAGCTCACCCCGTTACACGGCAGCACTAGGGATTTGAACCGCTGAGCTGCCGATAGAATAGATGATAGATAGATGATAGCATAGATGGATACATTTGGCCTATAAGTGGCGTAGTGGCCTAGAGGTGGAGCGCTCGCCTCACAATCGAGTTCAATACTAGGTAGAGGCAGGTATTTCTCTCTCTGGGCAGACTGAGAATATATCTGCTGAAAAAAACTCCGCACTGGTGCCAGGAAGCGCATCCAGCCAATAAACACTCAGCTTCATTCAGTTACTCCATCCCACAAGGGATTACAGGGTCAGTAAATGACATTTGGCCTACTCCCACAGATGCTTCTAAGTTACCTTTCCCCAAGCTAGGTGTTGGCTAGATGTCTGGCTTCAATCTCCACCATCTTCAGCAATGGCCTTTCCTCAACTGAACACCCTCCAGCTATTGAATCTATTGAGAGTTGTCACATCTGGAGGGCCTCATTTCCTCTTTACATAAACGCCACTAGAAACATGTGGACGATGCATCTGTTTCCTCATCCCTGTGTAAAGCAATTAACCTCAGAAGTTTTGAATTCTTGCTTTTCTTTCCCTTTCAGGGGTCGTATTTCTGTAAGAATGAGGCACCACAAAATAAGTCTACCGCTGATAAGCATCGGAAGCCAAGAATGCATAATTTTCATACGCACGATTGCAATGAATATTCTTCTTTCCTAGCATGCAACTCATTACGATGACTTGCATTCCACTTGCAAATTCCTTTGCATTTTGTGGAGCAGTGAAGTAAGTGGGCAAGGTAAAATTAGCAAAGCCCACCGTATACATCAGAAGTCCCTGTGAGGGTCTTTGTATTCAGGCGGCTGAGGTTTGAAATAAGTATGACCCTGTATAATAAGTGCATCTCTCCACCACGAAAGTCAGTGCTAAAGATTTTGAACTCATTAATAAACGTCCTATAGTTGGGTCTTGAGATGCCATGCAGCTAGTTTCCTCAATTATATAAGAGGTCTTTAAAAAAACAACAAAAAAATTCCACCTCTCGTAGTGTTACAACTGTAATAAAATACCCTGGAGAAGTAGACCATAATAAATACAGTGTCTAGACTCAAGAAAGCTTCTTTCTTAGAAAAAGGGGCTACCAACAAAGAGTCCTCCTCCAGCTTCTCCTCAATCTGTTGCTTTCCCGCCATGTTGGGTTACAGCTCCCCTCAAGGCCAGCCAGGGGATGCATCAAGAAGTTGGGGAAGAGCGTCAGGTTTTGGAAGATGGGGGCGCGTGATGTCATACAATCGTCTGGACGGGCGTAACACACTGCGCAGGGGAACCGGCCCGCTCCGAGGAGGAAGTAGAGCGGTTGGTGATTTCTCGCTGGAGCTCTTCCACTTTTTTCTGAAGTTCTGCTCGTTTTGCCAGGAGTTCTTTGTAGCGGTTGTGTACCGGTTCCTAATGGCAAAAAACAAAACAAAACAAAAAAACATACCTTGCTCACTCTCTCGAGAAAGAATGTCTATGGAGATTCTCAGTCATCCAAGTCATCTCCACTTTTTGGTTTTTCTTTGAAAATGTTTGTTGTGGCCCGTCAGCGGCCAGCAGAGCTGGCAGCAGATTCGGACAATGAGGAGGTTGGGGAGGAACATGGGCCAGTCTTGGAGTCTGGGGAAGGTTCTGACGAGCGCTCTGCGCCGGAGGCAGAGATGGGGCCAGGGCCATCTGACAGGTATCAGCTGCCTTCGGAGGGAGACATCATTGAGGCAGACAAACAGCTGGAGCCTGTTCCCAGTGTATGCATGGGCAGAGTTGTCAGATGAAGGAAACGGCTAAGGAACAAGGGTTGACTTGGGAGTAAGGCCACAGGTGGACGATGAAGGGCCCCTCCCAGAGGGAATAAAAGAGGAGCGAAAAGGGAGGGGTGTTTGCAGGAGACAATTAGTTCATTCCTGCATTCTTGCCAAGTATTGCGGAGTCTGAAAGATATCGGCGTGGCCACTCTCCAAGCCTGATAAAGGTCAGTAATTGTGAACTATCTTGAAAGACTGTGGGAGAGGAAAGACTTTGCTGGAGAGGAATTCACTGTAAATTAAATAAAAGGGGGTTTATTGGGATGAGGACTCGGCTTTGTGCTGCTGGGGAAGACTAGGTCGGAACAACATTTCGCTTCTCAGCCAAGAAGCTTCTTCAGAGCTGACGAACCTTCCTGGATGAGAAGCTAAACATCTTCAAAGAAAAAAAAAAAATCAGAAAGTCCGCCTGCCTCTTGAAAAAACAGTATCTTTGGCATGTCTTGAGACAGAAGATTATAAAAACCTAGAAGACATTTTTCATGACCTAGCAAGAGTTCCAGAATAGCACTAGCACTTAGACTTATATACCACTTCCCAGTGCTTTACAGCCCTCTCTAAGTGGTTTATAGCAGGGGTCTCCAACCTTAGCAACTTTAAGACTTGTGGACTTCAACTTCCAGAATTCCACAGCCAGCTTTGCTGGCTGTGGAATTCTGGGAGTTGAAGTCCACAAGTCTTAAAGTTGCCAAGGTTGGAGACCCCTGGTTTATAGAGTCAGTCTATTGCCCCTAACAATCTAGGTCCTCATTTTACTGACCTCGGAAGGATGGAAGGCTGAGTCAAACTTGAGTCATTCAGGATCGAACTCCTGGCAGTGAAATAGCCTGTAATATTTCATTCTAACCACTGAACCACCACGGCTCCTCAACAGAACCTGTTCAAAATACCCAAATTCTCTTCCGGAAAGGCTATACAGGTAGTCCTCAACTTACAACCATTTGTTTAGTGACTGAAGTTACAATGGCACAGACTTATGACTGTTTTTCACGCTTACGACCATTGCAGCACCTCCATGCTTACATGATCAAAATTCAGATACTTGACAACTGGCTCATATTTATGACGGTTGTAGTGTCCCAGAGTCACATTATCATCTTTGTAACCTTCTGTCGTGTCCCACTCCTCCGCTGACGGCCGGTCAGGGAAATCCGAATCAGGCTTGCCTCTGCAGCTCTGCCCAAAGTCCTAGCAAAGTCCTCAGAGCAGGCAGGAGACCAGAAAGTGACTTCAGCAAGATAAGTTCGACTTTGCCTGACTCAGAGATTGCCAGAAAGCAGATCCTTTATATACGCCATGGGGTGTGGCTCCATGACTCAGCACTCATTAAGGCCTGCCCCTCCCTTCCTTCTGTTGCCTCCGCCTATCCAGTCTTCTGATGCGAGGGTCACTCCAATCAGCAGCTGTTGGAAATAAACTTTCCTCAGGCTCACATGCTGTGGAGGAGGGGGAGGGGTCTAGCTGCTCCGTTTGCCTGGGCATGGAGCCAGGGCTGGGGCCGAGGGGTGCTCCCTCCTCTGCAGCCTGCTTGGGCATGGAGCCAGGGCTGGGGCCGGGAGATGCGGCCTCCTCAGCCTGTCTGGGCATGGAGCCAGGGCTGGGGCCGGGAGGACATTCTTCAGCGTTCGGAAGCAGATAAGCAGACCCCGGCTGCGGTGAGAGCGGGCAAGACACAGCACCTTCTGACAAGCCAGAAGTAAGTGGGGAGGCCAAATTCACTTAACAACTGCATTACTAACTTAACAACTCTAGTGATTCACTTAACTGTGGCAAGAAAGGTTGTAAATTGGGCCAAAATTCACTTAACAACTGTCTTGCTTAACAACATAAATTTTAGGCTCAATTATCATAAATCAAGGACAACCTGTGTTAGGCCCAACTACAGAGCCAACTCCCTGGAGTAATACACATATAATTTGAAATAAGGTGGATTTTGGATGAGTCAAAGGACAATGTGAGGGGAAGGCACCAGGCTAGGAACTAGGAGTTTGTGAATTCAAGTCCTGCCTTAGCCATGAAAGTCAGGTAGGTGATTTTGGGCCAATCTCTCTCTCTCTCTCTCTCTCAGCCCAATTCACTTCAGAGGGTTGTTGTTGTTGTGAGGGAAAATAGGAGGAGGAAAGTGTGTTGAATATGTTCACCACCTGGAATTATTTGTAAAATTAATAAAGGCAGGATACAAATAGATTTTTTTTTAAAAAAAAATCCTTGTTGCCATGTGGTCATCATAGAATGAACATCTTCTAGTAGAGATAGTCCACAATGTACGACCACAATCGAGCCCGACATTTATGCTGTTGAGTAAGAAATGTGTTAAGTGAGTTTGCTCCATTTTTCTACAACTTTTCTCGCCTCATTTGTTAAGTGAATCACTGCAGTTTTTAAACGAGTCCCACGGTTGTTAAGTGAACCTGACTTCGCCATTGACCTGAAGGTCGCAAAAGGAGATCACATGACTTCCGGGACGCTGCACCCCGTCATAAATGTGAGTCAGCTGCCAAGCTTCTGAACGTAACTCGCATGACCATGGGGATGCTGCAAAGGTCATACGTATGAAAAATAGCCAGAGGTCACTTTTTTCAGTGCTGTTGTAACTTAGAATGGTCCAGGGGTGAAATGCTCCTGGTTTGCGTGATCCGGTAGCGATGGGGGTGGGTAATTCAGAGAACTGGTAGCAAAAATCCCTGCCCCCGTCCCCGCCCACGCCTCGCTGTTCCTCTTCTCTGTTCCTGAAGCTCTTGGTGGTCATATAGCTGCAAATGGCCTTAAATGACTTCTGCGGCGCTTCAAAGGGCCGCACTACAGTTCATCAGTGCTGTAGGCAACTAGTAGACCTGTGCCTCTATTTTTAAAGAAGGTAGACTGGTGCCTCTCCAAAAAAGGCAATTAGTAGACCGGTGCCTCTATTTTTAAAAAAGGTAGACCGGTGCGCTCTCAAGTTTTATTATTTTTATTATTATTATTGGCCATGCCCATTCAGTCACCTGACCACCAAGCCACGCCCACCAGGTCACCTGACCACCAAGCCACACCCACCAATTAAGCCACGCCCACAGAACCGGTAGGGAAAATTTTTAGATTTCACCCCTGGAAGAGTCACTAAATGAACTGTTGTAAGTCGAGGACTGCCTTTATGGCAAAACACAGAAAGTCCATGACTGTAATGGCAATCCTAAGAAATATCTGATTTTGACCCAAGTCTCCTTTCTCGTCCCCCATGAATCTGTGGTTTACCTGTGGTTTCATTCGAGGATTCCATCGGATGTAGTATCCTACCCAAAGTTCTAAATGACGCATGCTAGCCACCGGATACAGCACGTGGTTGGTGTAGCTGGCATACAGAGGATTGGTGAAGTCTTCAAGCTGACTATTGATGTAGGACCACAATGATACTGTCTTTTCTGAAATGCCCTGTAAGGAGCAAAGGACGTTGTTCCGTTTCAAAAGTACGCATAAACGATGTGGACGAAGGGTTTAACATTTACATTAAATTATCATTTAAAAGAGAATTTTTATAAGACAAGTTATCATTGGTACTTAGCACCAGATCAGCTATCTAAGTTGTTATAAAGGCATGTCAAATGAATGTTGGAAGTGTAAAAAATAAAGAAGGGAACTTTTTATCACCTATGGCAGGGGTCTCCAACCTTGGTCCCTTTAAGACTTGTGGACTTCAACTCCCAGAGCTCTTCAGCCAGCTTTGGTCTCTGACTCTGGGAGTTGAAGTCCACAAGTCTTAAAGTGACCAAGGTTGGAGACCCCTGACCTATGGTGTGGACATGTGATAAAGCAAAAAAATAAAATAAAATTGGAGTATGATTCTTACCCTAATACAGAAAATTCTGAAAATGAAGATAGAAATGAAACCAGAATTTTTCCTTTTGGGACTAATGGAAAAAGAACTGGAGAAAAAATTTGGAACTTTGCTACTATACATGTCGACAGCAGCAAGGGTATTGCATGTGCAAACATGGAAAGACGCTTTGATACCTACCAAGGAAGAATAGATGCAGAAGTTGATGGAGTTGGCTGAAATGGCAAAACTGACTACTCTGATTAAAGAGAAGAACATACTGTATTTTTCGGCGTATAAGACGCACTACCCACCTTCCAAAAGTGGGTGGAAATGTCTGTGCCTCATATACAGCAAATGTTGCTGAAGCCTCGCCCACCTGCCGGCCCCCACCCTTCGGCCTCTGCCTCCCAGCAATTTGCCTCCTTCCAGCAAACAGCCTGGTCAGCTTCAGCACAGCCTGATTTAACACGAGCAGCTGATTGGTGGTTGGATCTGCCTCCCGGAATACCGCCTATCAGCTGTTCCAGGTTGCGGGGATTACCACCACCCATTGCCGCCATCGCTGCCCATCGCTGCTGCCACCTATCGCCACCTCTGTGCGCCCCATTTTCAGCCCGTTCCAGGCAGCAGGGATCGCTGCCTCCGCTGCCTATCCCCGCCATCTGGAATGGGCTGAAAATGGGGCAAGTGGGGACTGAAAATGGGATGCGCAGAGTCCAAAAATGGGGCATATGGAGGTGGCAACAGGTGGCAACAGGTGGCAGTGGCGATCCCCGCAGCTTCGAAAAGCTGATAGGTGGTATGCCGGGAGGCAGATCCAGCCACCATCAGCTGCTCGTGCTAAATCAGGCTGTGCTGAAGCTGACCAGGCTGTTTGCTGGAAGGAGGCAGAGGCAGATTTTGTTTTTCTTGTTTTCCTCCCCAAAAGCTAGGTGCGTCTTATAGTCCGGAGCGTCTTATAGTCCAAAAAAACACAGGTAAGTACTTTTGTTTCCACATGGAGACCACTTCTAAATTTTGTGCTTGATGTGGAAAACAACATAACTCTCTGACTTTGGGTTTTATAGATTAGATTGATAGATATTTATAGAAATCACTTGTTTATATTATTATGGAAAAACGAAAAGCTGTGATTTGATGCTAATGTCTTATTCTACTGCAAGAAAGAGAATCAGAAGTCAGGGCCGTGGGTGGCTCAGGCTCTAAGAAGCCTGTTATTAAAACACAGCTGCCTGCAATTACTGCAGGCTCGAGTCCCACCAGGTCCAAGGTTGACTCAGCCTTCCATCCTTTATAAGGTAGGTAAAATGAGGATCCAGATTGTTGGGGGGGCAATAAGTTGACTTTGTAAAATATACAAATAGAATGAGACTATTGCCTTACACACTGTAAGCCGCCCTGAGTCTTCGGAGAAGGGCGGGATATAAATGTAAATTAAAAAAAAAAAGTGCTTCTTCTTTTCCCTACCTTTCCACACTTCTCTTTCCCCTCCCTCCTCACTGCTCTTTTATTTACTTATGTATTTTGTATTTTATAATATTTTATATGAGGGATGCGGTGCCTCAGTGGCTAAGACGCTAAACTTGTCGATCGAAAGGTCGGCAGTTCAGCAGTTTGAATCCCTGGTGCCGCGTAACGGCGTGAGTTCCCGTTACTTGTCCAGCTTCTGCCAACCTAGCAGTTCGAAAGCAAGTAGAAAAAATAGGGACCACTTTGGTGGGAAGGTAACAGCGCTCCATGTGCCTTTGGCGTTTAGTCATGCCAGCCACATGACCACGGAGACATCTTTGGATAGTGCTGGCTCTTCAGCTTTGAAACGGAGATGAGCACTGCCCCCTAGAGTCGGGAACGACTAGCACATATGTGCAGGGGGAACCTTTACCTTTAATACTTTATAACTTAATAAAAAAGATGTTTTTTTTAAAAAAAGTATATATAAGCGAGTAGGGAGAATTATTATTTTTTTTTTTTTAAAAAAGAACAATTGTAATGGTTTACCTCTTTCACTCTCTGCTGCTCACTGTTACACAGGAAGGTCCCGAAGAGACAGCTGTAGAGATGGTCAAGGATGGTGATGAGCAAGAACTCGTTGAATTCAAAAGCTGTGGGAAACTAGGGAGGGAAGAAAGGAAAAACATTACAGTAGGTTTACACTGGGTATTTCTCACAGGACGCTTGAAAGAGTATTTTTCTGCTAGAAAATGATGTTGGAGAAGTGTGTATGTGTGTGTCATCCAGGTCATGGTTGTCCCAGAGGTGCTTTTTCAAAAGGCAACTGGACTTCCTTTGTTTTTTTCTTGAAGAGGTTTCGCTTCTCAATCTAGAAGCTTCTTCAGTTCTGATTGAATGGTGGAGAATGAGAACCGAAGAAGCTCCTTGGATGAGAAGCGAAACCTCTTCAAGGAAAAACAAAGGAAATCCAGTCGCCTTTTGAAAAATCACTTTTGGGATGTATATGTGCACGTGCATGATGATAACATAAAAGAGATTATCCCACTTCCAAGATTTGGTGGGGGGAAAAAATGGTGTTACTATCAGCATCCCTTTCCTTTAGGAAAGGATATAACTATCTCCAAAAAGTAAGAAATACCTGTTTTGTATATGCTATCCAGAAGTGTGGAATAACAACCAGAAATGAAAGGAAGACTGTCTTCAGACCTATAGGCAGCTTTTGACAGAGTAGAGAATTTCTGTACGAACAGCTGGCAGAAAATTGCAATTAAAACCCAAAAGACTTGCTGCTAATGAACGAGGACTACAACTGGGCTAATTGTAGCCTCCATTTGGCATCTCAGAATCTTCTCTGCAGTCTTTAGGTTACAGGTAGTCCTCGACTTACGACACAATTGAGGCCAAAATTTCTGCTGTAAGTGTTGTGGTCCGCCAGCAGCCTGCAGAGCTGGCAACGGAGTCGGACAGAGATGAGGCAAAGGAAGAACATGGGCCAGTCCTGGAGACTGGGGAAGGCCCGGATGAGGGCTCTGCATCAGAGGCAGAGATGGAGGCAGGGCCATCGGGGAGTGATGTGTGGACTCCAGAGCCTCCAGAGGCTGACAATAGTGAGGCAGAGAAACAGGAGGAGCCTGTCCCTAATGCACCCATGAGAAGAGCTGCCAGAAGGCAAGAGCAGCTAAAGCAAAGAGGGCGACTCTGGAGTAGGGCCAAGAGATGATTGGCCCCTCCCATAAGGTTTAAAAGACCAGCAACAGCGTTTGGGCTCTTTGTCGGAAAACAACGTTGATAGCCTTGCTCCTTGTCTTGCTGCATTTATTTCTTGTCGGTTAGCAACATGGTTGTTAAGTGAATATGGTTTCCTCACTGATTTTGTCGGAAGGTCGCAAAAGGGGATCACACGTCCCGGGGAAATAGCAATGGTCATAAATGTGAGTCTGTTGTCAAGCATCCAAATTTTGATCACGTGACCATGGGGAGCCGTAAGTGTGAAAACCAGCCATAAGTCACTTTTTTCAGTGCTATGGTAACTTTGAATGGTCACTAAACGAAATGTTGTAAGTTGAGGACTACCTATATTTGTGGAACGAGGGATGCGCAGAGGAGAAAAACTGGCCAACTTTTCTTGAGTTTCGGGAGGTTTTTTGGGGGTGAGCCTGGTTTCATTGTAAACCTCCAATGTACTCCATAAATTCTTCTCATTTTGGAGTAGCTAAAGAGTAGCTAGGCACCTTAACGCTCCCATAAAGCTTCAGACATCCATTTTGCCACTGATCCATTTCCCACAATGTGGAAAATATTCCATTATTTAACTGACTTACATGGTCACTCAGCTAATAATGTAAAGCACCGACAATCACAAAGAAAAATTATAACCATCACCATTGCCACCAATAAATGTTGACCTTAGTTGTAGGAAAAGAAGAAGCAGAATTAGGGGGCAGAGTCAAGAGAGAAAGCAGCCCGAGGCTGTTACACAAATGTCCAAGACCAGGGGGTGGGCTTCAAAATTTTTAGCAGGGGGTTCTCTGCCCAGTTGCTGGGTGGGCATGACTTAGTCGGCCTCCTACACCACAGCGGGAAGGGGGGCATTTTTGCCCTCTGGGAGGGCAAAAATGACCTCCCCAGGCTCCGGAGGTCCTCTGGAGGCTGGCCCGTTTTTCGCCCCTGTGTGCGCCCTGCACTTACCTGCATCCAAAACGGGCTGCTTGGGGACTCCTGGGAGGGGTGGGGTGGGAGAGGCCAGCCAAGAGTGAGATTCGGGGGTTCTCTGAACTGCACAGAATCTTAGCTAGAGATTCTCCTGAACCCCTGCGAACCCCCAGCAGCCCACCCCTGTCCAAGACCTTGTATTCTGTCCCTTGTATTCTGTTAACTCTTATCTAGCGCCAATTTAGTGTTGACCTTTCGTTGACTAGAATCTTGTGTGTAGGCATGAGAAATAAATCCAGTTAAGTGGAACTTAAGGTGTGCTTCGGAATCCTCACATTTGATATTAGCCCATTTGAAACTGCTGTTCTTGGAGGAAATAATAAACAGTGATTGTCAGTACAATATGAAGCTATCTTTGATAGAGACAATTTGGAGCTACCTGAATATAAGTCAGGCAAATTTAAGTTCCAAGAAGGCAAAAAACACCTTGTGTTAAACCAGGGATCTTCAAACTTGGCAACTTTTAAGACTTTTGGACTTCAATTTCCAGAATTCCCCAGCCGAATTCTGGGGAGTTAAAAGTTCACAAGTCTTAAAAGCTGCCAAGCTTGGAGACCCCTGTATTAAAATATAAGGTTATGTTATTCTGGTGAGAATCTTTTCCCCCCTTGCATTCAGGACCTCTGTTCTTTCAAAAATAAAGTTTTTGAGGGCATATGCTTCAATGGGCCAGCTCAGAGCCTACAGGGAATGTGGTTTACAAACGAGACCAAATCTGCAAAAAACAAGTGCAAGATCTGCATGCAAATTTTGGCTTGGAGATTTCCTGTCTTTTCAATCTGAGGAATCCTGTTTGGGATAGGCAAAAATGCTGTAATATCAAAAGAAGCCCTCTGCTGTTTGTCTCAGCATGACAAGGCATGGGGACAGTGTCACTAGGAAGGCGGGTTACTGTAGAGGTAGACCTTGACTTACAACAGTTCATTTAGTGACTGTTAGTTACAACTAACATACCATATTTTTCTGAGTATAAGACACACTTTTTCCCCCCTATAGAAGGGTGAAAATTTGGGTGCATCTTATACCCCGAATGTAGCCCTGCCCACCTGCCAGCCCCCATCCTTTGGCCTCTGCCTCCCAGCAATTTACCTCCTTGCAGCAAACAGGCCGTTCCAGCTTCAGCACAGCCTGATTAGCACAAGCAGCTGATTGTTGGTTTGGATCGGACTCCTGACCCTCAGCTGTTTCAGGCTGCAGGGATTGCCATTGCCATTGCCTATTGCCATGCCAGCATCTGCTGTTTGCTGCAAAGAGGCAAATTGCTGGGAGGCAGGTGTTTTTTTCTTGTGCTAATCAGGCTGTGCTGAAAATGAAACTAAAGCAGGCTGTTTGCTATAAGGAGGCAAATTGTTGGGAGGCAGAGGCAGATTTTTTTTTCTTGTTTTCCTCCCTAAAAAAGGTATGTGAGTCTTATAGTCTGGAGCGTCTTATACTCTGAAAAATACGGTAAGTTACAACGGCACTGAAAAAAGTGACTTACGATCATTTTTCACACTTATGACTCCATGGTCACGTGATTTACATTCAGATCCTTGACAACTGACTCACATTTATGACGGTTGCAGTATCCTGGAATCATGGGATCCCCTTTTTGAGACTTTTTGACAAGCAAAGTCAATGGGGAAAACCATAGTCGCTTAACAAACTTGTTACTAATTTAAGAACTGCAGTGATTCCCTTAACAAACATGGCAAGAAAAGTTGTAAATTGGGGGCAAAACTCACTTAACAGATTTTTCACTTAGCAATATAAATTTGGGGTTCGGTTGTGATCGTAAGTTGAGGACCACCTGTATAAATGGAGAATATGTTCAGCACTGAGACCCAGTGAGTTTACCAGACTTATTGCCCACTAAAGTATTTTTTTTTACAGAACTGCAACCTAGTGGCCCTTGCTACCCATAAACAGTGACACATTGACTTTATATTGGTTCGACAACAAAAACAGAGGAATATTATTTCTGGGGTTCTTTGCTGTCCCCAAAATATACCTGTCTCGTCATCTGCCAGACAGAGTCCACAAATTGTAGGAAAACAGGAGATCGGTCAGCATCAGCATGGTTTTTGTCTCCATGGCCAACTCTCTGAAACAAGAAAGAAGTAGAAGGAAAAACACAGAGGCAGAGTGACACCAACCTATGACAATTACCCTCTTCCTAGAGAACCAAAGCAAGCAACTTAACAGGCCTGTAGGTGGAGCCCCAATTCCTGATTTGCAGCCTGAAGAACAATTAAAGAGCAATTTTAAAAATTTCTTTCTCTCCACCCTGCCAATTTAAAGTTCACTGTGGATTTCTTACAGTGTAAATACTTTCACCCTGCATCCCCATCTAATAACCTGAAATTAAGAACACGTTTTATCCTTAATTAGGCATCTGAATCCAGCATTTTGCCTTTCTTGGTGGCCAACTGAAGCCTCCTGAAGATCTCATAAGGAGAAAACACATAATTCTCTTCCATGTTGTTTCT
The DNA here is from genome assembly GCF_028640845.1 of Ahaetulla prasina. Lineage (NCBI taxonomy): Eukaryota > Metazoa > Chordata > Lepidosauria > Squamata > Colubridae > Ahaetulla > Ahaetulla prasina. The sequence continues at coordinate 16,622,631 of NC_080543.1, forward strand.
TCACAACTGGTATTTTGGGCATGCTGACCAGTAGTGGTTCCACTTACCTTCGCTATCGGTTCAGAACTGTGAGAGTGTACGGCGCTTCTGCGCATGCGCAGAGCGTCCGTGATGACATCCAGGTGGGTGGGTGGAGCCTCCCATCACTGCCACTACCGGTTCTCCCAAACCAGGATGAACCGGTAGAAACCCACCACTGATGCTGGCCCCCATCTTCAAGCAACAAGAATCTTCAACACTGAGTGTTGATGTTGACTCTATCAAGATAGCTCATCCCCACCAATTTATCCAGTTTCCTTTTAGAATTATCCCTGTTATCAATCACACCTAGAATTAATCACACCTAGAGTTAATGAATTCTACATGCGAATTACATACTGTTTGGGGAAAAATGCTTTGTTTTAAATCTTCTATTTGGTTCCACTGGATACTGTCTAAAAGTTTTGTGGGATGAAAAAACTTCATGCTATTCTTTTTCTCCATGCTACATATAATTTCCTGACATCCTTCATTTTTTCCCTGTATTACAGTTCCAAATATCCTAGCCTTTCCTTGAAGGAAAAGTATTCGAGGCCCTTGCTTTTTTTGATTGCCCTCTTCTTCACTTTTTCCAGCTATGGTAGTCTGTGAGAATTTAGGTTGAAAAATAATCACTTTTGGTTTTCGACTGTTGTCAAAGACCCTGGCATCATCCCATGAAAACTATTGCACTCTATTGCTCCACAGTAAGCTGTGGAATTTTTCTAGTCTCTTGCAATTATGTCTGAACGGTGATCAGCAATCCTCAGTCACTTTTTAAGTGCATATTCACAATCTTAAATCAAGATACAGAATTCTACTTGTTTGTTTACAAGATCAGGTAATGGGCCAAATGCAAAGAAATAGCTAAGGGGGGAAAAATACTGCATTCTGAACGGACTATGAAGAAAACGGACTATGTTCAGTACAAGAATTCAACAAAATACTAACTGAATCAGTGCACAAAAAAAAAAAATCCTTATTCTAGCTTTTCTGGAAACTGATTTAACCCAGAAAAATATTATCCTCTCTTTCTGCTGTTACTATTGCTAAAGAACTGAGTTTCAAAATCTGTTGATGTTTTATCAAAAAAAAAAATCACACTCACCAGCTGGAATCTGTGCCCGAAACTCAGCCATTCTTTCTCTATCAGCACTTGGAAGCCCCGTATTGTCCTGTAATAACCATCCAACATGAGCATGGCCAGAGAGGTGAGCTGAGCAGTACGGTCCCAACCGTCACTACAATGTACGATTACCGAGGTCTTCCCAGATTCCACCTTGTCAGCAATCCGAAGAGCTCCAGCGAGAATCAGCTGGGTTTAAAATAAAAAAAAAAGCATTTTGTGATTGTGTTGTTTATCCCCAATAGAAGTAGACTTGAGAACAACTGGGCTCCATCCATCACCTTCACCTTAAAAAGGCTAATATCTCTGCATGATGGGAGCAGAATGGAAAAATCAGCAAGGGACATTTCAATATGTTTTTCCATACCTTCATGTTGATGCATGCATTCAATAAGAAGGCAACCACCTTCTATTCTCAAAGTTCTGTTATATTTCATAGAATATATCCAAATTTATTTGCTAAGACTTACATACATATTATTTTAACACACTGTATTTGTACTCATGCTTAATCATAAAATAGTTCAGAAAGGTACTTCTTTGCTACTTAGCTATTTTGGATCATATAAGCCAGTGGTTCTCAACCTGTGGGTCGCGACCCCGTTGGGGGTCGAATGACGATTTGCCAGGGGTCGCCTAAGACCATCGGAAATATGGGGAGTATACTTGCGAGTCAAAGAATCGCGCTCCAATGGTTTACTCCACAGGCCAGCTGCAGGCTCTTCAAATCGCTAGCCAAATTCGGCTTCAGGGGCGATGAATTAAAAAAGAGAGAAATCTTTGCTCTGATGTCTCCCTCTCAAGCCAGCTGCAATCACTCCCAATCGCTAGCCTAATCTGGCTTCAGGAGCAATAAACTTAATAGGGGAGGAGTCTCCGCTTTAATGCCTCCATCCTCAAGGCAATCGCAAGCAGTTCAGATCGCTAGCCAATACGGCTTCAGGCGCGATAAATTCAAAACAAAAAATTTTTTACCCGTTGGGGTCGCCACATCATGGGGAATTGTATTAAAGGGTCATCACATCGTGGGGAATTGTATTAAAGGGGTCTCAGCACTATAAAGGTTGAGAACCACTGATATAAGCTATAATCCAAGGCCATTTGCAATTTCCAGTATATGCCATTGGAATTGGATAGAAGAATCTATCCATTATTATGCCTCTTTGGAATAGCCCCAACAAAACCGTATCTAAGTTAAATAATATAAATTAATGGATTTACATCGCACACTTAAACTAGTTATGGTATCACCCTATGTTTTGGCTTTACATGGTATGTTGAATCTTAAAGTACTAAACAGAATCTACCACAAAAAGGAGAATCAATAATGTTAAAACCAAGATTTGTAAATGATGACAATGCATTGTCAAAGCTAAGTGACCTTGTTCAATCGTTGTGTGTGAACATAGCCAATGAATGACTAAGGACTCAAGCTAAAATATTTTACAACTGTAGCTTCCGTCAACCTATTCTAGCAAAGACAATGCGACATCCCTCCCAATTTTACGAGACTGTCCCAACTGTTTTCTTGTATTATATTTCTTGTGGAGAAATATAAATCAGTTCTATTAGAAAGTAGACCCAGTCACGTAGATGCAAAGGACAAAGAAATGAGTCATGTGGAAAACAAAGGAAAGATAAATTAGTTCATCTGTAACTTTTCACTGGCAGCTTTTTAGGTCCCTGCGTTCTATGTAATGCAAATACCGTTGCCAATCAGCGAATATCATGAATTTGCTTGATGGAACCTGTGTAAACATTAATAAAACTCTCTTCCGGCTCATTATCTCAGGTCACATTGCCTTTGCTAGAGCACGATGACAGAAGCTACAGCCATAAAACATTTTACCTTCAATCCTCAGCCATTCATTGGCTATATTGACCCAATTGAGTTTTTAACTGAATTTTTAAATTTAAGATCTGTATTTATTGTTCTCATGTTTTATACGGCATTTTATTCAATGACTGTAAGCTGCCCTGAGTCACCTCTGGTGAGAAAGACAACATACAAGTTTAATAAACAAATACAGTAAATAAATAGACATTGGCATGTGGAACAGATCCAGCGATTGCTGTTAAAGAAGCTTCTAATAAAGGAAACTTTCTTTTTCTTGTCAGTGCATTTTAATTGAGTAATGGGATTGAACATATATAATACCGGTATGCTCAGTCAGATTCATATATAAAAAGCTTAAGTTGTCTTAAGACAGGGGTCTCCAACCTTGGCAACTTTAAGACTTGTGGACTTCAACTCACAGAGTTCCTCAGCCAGCAAAGCTGGCTGAGGAACTCTGTGAGTTGAAGTCCACAAGTCTTAAAGTTGCCAAGGTTGGAGACCCCTGTCTTAAGACACTAAAACAGTCCTCAAGATCAGGGCTGTCAAACTCGTGGCCTGTGGGCCAGATGTGTCACGAGCTGACCACGCCCAAGCCCGATTTAGCGAAAGGGGAAAAAGTCCCGATACATCACGTGACGAAACCGTGACGATGCGGATTTGACACCCCTGCTCAAGATGCTTCACCAACAGGGATCCTGGCTGGCAACTGCAGTTCAAGACCACTTGGTCGCCACCATTTTCCACCTATGGGCATGGACACTTCTCAGGTTCATGAGAATTTCAAAGCCTTCCAATGCAAATATGCAAATGAGTTACCAGAAATTATAAGAAGTCAACCGCTGTAAAGCCGAATTCTAGAAAACATGGTACATATTATCTATAGTGCAGCTTTGTTTTAATAGATTGTGTGCAGGATGCTGGTCCATTTTCCCTTGGTTTTATCTCTATTAGTGTTTAATTGTTTTATTTTTGTTTTATTGTACACTGCTCAGAGTCATATAGAAGAATAGAACAGAACAGAACAGAATAGAATAGAATAGAATAGGTCCCCTAATCATCTTCATTGCTCTTCTCTGCACTCTTTCTAGTCTCAACATCTTTTTCACATCGTGGCGGCCAAAACTGAATGCAGTATTCCAAGTGTGGCCTTCCCAAGGCATTATAAAGTGGTATTAACACTTCACGTGATCTTGATTCTATCCCTCTGTGTATGCAGCCTAGAACTGTGTTGGCTTTTTTGGCAACTGCTGCACACTGCTAGCTCCTATTTAAATGATGATCCACTAGGACACGAAGATCCCTCACACAGTTACTACTATTGAGCAAGGTACCACATATCTGTGAGATGAGCGGCTATTTAATCTGATCAATGAATAAATTGGATAAGAGGTAGTCATTATTCAAGAAAGACTGGTGGATCAAAGACAGGACTATCATGAGTATTTATCTAATTTATGTGATGACATCATCATGCAAAATTGCAGCACGGTGGCTTTATTGGTTGGAACTCTGGCCAGAAGGATGGAAAGCCCACGTTCGAGACCCGAGAGCTACCATAGGGTGGGGTTGAGCTCTCCTCCTTCACTCCAGCTCCTGCTGAGGACATGAAAGGAACCCCCAATTGGGTGTGCCCAAGACAATGGTGATGTCACCGACTAATCCTTTCAACCGGGAAACACCCTGGTGCTTCTGACACGAGTGCAAACAAACAAACAAACAAATCATGCAAATAATGTTAATCACACCATTTGGGTGAATTTATGTCATTTTCATGATTTACAATTACATAAAATGCAGCAGAAGTTTGGTCTGATGCATGCAAAATCTGATCAGTCAAGATCGGGTAAAATGAGCTTTTGCTGTATTTTACAAATATCTCCACTTTGCATAAAACAGATGGAAAGTAGGCTGAAAGAAATTAAACAATTAGCAGAAGGCAACTCTAGATTGCAAATCATTCCAGATTGCCACTAGAACAGGGAACTAGTGATAACTTTAACACTTGTGGATGTCAACTCCTGGAATTCCTCAGCCAGCCATGCTGAGATTAGAACTTAGAATAACACAGTTGGAAGGGACCTTGTAGGTCATCTAGTCCAACCCCCTGCCCAAGTAGGAGACCCTACACCATTTCTGACAGATGGCAGTCCGGTCTCTTCTTGAAAGCTTCCAATGATGAAGAACCCACAACTTCCAAAGGCAAAGCTTTTCCACTGGTTGATTGTTCTCACTGTCAGAAAATTTCTCCTTATTTCTAGGTTGAATCTCTCCTTGATCAGTTTCCTTCCATTGTTCCTTATCTGGAATTCTGGGAGTTGAAGTCCGCAAGCCTTAAAGTTACCAAGTCTGGAGAGTCCTGCACTAGAAGATCACTTTTGCCCTTTCCATGTCCTCAGTCCAATTCTCTCCTTGCAAAAGTGTCATGCTCAACAGATTTATTCTTTCCTTTCTTTACAAATCAGACAAACTACTAACCCCCTTACACTGTAGGAATGAGAGAAAATGTGTATGATCCTATTGTTGGGCTATGAGGCGGGAAAACTAACGTTTCTGATTGGCTGGTGCCTCAGCCAGATGTGTATATAAAGGGGCACCTCGCCTGGTGCCCCTTGCTGAAGACTCAACACTATTAAAGAGCTGTTGTCACTCACTTGGTCTTGTGCCTCCTCAATCGCCCGATCTAACAAAATGAACCACATCATCAGAACTGCCTGCTTCATCTGAAAATAAGATCTCTCTCTCTCTCTGGAATCCATGTCAGATATCCTTCTTTCTGTTTGGACTGAGAACAGATATCTCAGAGCTCTAATTAGCAATTATTCATTAGAAGGAAAGGAAAGTTTACAATGGGAAAATCATCACTGCAGCCAACAAGAAATGAAATGCAGACTCTGCTCCTGGATAGTAGAGAAATCTTTACTAGTAGGAACAGCTGCTATGAATCCATGCCGATGACACACAATCACAATGCTATTTATTTTGTCTATCTATGACACCCATTGACTTATGTAGGGCACCATTCCCAAGAGCCTCTGTGGCCTAATACAAACAGACACAGAATATCCATCAACCGACCTTGATATGCTCCAGCCAATGAGTGGATTCCAAATTCGACAGCCAGTGTGTCTCTTCTATGTTAGGATATATAATCTCTTTCAGTTTCCTCAGTGATTCTCTCATGACGTGGATATTGTGGATGTCCAGGAAAACCAATTCGGCATTCTGATAGGCGTCCTCACTTTCATAACCTCCTCCTTTAGCCTGCAAAGACAGTGAATATGGGGCTGTTTGGGGCTAGCTAAGACAGGGGTGTCAAACTCAAGGCCCGGTGGCTGGATCTGGTCCGTGGGATGCTTAGATCTGACCCACGGGGTTGCCCTGGAAGAGGTGAAGGACCGGCCCGCGTTGCCTTTGCTAGCAAAAATGGAGTTCGGGAGGGCCGCAGTTGGCCCTCCCGAGCTCTGTTTTCCCTGGCAGAGTGTTGCAGAAGGCCGTCAGAGCCGAAAACGGAGCTCGGGAACCTGTTTTCACTAGCAGAGCACTTGGGCCATCACAGGCACCCCCGACATGAGTGAGGTCGAACTGGCCACGCCCCCTCCCCAGCCCTCCTGAGGTCAAACACAACCCTGATGAAATGAACTGCCCCTGAGCAGTTTCAGAACTGCAAACTCTACATCACTGGCTGCACAGCCATACACCATCTCCTGCCACAGTTGCGAAGACTGAAATGAGATCCTATTCGTTGAATCCTCCCTACTTGAGGGTGTTGCTTCAAGCAGTCATAAGTCACTCTTTGCAGTGCCGTTATAATTGTTATGATTTATATTGATATATTGACCATCAATTGTGTTGTAAATGTTGTACCTTGATGAACGTATCTTTTCTTTTATGTACACTGAGAGCATATGCACCAAGACAAATTCCTTGTGTGTCCAATCACACTTGGCCAATAAATTCTATTCTATTCTATAACTTCAAACCACCACTAAATGAATGAATGGAGAAGCAGAGTAGAGGTAATCCTCGACTTACAACCATTCATTTAGTGGTGGTTTGAAGTTACAACGGCACTGAAAAGAGTGACTTATGACTGCTTTTCACATTTACAACTGTTGCAGCATCCCCATGGTAACAAAATTTGGACTCTTGGCAACCGGCAATTATTTATGTTGGTTGAAGTGTCCTGGGGTCATGTGATCAGCTTTTGTGAGCTTCTGAGAAGCAAAGTCAATGGAGGAAGCCATATTCATTTAAGAGCCTTGCATTTAAGAGCCATGCTGTCTATGGATATTCTCAATCATCCAGGTCATTGGGGAAAACAAAACAACCACTTCATAAATGCATGACACAACATAGGAGAACAGACCCATCAGAACTAGATTCAGCAGTCCATCTGCTTTTAGAAGACACAGTCCACTCTTTTGAAGACAGTAAAGTCCACATTTTGGACAGAGAGGACCGGTGGTTTGAAAAAGGGGTCAAAGAGGCTACCTGTCAAAATTGAACGGCCCTTTCTCAACAGAGGGGGAGGGATACAATATCATCTGTCTCCAGACTACAACACAGTCCTTTCAGCAGTTTCAAGAAGGCTCCTCATCTATTTGCACCACTTAGGTGACCCTGATGACACAAATAAACCTCCAGGTGACCTTAACAACTTTGATAAGAGGATGCAAATGACCAGCTGTCTGCAAGGAGTATAAATCCTTCCATTCCCCACCATCCAGTCAGAGCTGAAGAAGCTTCTTGGATGAGAAGCGAAATGTCTTCAAAGAAAAACCAGAAAGTCCAGTTGACTCTTGAAAAAAAGCACCTTTGGGACAACCATGCTACTAATTTAACAACTGCAGTGACTCAACAACTGTGGCAAGAAAGGTCATAAAATGGAGCAAAATTAACTGAACAAATGTCTCACTGTCACAGAAATGTTGGCCTCAACTGTGGTTGTAAGTCGAGGACTATCAGTACTGGAAACTGTACTGTAGGTGGGAATGGGCTGAAATACTTGTTGCAAAAGATATGACAGTCCAACCTTGTTTGCTACTGCGTTCACACTTGGCCTGGCATCAAAGATGAGTATTTTGTGGGACTGGGCATTGGAATCCATGATAGCCTGAAGATACTTTTCATCTTCTTTGCTCCTCTTGCCACTGACTCCAACCATTGGTTGGCTGCAGCGAGTGATGGTGGCTTGGCTTTCTGGATGAATCCATGATAGAACCTGGTAGAAGACAAGAATGGAAAGAAAAAAACAAGAGTGGATTAAGGGATAGAATCCAGATCACGTGAAGTGTTAATACCACTTTCTAATGCCTTGGTAAGGCCACACTTGGAGTACTGCATTCAGTTTTGGTCGCCACGATGTGAAAAAGATGTTGAGACTCTAGAAAAAGTGCAGAGATTATTAGGGGCTGGAGGTTAAAACATAAAGAACAGTTGCTGGAATTGGGTATGCCTAGTTTAATGAAAAGAAGGACTAGGGGAGACATGATAGCAGTCTTCCAATAGCTCAGGGGTTGCCACAAAATAGTCAAACTATTTTGCAAAGCACCTGAGGGAAGAACAAGAAGCAATGGGTAGAAACTAATCAAGGAGAGAAGCAACTTAGAACTAAGGAGAAATTTCCTGAGAACAATTAATCAGTGGAACAACTTGCCTCCAGAAGTTGTGAATGCTCCAACACTGGAAGTTTTGAAGAAAATGTTGGATAACCATTTGTCTGGAGTAGTATAGGGTTTTCTGCCTGAGCAGGGGGTTGGACTAGAAGACCTCCAAGGTCCCTTCCAACTCTGTTATTCTATTCTATTCTATTCTATTCTATTCTATTCTATTCTATTCTATTCTATTCTATTCTATTCTATTCTATTCTATTCTATTCTATTCTATTCAGAAGATAACTGAATATCATGTCTTTATATTTAACTATTCTGAATCAAACCTCAGCAACTGAAATCTGAAGTATTCCTGATGCTAGGATGGATGATGTGCATAAATTGTAAAAGGATTCTTACTGATCTTTGTTCCCCCCACCCTGAAAAATCCACTTGGTGAAGGATGTAGCCCAACCTATTTGAGAGATCCCTATCCGCAGAAGACATACTGCTAGTGCCATACTTACAGGTATACGGCCCCTTGACCGGAACGCAGCCACTTTCTTCAACTCCTCATCTGGAATATTGGCTGGAACTACCAGAAGGGCAGGATAGGTATCACAAAGCTCATATTGCTCATTGAGGCTAGTCATTCTCCAACTTTCATTAGGAATTCCCTACATAGGAAAGAGAAGCTGTTCAGGAGATTTTAATAGGGAAGGGGAGGGGAGAAATGAGAGGAGAAGGTAGAGAAGAGAGGAGAGAGGAGAAGGAAGGGGAGAAGAGGAGAGAAATGAGAGGAGAAGGCAGAGAAGAGAGAGGACAAGGGAGGGGAGGGGAGAAGGGGGGGGGAGGGAAAGAGAGAAATGAGAGGAGAAGGCAGAGAGGAGAGGAGAGAGGAGAAGGGAGGGGACAGGGGAGAAGGAGGGGAGGGGAGGGGAGGAGATCCTCTCTCTGGATACCAATCTCTAGAAATTAGATATTTACATAACTTAGACAAATCAAATCCATTTCATTGTCTACTTCGCAGTTTTACTTCTAGAATTTTAATTAGCAATCAAGAGTGGGGGAGTGGAAATCACCTTCTGCTATAAAGACAGCAGATTGCTTTGTAAATATACGAGGTGGCCTTTTATTTATTTATTTTTTGAGCCACAAAAATTTTCACGTCCTCTGCCATGCTAGTCGTTCTGCAGATGCAGCATCGTTGCTGCAGCTTTTCCTGGATAACCACGTGATATGCTATGATTTAGATTAATCTGGCCCAGACACACTTATGTGGGAATTGTTTTTATTTGATTACCCCATTAGAACAATGTTTTCCAACCTTAGCTGCTTTAGGATGTGTGAACTTCCACTCCCAGAATTCCCAAGCACTGCATTAGAAGGTCTTCCAGCCAGCAAGTTTGTAATAAGATAGTTTGCTAGAGAGCAAAACATGAAAATCAGACGTGGACTAGTGAGACTCACCTGTCTTCTGTATTCCAGAATGGGATCATAAACATTCCAGCCATTTTCTGGGAAAACTTCTTTATACTCAAACGCGAACAGAGGCTTAAAAAATGGAGAGATTCTTTAGCAATGCATTTTCCATTTTTATATGTAATTTCAAATAACTATTCCCATGCAGCCTTTTTTTGTTTGTGTACCTTAATAAAAGCACAAAAGGAAGACAAAAAGCCCCAGAACGCGCGCATCTGTTAGAGAAGGATTCTGCAAAGGATCTTCTTGACCGTGAAAGCTCACAAATTAAAAGAGGACCACAGGTCCCAACATGCTTGCAGTTTCACTAGAGAAACAGAGTTCCCAATTCCTCTAGCAAATTATTATGTGACACAGCAGGAACTCCTTTTCCTGGACCTACTGGAATAAATGTTTTGGGGTTTACATCCTGAATATGAAGGCTTCAGCTTAGCAGGAGTCCTAGAAATCAGTGGTTTCTGTTGGTGATCCCTTCTCCCTTTCAAGGAAATGTTGAGACTGGAAAGATGTGGATTGTACTGTCCTAGGCTCCCTTAAAAAAACAGGAAGAAGAGTCTTGGTCCAGACAAAACCAGGGGTGAAATGCTCCTGGTTCGGGCAGCAGGTGGTTCAGAGAACCGGTAGCAAAAATCCCTGCCCCCACCCACCCATGCCCAGCTGAGCCACGCAATCATCAGAGCCTTTTTTTTTTTACTTTTAAAAACATTTTTCTACAACCTCTTCAGCCAAAGAGGTTGTAAAACAAATACTTTTAAAAGGCTCTGACAATCCCAGCTGAGTTGCCTGATTGTCAGAGCCTTTTTTTACCTTTTAAAAGCATTTTTTCTACAACCTCTTTGGCTAAGAGGTTGTAAAAAAATGCTTTTAAAAGGTAAAAAAAAGGCTCTGACGATCACAGCTGAGCGACACGATCACCAAAGCCTTATTTTTTTACTTTTAAAAGCAATACTTTTAAAAGTAAAAAAAAAAAGATTGCGCGCCACAGCTGATCACCCCCCGGCGCGCTGTTCTACTTATCCCATGCCTCCTTTTGGCGTGCACTGTGCATCTGTGTGCCCATGCACAGCCAATGAACTGGTAGTAAACTGGTTCAGATTTCACCACTGGGCAAAACCCCTTTTATTTACACGACTGTGAATTCCTTTCATTCACAGTCAGCAAGTCTTGGGAAACAAGTCTTTCAGAAGAATATTTATCAACACAGACCTTATCTTGCTTGAAAAGCTGCCAGGTAACTAGTTTCCAAACATAGTGCAAGGCAAAACTTGGCAGAGTCATGGACTGATCTTTCCACTCGACCAAACGAATTGTTTTTTGCAAAAGCCCACTCCCGTTCGCTCCTCTTTTGTTTCCTATGGGAGAGGCCAATCACCTCCAAGGTGTGGCTTTACTTCTAAGTCGACCCTGCTTTCTTAGTTGTTCTTGTCTTTTAACCAGTGATGAAATCCAATTTTTTTTATTACCGGTTCGGTGGGCGTGGCTTGGTGGGCATGGCAGGGAATGATACTGCAAAATCCCCATTCCCTCCCCACTCCTGGGGGAAGGATATTGTAAAATTCCCATTCCCACCCCACTCCAGGGGAAGGATACTGCAAAATCTCCATTCCCACCCCACTCTGGAGCCAGCCAGAGGTGGTATTTTCCGGTTCCCTGAACTACTCAAAATTTCCGCTACCAGTTCTCCGAACTGCTCAAAATTTCTGCTACTGGTTCTGCTGGATTTCAGCCCTGCTTCTAACCCTAACCCTAACCCTTCCAGCTTCCTAAACATCAAGACAGATTGCAGTTAAGAGTCATCAGCATACTGATGGTACTTAACCTTGGACTGATGGGTGAAATTCCTGAATCTACATCAAATAGCGTAAGCAACAAGAGAAGTTTGGAGACTGGGTGAAAATTGTCCTGTTCCACTACATCTGAAGGGACCAGAGCACCACCTCCTTCAGAGCTGATAGGACAAACCTTTTCTTAATGATGCATTCACCATCAATCACGTCACCTTCCTAGAGGTCTTGGACCAACCAGGAGGGATGTGGATTTAAATCCACAGGAAGCCATCTTGAGAGTAAATCTGAACTTTATATGACAAATGCCTAGAGTAGCCCCCATAGGGGCTTAATAGGGGCTTCCCTGGTTCTCCCACTCAGCAGTGATTGGGTCAGCTTAAATAAGAGTGATGTTAACAATACACCGAAGCAATGAGAGCCGAGAAATAATAACAAATGTCATATATAAAGCCTATATTCATGCATATGTGTTATAGTATCAAATGGCTGCGCCTGGGCAATTGAAATAAAATGGACTCTCTTTCTGGCTGAAATCACTCTTATATGTCTGGGTACAGGCATATTAATTTTATTCTTTAAAAAGAGTTTTCACTATGGAGAAATATTCTGCAAACGATATACTGTGTTTTTCGCTCCATAAGACATACTTGTTTGTTTCCCAAAAGTGGGTGGAATTGTCTGTGCGTTTTATAGAGCGAATATTGCTGAAGCCCCGCCCTTTCGCCAGCCCCCATCCTTTGGCTGTTTTTGGCCCCTTTGTGCCCCATTTTTGGCCTCCGTGTCTCCTGCTTTCGGCCTTCAAGAAGGAGGCCGAAAATGGGACGCCCGGAGGCCAAAAACGATACGTGAGGAGGCCCAAAATGAGCTGCACAGAGGCCGAAAACAGGGTGTGCGGAGGCCAAAAATGGGGCATGCGGAGGCCAAATATGGGACGCACGGAGGCCGAAAATGGGGTGTGCGGAGGCCAAAAATGGGGCATGTGGAGGCAAAAAACGTGAGTACGTTTTATGGTCAGGTGCGTTTATGGAGCAAAAAATATGGTATGTGGAGAAATTTTGAACTCCCTTTGACTCCTGTTTGATTTGCATGGGGTACACTGAAGCTGTAGCACTGATGAGGTTTCTTCGATAAGAAGTGGAACATCTTTTTCAAGAGAAAAAACAGTCCAGTTGCCTTTTGAAAAAGCACCTTTGAGACATTGTTCTTATGGTCACCCAGCCTTGATTGATTTAAAAAGCCAAGCAGGATAAGATCAAATTTGTATTTTGATGGGAGATCAGTAAGGAGCTGTAGGCTAGAAATGGAAGTTGGAAAAAACATCCTGGAAGAAGACAGTGGCAAAACTTCAGTACTGTTGCCTGAGAAGACCTCATGGATATTTCCCTCAGGGCACCAGGAGTTGAACTCAATCTAAATTTCTTTACCCTTTCAGACTGTTTTTAAAAGAAAAGAATGTTTGACACACGTATCCTCCCCATCAATTATGGGAAAAGTGACTAATCCTAGCGTTTATGGGGAAATAAAAATATTTGAACATTCTGATTCAACTCTGAGTCTCCCTCTTTTGCAACATGAAAGGATTACAGCCAAGGGTGAAATACTACCCTCGGACTGGTAGTAAAAAATGCTACCGGTTTGGGTGAACCGGTATTTCCGACGATCAGCTGGGTGACGATCAGCTGTAACGCACGATTTATATTAGGTAGAATCGTCGGATTTCCTGCTTTCTAGCTAATCTAAATCGTGTGGCACAGCAGATTCCTCCTCCTCTCACTGTTCTACTTACCTTTGCAGACTCGGAAGGCTTCAAAATGTTCCTTTTTTAGCAAACCGCGCGCTCAGTAGCAGACTCACAGAACCAGCAGCAGACTTCAGAGGATTTCACCCGATTATAGCCTTGCTTTTAGATTGGCTTCAAGAAGCCCAATAACTCCCACCGAGATCAATATCCCTTTACTTTCCTGCATTTTCATCTTACAACCACAGTGTATAGGTAAGCCCTCAACTTACAATAATTTGTTTAGTGACCTTTCAAAGTTACAGTGGTGCTGACAACAGTGAGGTATGTGTTGTGACCCAGGCCCAAGTAGGTAGTAGGAAACTCAGTCAGTGTAAAAACAAACAAACTTTATTCGAACAGCTGAGAATTACTTCATTCCCAGCATAGTTCAACTAAATTAAAACAAATTCCTCAGTCCTATCGCAAATCCTGGTCCAACTAGGCAAACTGCCAAAGGCCTTTCTTGGTAAACGTTCAGAAGTCACAAAAATAAATGCAAGACGAAGCAGAAGACGCAGCTACCAATGTTGTTTTCAGCAAAGCCCAAACACTGTTATTGGTCTGTTTTAAGCCTTATGGGAGGAGCCAATCATCTCTTGGCCCTACTCCTGAGTTGTCCTTTTTTGTTATGTCCTCCTCGCCTCCGTCCAAACGATGGCTTAATTAGCCGGCTCTTATTAGCTCTGGCAGCAAAAGAGCCAGCATCTGCCAAGAGCCCTCGTTAGCAGCCAAGACGCTGGTGAGTCACAACCTTCAGCTCTAGTCAATCCGTGGATTTGCCTGATACAAAGAGACACACCAGCTCTTGCTGCCTTTTATATCCTGTGGGGTGTAGCTCCATGACTCAGCACTTCCTAGGCCTGCCCCTCCCCTGCTTCTGTTGTTCCCTTCTCTCCAGCCTACGAAATCTAGGATTCAGCCAAGCCTGATTGCTGTCAGCTGGGTCTGCAGGCGTGGCCTGGGGGGGGGAAGAGTCAAGGGAAGGAGGCCTCATTATTTCTTTCACCTGGCCTGCTTCTGGCTCCTGGAACTGAGCCAGGGAGGCCGGTGCTTCTGAGGTAAGTCCTGATGGCCCTTCCCCCTCACTGTCCAAGTCACTTTCTGGCAGCAGGCCCGGCTCCAAGGCACTTTCGGCCATGGGGCCAGGTTCAGGGGCGGGAGCCACAACATTTTTGCTTGAGCTGCTCTTGCCTTCTGGCAGCTCTTCTCATTCATGCATTAGGAACAGGCTCTTCCTGTTCCTCTGCCTCACTACTGTCTGCCTCTGGAGGCTCTGGGTCCGCACCTCACTCCCCGATGGCCCTGGCCTCACCTCAGCCTCATCACTGTCCGACTCCTTTGCCAGCTCCGCAGGCTGCTGCCAGACCACAACAGTATGGCTGATGTTCACACCTACGATTTTTGCAGTATTATCATGGTCATGTGATTAAAATTTGGACACTTGGCAACTGGCATGAATTTATGGTAGTTGCAGAGTCGTGGGATCATGTGATCACCTTCTGTGAACTCCTGACAATAGGGAAGCCAGATTCACATAACAACCGTGTTGCTAACTTAAAGCTCCAGTGATTCACTTAACAACCGTGGAAAGAAAGGTAAAATGGGGAAAACTCACTTAACTATTGCACTGATGATGTTACCTAGTTAGGGTAATGAAACATCTGCAAGAAAACAAGCAAGCTCAGAGAGCCCCAAGGATCCCTCACTTAACAACTGCATTGCTTAGCAATGGAAATTGGGGCTCAATTGTGGTTATAAGTCCAGGACTACCTGGATACCTTGGAAAAAATGTTTGTCAGATTAGCAACAAATACTCACCAAGTGATTGGACATCGGAAATGCGTATTTTGTCAAGTTCTCAAATATGGCTCTTCTCGTGCGACCTTCAGGTCTATGAGCGAACCGAACATTCCGGACATCCTACAGAATGTAGGGAAAAAACGAGGTCTTACCAGAAGCCCTTTAGCACGCCATACTGACGATTCATTTGCTGAGAAATTACTTTATCAATTGCTTCCAAATTCCTCCTATGTTATGCCATGGAGAAGAGGAAAAATATTTTGTAAGAGGCAAAACCGCAAGTCTATCACTTTGAACTGGGATTCTTAATCTGGTGTCCATGAACAGTTTTCAAGGAAGCCACGAACTTGGATGGGAAAAAAGACATGACTTTTATTCCCCACTGATCTCTAATTGAAATTTAGCTTTTCATTCAATCGTGAATGTAGGCGACAATGGTCTCCGGGCTCAAAAAATGTTTAACTTCAATGAACCTCATCTAAACTTATTATACCTTAAAACGTAAAAACAGAATAGTGGCCTCTGGTGGCTCAGACTGGTAAGACAGTCTGTTATTAATAGCAGCTGCTTGCAATTATTGCAGGTTCAAGTCCCACCAGGCCCAAGGTTGACTCAGCCTTCCATCCTTTATAAGGTAGGTAAAATGAGGACCCAGAATGTTGGGGGCAATAAAAGTTGACTTTGTATATAATATACAAATGGATGAAGACTATTGCTTAACACAATGTAAGCCGCCCTGAGTCTTCGGAGAAGGGCAGGATATAAATGCAAAAAAACAAAACAAAACAGAATAGTACATTCTTCATTTGGACTGGGGGTTGGATTAAATGATCTTCAGAGTCATTTACAACCCTGACATTTTATGATTATATGAATTGTCGACATCATGCTTTACTGAAGTCCATTAAGAACGTTACAAGCCGTAGCCATTACATGCTATATGGATCATGAACTCAGTATCTTCCCATTCTTGGTAAAACAGTTTACCTTGCACATAATTTCTAGGCCGTATGAATTTTCACCACGACTAGAAGCTCCTCCAATTTTCTCTACTCTGTTAATCACTCCAAGAGGGCCATCTAGAACAAATGGAGGGTTCTGGAAAAAAAATGGAAATTTATTAATAAAGCATCCAGACCAAAGAATTATTGTTAAGACAGAGCTAAGATTTGATATTTTTTTTGACACTTAGCCATGCAATAAACTTTCAAACACGTTCAGAAAGCTGAGGATACCTTTTAAGATTAATGCATTAAATCAGAGGTGTCAAACTTAATTTCATTGAGGGTCACATCAGGGTTGTGTTTGACGTCGGGGGGCTGGGGTGTGGATGGCCAGGGTGGGTGTGGCCAGTTCAATGTCACTCGTGTTGGGGGAGCCTATGATAGCCCAAGCGCTCTGCCAGCGAAAACAGGCTCCTGGGCTCCGTTTTCAGCTGCGATGGTCTCCTGCAACCCTCTGCCAGCGAAAACGGAGCTCCATTTTCACTGGCATAGGCACTGCGGGCCGGTCCTTAGCTGATTCCAGGGTGGCCTCCTGGGCCAGATCTAAGCATCCCGCGGTCGGAAGCTGGCACCTCTGCGTTAGATACTATATACATCCTTATTACCTTTATGTTCCACCATTCCTCAGAGAAGTCAAAGCGTATTACATTGAATCTGTTTTCATTTTACCACCAAAACAAGTTCCCTATGAAATATGGTGGTCTGAGGGAGAAAAACTGGTCAAAATCACTCAGGAAATTTCCACAAAAGTGGATAAACTTGGATCTCCCCAGGCTTAATCCAACACCTAAATGGCTACTCAGCACAAAATATATTTCCCTTTGTTACAGTCCATTTCAACACATGTTTTGTTGTTAGTTGTGAAGTTGTCTGACCCATCGTGACCCCATGGACAACGTTCCTCCTGGCCTATTATCTATAAAAATATAAGCTATGAGAAAATGTAATTTTTAAAGTGGCTTTTTTGTTCCATGCATGGTATGGAAACATGAATATTACAGCTTTGCTTTGCTCCTTCTTATGGCAATCATAAATTTTGCCATCACTGTGCAAGAAATAACAGACTTGCTCTTTGGAGACCGAATCTGAAGTGCTTTACAGTCCTAATGAATATTTGAAGTTGATGAATATCCAGTACAAGCCTTGGTTCATTTAGCCTACATTTATCTACGCTGCTGGCAATGTCGGCTCCAATGTTTTCACAGGTGAGTTTTTCCTGGCCCCCCTTTTCATGAAATAGTTTTAAATGCTGACACGTTATATTGTTTCAATAGAATAATATTTATACAATATCAATTAAAAACCATTGACATTCTATTATTTAGTTAACCTAGGGCAGTGTTTTTTAAAGCATGGTCCTAGGATCCCCAAGGGTTGTCTCTGCAGTCCGCAAAATCAAAATTATTTGCCAACCTACATTGAAAAATAACCAGGGGTGGGCTTCAAAAATTTTACCAAGAGGTTCTCTGCCTGGTTGCTGGATGGGCGTGGTCATGGTGGGCATGGCCTAGTCGGCCTCCTGCACCATGGCAGAGGGGGCATTTTTGCCCTCCCTACTCTCTGGAGACTTTCCTCGAGCCTCCGGGAGGGCGAAAGCAGCCTCCGAAGGCCCTCTGGAGACTGGAAACGGGCCCAAACTTTACCCGAACCTCCGGTAGGCCCACTTTTCACCCTCCCCGAGCCTCTGCATGCACCCTGCACTTACCTGCATCCAAAACGGGCCGTGTGGGGACTCCTGGGAGGGGACAGGTGAGTGGGGCCAGCCGGGAGTGGGATTTGGGGGTTCTCTGAACTGCACAGAATCTTAGCTAGAGGTTCTCCCGAACCCCCAGCAGCCCACCCCTGAAAATAACCCAATATTAAAATCCCATCAAACAATCAGGATAAAAAGCAGAGGCAAAGATTGTCCCAAAGGTGCCTTTTTTTTTCAAAAGGCAACTGGACTTTCTTGGTTTTTTTCTTCTTCAGTTCTGAATAAAAGCTCTTGGATGAGAAGAAAAACGTTTTCAAAGGGAAAAAAAAATCAAGGAAGTCTGATTGTCTTTTGGAAAAAGCATCTTTGGGACAACCATAATCCAGTTGATTGAGAATCTCCATAGACACGTAGAGACAGAGAATGCATCCATTTTAATTTTTAATATGGGAAATATTGATAAATATAACCCATATAAACAAAAGCTCCTTTGGGGATCCTTGGTAATTTTTTTTTAAATAGAAAGGGATTCTGAGATTTTAAAAAAGTTTAAGAAATAATGACTAAGGACAGGGTTTCTCAACTTTAGCAATTTGAAGATGGGTGGACTTCAACTCCCAGAATTTCCCAGCCAGAATAGCTGGTTGGGGAATTTGGGATTTGAAGTCCAACCCATCTTTAAGTCACCAAGATTGAGAAACATTGAGTTATAGCATTGGAAATAGAGAGAAAGAAATATTCTACCAAGATTAATTAAAATGTAGGATGTCGATGACACAAGCATAAAATTGCTTGACTTTTTCATCCAGTATAATGTTAGATGAAAAGAAATGCTGCATCTAAGTATTTGTCAAACAATAAAAAATTTAGTTCTGATTGTTTCATGTTGAAGGCTATGTTGTGTAAATCACTTAATAGATAAGAATGTGAGATTTTTTTCAACTCCACTTTGAAAGGCAAAAGCAGAGATGGTATTCAACCGGTTCGGGCCGATTCGCCCAAACCGGTAGCGGAGATCTGGAGCTGTGCCATCCTATTTAGCCACGTTTTCGAGGCGGGGCACATGCGTAGAAGGCACATGCATGAGCAAATCACATGCGTGGATGGCTGGGCGCATGCGCAGAAGGTGTGCACATGCACGAAGAGAGAGTGCGCGGCAAACCGGTGGTAACAATATCTGAAACCCACTGCTGAGCAGAAGATTCCATCATGGCTCACAAAATGTGCACTGAGCTGTGCTCTCCCTTCAAATAAGAGCTGAGTATCTATCAAAAACAAGAAAAAGTAAAAAAAACAACAGCGATTTATTAAGCCTTACCCTTTCCATGCTTTTAAAATACAGTCTGTAATTTGTAACTGTCAAAGTTCCTCTAATACCTCCGGTAAATGGGCAGATATGAGTAACATCTTTTGCTAGGAAAGAAATTAGAAGTATTATAAATATTTCCACAGGGAACCGTTTGCCATAAGGTTTAAAATCTCTCTTAACCACCCCCCCCTCCTGTTTTTCTAAGGTGAAAGAGTAATTCTGGATTTATGCCGCCTGAAGAAGAAAACAAAAAGAATTTCTTCTCACTACTTCTGCAGACTTGTAGTACAAAAGGATTTTAAACTTTGTGGCAGGAACAAATAAATATGGCCTGACATGATTGTTTTATGGATAGATTTGAGAATGAGAGAGGCACACAGTTTGACATTATTTCCCCTGGAATCTCTGACAAAATGCTTAACCTTTAAACTTTCCCGCAAAGTTATTTTAATGAGCCCCATGCGCAGCTAGAAGCTGAATTCATATAAACAAAGACTTGAAGCCAAGTATTTCTAGCAGGAATTCATCTGACACACGGACCCAGCTACTCCATTTCATTTGTTTTACCAGTTTTCTAGTTCTATCTATCCTACACTCCTTAGGTCAACATGTATGGTATTTTTCGAAGTATAAGACACACTTCCCCCACCCCCAAAAAAGAGGCTGAAAATTTGGGTGCGTCTTAAACTCCAAATGTAGACCCACCCACTGGCTGGCCCTCACCCTTTGGTCTCCGCACGTCCTCTTCCTTGCTGCAAAGATTGCCACCAACAATGGCTTAGCCATTTTGGCCACCGCGCATCGCATTTCCAGCCTCCAAACACTCGATTTTAGAGCCCTTCTAGGCTGCAGGGATCGGCAGAGCACATCGCCTCCGATCGCTGCCTGAAAACGCGATGCGTACGGAGGACGAAAACACGATACACAATGCCCAAAATGGCTACCCGGAACAGCTCTTGCCTTCTCTTAACCCTTCCGCACTTCATGTGCTTTAGTCACTGGAGCTCCTTCTGATGATCAGCTGTCCTTTTGAAGCTGTTTTTTAGCCTCAACGAGGCGTCTGCGAGTGAAGCGATATTCTGCGCTTCGCCCGTTGTTCTCATTGCTGCTCCTTCCGATGATCAGCTGTGCTTTAGAAGCTGTATTTCAGCCCCAAGCAGAGAACTAATGTGCACACGCTCAAAACCAGCAGACTAATGTGCTGAAGCTGACCAGGCTAAGGATGCTAGCCAGATGAATACCTGGTAAGCAGAATTTTTTTTTTCCTATTTCCCCCCCAAAAAACTAAGCTGCGTCTTTTACTCTGGTGCGTCTTATACTCCGAAAATACGGTAATCAAAATCGGACACATGTATTTATGACAGATGCAGTGACCTGGAGTCATGTGTTCCACTTTCTTTGAGACCTTCTGACAAGCAAAACTAATTGGGAAGCCAGATTCACTTAACAACAGTGTTACTAACTTAATAACTGCAGTGATTCATTTAACACCTGTGGCAAGGAAGGTTATAAAATGAAAGGGGAAGAAAAATTTTAGGCTCAATTGTGATCATAAGTCAAGAACTCCCTGTATCTGAAAGAGGATAGATTTTTCAGGAATATGAGTATGCCTGAATAAAATAGAAGTAACTGTGAGGAGGGTTGGCCAAGTGAGGTACACATTGACGCATCATTGGTATTTGGGCTTCTCTGTGCTAGCATAGAGGTATTTTGGTTGAATGTCTTAAACAGGTTCCTTCCACTGATATACACTGATAGCAGATGCTAATATGTAAGTACTAGCTGAACGCCCGTGCTTCACTATGAAACTATGTGATCAGGCATGATAAATTGACACTTAAAGCCTGAACCTTAATGTAGTATGTACAACTCGTAACATCAGAGCATGTTAATATAAGGCAACTGGCAGTTGGAAAAGAGGGGGAGGGGGAGTAGAATGTCCCAGCCCACAGGCCGGATGAGTCACGCACTGGCCACGGTCACGCCTGGTTAGTGACGGGGAAGTGGCAGAGCGTGTTAATCTAAGGCAACTGGCAGTTGGAACAGAGTTTTTTTCAGGTGGGGTGGAGGAGTAGAATATCTAGCTCCTTAGCATCAGAGCGTGTGAATATAATACTGTATATGAAATACTAATGATCTGATGGTCCTTTCGACAAATCCTTTCTTGGCGAGCAACTAGAAGCGAAGAGGAACATACGTGCCAAATTTCAAGTTTGTAGGCTTTACCGTTCTGGAGATTTCGTGATGAGTGAGTGGTATTTGGCTTTTATATATATAGAAGAAGATTGGTTCTGTCTGTCTGCCTGCCTGCCTGCCTGTCTGTCTGCCTGCCTACCTACCTACCTACCTGGTCTGTATGTCTGTTTATCTATCTCTACCTACCTACCTACCCTGCCTGCCAGCCTATCGATCAACCTATCTACCTACCTACCAACCTACATCTATCTATCTATCTATCTATCTATCTATCTATCTATCTATCTATCTATCTATCTATCTATCGTATTTGATGATTCCTAAGGATCATATGACTATGGATACTGTAACAGTCATAAATGTGAAAAATGTGATCATAAATCTCTTTTTTCAGTGCTGCTGAAACTTCAAACAGTCACTGAATGAATGTTTGTAAGTCGAGGACTACTTGTACTTACTTTTTATTCAGGCACACGTATACAAGTAGCCCTCAACTTACAACAGTTCACTTAGTGACCGTTTGAAGTAACAACGGCACTAAAAAGAGTGACTTATGACCATTTTTTGCACATGACCATTGCAGCATCCTTTGGCAACTGGCATGTTCTTATGATGGTTGCAGTGTCCTGGGGGTCATATGATCACCTTTTGTGACCTTCTGACAAGCAAAGTCAATTCACATAACATCCATGTTACTAACTTAAGGACAGCGATGATTCTCATAACAACTATAGCCAGGAAGCCCGTAAAATGGGGCAAGCCTCACTTTTACAACTGTCTTGCTTAGCAATAGAAATTTGGGGCTCAATTGTGGTTGTATGCTGAGGACTACTTGTGGGTCAAATGAAGACTGTCCATGGCTCTTGCAATTTACTTTGACGAGAAAATACAAATAGCTGCACTTACCCATGTCCTTAATAGTTTCTCCTGGTAGCAAAGGGGGCTCTTCCATTTCAGCTAATTTATTAGATTCTCTGAGTATCTAAAACACAAACACAATATCAGGTGCACTCACCTTCAATACTTAAAAGTTCAAGCATTTGAAAATTACACATGGGAAAAAAAGGAAGTCCAACCAACAATGCCTGGCACTAAAATCTATCTCTTGCACTCAGCTTCAACCTACCTGATTTGCAGCTTCTAGGAAAATCTACAGTAGTGGCCAAAATTATAGAATCCTTTTGGGAAAAGTATATTTTTGAGATTTGATGGTTAATAACACCATTTCTTCTTTGGAGTTTCAAGATAATCCTATTTCGCTGCTGGAATGGGCTGGGAATAGCTCAGACCTTAACCCAATTGAAAATCTATGGAGCCACTGACTAAAGAAACTTGGTAGTCAGAAGCGACCCAGTAATAAAACCCAGTTAATAGAGGCAATCCTTCAATCTTGGTTTCACATTATAACAGCTGCAGAACTAAAAGACTTGGTTCACTCCATGGGAAGACGTTGTATGGCCGTAATTCATGCTAAAAATTCCCCAACTAAGTATTAACTGACATGGTGATAATTTTTGTATATATCGTTTTTTCTATGGTGTTAATTTTTGTATATCTCATTTTTTTCTATGTGTTTCCCTTTTCTTCTTTATACTCTAACTGCTATTCTAATAGCAAATCCTTCATAAAATTTACTGCATTACATTCTTGATTAAATTGTCTTTCCATTGATATATAATTTTATGATACTACTCCAAAAAAGTGGTGTTATTAGCTAGTTTTAGAAAATACACTTTTCCCAAAAAGTTTCCACAATTTTGACCACTACTGTAAAAGGAATCTCCCATTTTGTTTTTCTGAGATAATGCCAAGATGATGACATTGCTTGTCTTCTTCATCAAAGCTGGCCGCCTCCTATTTCGTTAGACTCCAGGAAATTACTTTAACAGCCCTTTGGTACATAAATGTTGCCTTTTTCATAGCTTTTTATACATAATTGTGTAATTTTATCTGTGAATTAGTTATTGTTACATGTAAATTATGTATACTGTGGAGAATGTAAATAGCCGAGATTGACTGGTTTAAAAAAAAATCGAATGAACGAATGAAATCAAATCCTATATTATATTTGAATACTGCAATTAATCAATTAAGTATACTTTAAAATAAATCTTCCGGTCTATTTGACTAAGAAGAGAGGAACATTTATTCTTACAAAATTAAGGAAAAGCTTCCTGAGGAGGATCAGACAACTGCTGGCAATAGAAAAAAAGAGAATAATTTAGACACTCTTGAGGGATTTTTTTTTTTGAGTTTTGATGATTTTTTTTTTGTCCTGAAATAGAAAAGATATTCCTAATCTTGCTACTGTTTTGTAAAAGTAGTAGATAAAAGCATTATATTTGCATCTGCATTAGCTCATATTAACCATATACAGAATTCCTGCAAATCCCTACAGAAAATTTCTGTAGTCTGCACACCAGCTAAAACTCTTTATTTAATAAAATGCCTTTATTTTGTGTGTGTTTGATGATTAAAGAAACAGATAGGTGAATAACAGAGTTCCGAACGACTGAAGCCAGAAAAAAACAAACCCACTAATCCTATAGAAAAAGCATTCATCAAAATCATCACATGAAGGAAAAATAAAGTAGAAACCCTATAAGCATACGGGATATTTTACAATAATTCAAATAGAAAAAGCTGTCAAGGAAGGATACAAGATAGAGAACAAATGCCTTCTTGAAATAGCATTTAAAAAAAAATCAGTTCTCTGCAGTGGTGAAATTCAATTTTTTTTCTACCAGTTCTGTGGGCATGGCTTGGTGGGTGTGGTGTGGCTTGGTGGGCATGACTTTCTGCGTGCGCATCTGACATGGCGCGTGCACTTCCGAACCGGTAAGGAAGGTAAGTAGATTTTACCCCTGCTCTCATCTCTGAAAAATCCAAGCGAGGAAAGAGGAATTCATTTTTGTCCGGATTCCAAGGCAAATTGCAGGCATTTGGCAAAAGTTAGATTTGCCATAGGATGATAGAAGAACAAAACCTCTTGTCCGCATGCACTTTCCAATAGAAAGATTGAAAATCGTAACTAAGTCACAATAAGAATGAACACGACAGCCTCGAAGGGGAAATAATGGATCACTGCTCAGAAGGTCACTCCAAGGCCACCAGCTTGCACCCTTCAAATCTGGTTCTTCTCAAATGACAACCAGAGATAATTGCAGGAGAACATTCTTGCTTCAAGATGGGCACCTATGCAAATACTCAAGGACCTTGACTAATTCTGAGATAACTTTTTTTTCTATGCCTGCCTTTTGAAATACCAACCCACTCCAGACACTTCTATTTTCCTTGACTCAGAGACAAAAGATTGAGCGAGGCTGGCTTTCCCCCGATCTAATGTGCACTAAATTTAAATTTTTCCCCTGATCTAATTTGCACTAAATCAATACACTGTAACCTGGTCTTTGACAAGTCTATGACGAGAGAGCTATAAAAAGAAGACAGAGGAAGGACAAAACTAAAAGAAGATCTTGCTAAATAAGCTAAATTCTTTTGGCTTCAGGAGGCAATTGGTGAACGGCGAGGAAGGGAAAAGGAACCGGAGAGTTTATGAGCTCGGATATCTTTTTTTTTTTTTAAAATAAAGGGCAAAGAAGATTGGGTGTATGAAGTCTGCTTGCCAGTTTCAGGGGTGCTGATGCAAGTAAAAATCCCTGCATGCCCTTCATGCTTTCAGGAATATTTACCATAATATCCAAAAAAAGAGAGAAACTCCTGCAATTTCTGATGCAGGTTTTTGCTGTGCTGTTTTTACATTTATTTCTGTAAAAACTCATGCTATCACCTCTCATGCAGACGTTAAAACACGTTCAATGTAATTAAAAAGCAAAAACCGCACAAACAAACACACATTCTAAAACGTAGTCAAGATAAAATGAAAAAAAACAACAACATTATTTTTAAGTAATCAATGGCCACGAGTAATAGTAAAGCATTTTTCATGTGGAAATGTGGGGTGTCATAAGCATGTAGTTGTCCCTGCTTGGGATAAAAGAGCATCTCATCATCAGAAACAAAATTAAAAATCTTGGGTTCAAAAATCCAGATGACCACTTTGTTGTTGTTAGTTGCGAAGTCGTGTCCGACCCATCGCGACCCCATGGACAACGTTCCTCCAGGCCTTCCTGTCCTCTACCATCCTCTGGAGTCCATTTAAGCTCACGCTGATTGCTTCAGTGACACCATCCAGCCACCTCATTCTCTGTCCTCCCATTCTTCTTTTGTCCTCAATCTTTCCCAGCATTAGGCTCTTCTCCAGTGAGTCCTTCCTTCTCATTAGGTGACCAAAGGATTTGAGTTTCCTCTTCAGGATCTGGCCTCCTAAAGAGCAGTCAGGGTTGATCTCCTCTAGGACTGACCGGTTTGATCACCTTGCAGTCCAAGGGACTCGCAGGAGTCTTCTCCAGCACCAGAGTTCAAAGGTCTCAATTCTTTGGCCCTCAGCCTTTCTTATGGTCCAACTTTCACAGCCATACATTGCAACTGGGAAAATCATAGCCCTGACTATATGAGATGACCCCTAGTTGGCAGCAAAGACCCTGAACAAGTCAAAGTTGTTCAAAGTTAGATGAACAATGCCAACAAATTGAGGGCTAACTGGCAAACCACACTCATTGATCAGCAACTGGACATCAAAAGTTTTTCACAAAAACTCGAGTTTTCTCAAATGGCCACTCCTTTTTCCTCCCTTTGAACCTGTCACTCGACTACTTACTCTGGAATGAGAGCAAGAACCATGCTCTAATCTTAGAGCAGATCAGTGGTGAAATCCAAATTTTTTTACTACCGGTTCTGTGGGCATGGCTTGGTGGGCATGGCAGGGGAAGGATACTGCAAAATCTCCATTCCCACCCCACTCTGGGGCCAGTCAGAGGTGGTATTTGCTGGTTCTCCGAACTACTCAAAATTTCCGCTACTGGTTCTCCAGAACCTGTCGGAATCTGCTGGATTTCACCATGAGATTCTTCCTAAAAGGAGCAACAACTTCCTAACTGATTTCTGGAAATTCTAGAAGGAGCCCATTGCTCACAGGTTTCTACCTTGAGAAGGTCAAGATCTTCTGAAGAACCCTCAAGAAACAATATAAAAGTCAACATTGGAAGCCCAGTGTCACCATCACCCATCATCAGAGGTTGAAAGAAAGAAAACAGGAGACAGATCAAACATAAGCAGTGTGTTACCTGCGCAAGGCTTTTGATCAGCTGCAGATTGGCTGGGGAGTGTTGTTATGTGTCAGCAATCCTATTTTCAAGAAAACTTTAGGAGTTTACAATAACCTCTTTAGATAAACTTTGAAGAGCCAATTATCCAGTCCATGAGAAGGGAACCATTACCATCAGTTTAGCTTGGGGTATAGTGAGCAAAAGGGATGCGGTGGCTCAGGGGCTAAGACGTTGAGCTTGTCGAGAGAAAGGTCGGCAGCTCGGCGGTTCGAATCCCTAGTGCTGCCGTGTAACGGGGTGAGCTCCCGTTACTTGTCCCAGCTAGCAGTTTTGAAAGCACTAAAAATGCAAGTAGAAAAAATAGGGACCACCTTTGGTGGGAAGGTAACAGCATTCCGTGTGCCTTTGGCATTTAGTCGTGCCGGCCACATGACCACAGAGACGTCTTTGGACAGCACTGGCTCTTCGGTTTTGAAACAGAGATGAGCACCGCCTCCTAGAGTCGGCAATGACTAGCACGTATATGCAAGAGGAACCTTTACCTTAGTACATCTTCAAGATAATGGAGGATTTTATTTAAGAGAATGGAGGAGCTAGGGTGAAGAAGCCAACATCACTTTTCCAAGATGCAACTTATTTGAAACAAGAATTAAAATCTCAATTTATACTGGTTTTCCAAGTTACACACCTTACCTTTAATTAAAAGGACTAGTCAAGGGCAGATAAGCAATGCCGATATCAATATTAATTATTTATTTGAGCTACCTTTATATGATATAAGACATATATCTAATGTCCCCGCCCCCTATTTTCTTCACAATAACCAATAACCCTTGACCTGGGTTGGGTTGACAGAGAGTGATGGACCCAAAGTCACCCTATCAGCTTTCACACCAAAGGGAGGACTAGAATTCATGGTCTCCTGGTTTCTAGTCCAGCACTTCAGACACTTCTCCCATTTGGCTTTCTTCTATATTGGAATGCAGAAGAGTAGGCTTAAGTAAGTAGATGGATACAAATGGATTTATTTTATCTTTCTCACTTTGGGCTTTGTCCCACCAAAACCATAATTGGTTTTGTTTAGAAAAGGCTTTGGAACAAAGCTCAACAAATTGGATTCAGACGTTTTTCTTTTATTTATCTTTGTCACAACAGTATACACAAACATCGTCATAAATAAAAACAACACACGAAAGAAATATATATATATATATATATATATATAGGTAAAAGTATGCAACAGCTATGTTAATTTGATATAATGAAGGGAACAATAGGACAGGAACGGTAGGCACTTTTGTGCTCTTATGCACGCCTCTTATAGTCCTCTTAGGAATGGGGTGAGGTCAATAGTAGACAGTTTTTGGTTGAAGATTTTGTGATTTTGAATAGAGACTATGGAGTCAGGTAATGAGTTCCAAGCGTTAACAACTCTGTTACAGAAGTCATATTTTCTGCAATCAAGTTTAAAGCGGTTGACATTAAGTTTAAATCTATTGTTTGCTCTTGTATTGTTGCGATTGAAGCTGAAGTAGTCTTTTACAGGAAGGATATTGCAGTAGATGATTTTGTGTGTTAAACACAGGTCATGTCGAAGTCGGCGGAGTTCTAAATTTTCTAATCCCAGGATTTCTAGCCTGGTGGTATAAGGTATTTTGTTGTTTTCGGAGGAGCGAAGAACTCTTCTAGTAAAATATTTCTGGACGCGTTCTATTGTATTAATGTCAGAGATGTGGTATGGGTTCCAGACGGATGAGCTGTATTCAAGAATAGGTCTGGGAAATGTTTTGTATGCTCTACTTAGTAGTGTAGAGTTTTTGGAAAAGAAGCTGCGTAAAATTAGGTTAACAACTCTTAGAGCCTTTTTTGCTATATAGTTGCAGTGGGCTTTGGCATTTAGGTCATTTGATATGAAAACTCCAAGATCTTTGACAGGGTGGGGGTCGTCAGTAAGGTAATGACCATCAAGTTTGTACTTGTTGATAGGGTTCTTTTTTCCAATATGTAAGACTGAGCATTTGCTAGTTGAGATTTGGAGTTGCCAAGTTTTAGACCAATCGGAAACAAAGTCGAGGTCTTCTTGAAAGGTAGAAGTATTGTTAGTGGTATTAAATAGTTTGACATCGTCAGCAAAGAGAACACAATACTTGAAATAAGGTCACAGAGATCATTAATGTATAGTATGAAGAGCGTTGGTCCAAGAACACTACCTTGGGGAACACCACTTTTGACAGGAACAGGATTTGATATAGCGTTGCCAATTGACATGAATTGACATGAAATTTGAGCTGTCTTCTCTTGTAGCTTAATTTTTTTTTACCCCAAAGTAATAAAGCTGGATGGAAAATTCCACAGCAACTTATTATAGCATTTTAAGGTGAAAGGTGATAATTTAATCATTTCTGTCTATCTGTCTGTCTATCTATCTTCTCTCCCTCCCTCCCTCTCTCCCTTCCTCCCTCCCTCTCTCTCTCTCTCTCTCCCATCTATCTACATCTATCTGAAAAAGAGAATGACAAATTTTACTTATTTGTGGAAAGAACTTATACTGAGGCTGAACCACATCAATTGCTAGTTATAAGCAACACAATAATTTTCAGTAAGAATATCTGGTAAAAAAATATTTATTTCCACTATAGTAGCTTTCTTTCTTTTACATTCAATCATAGGCCATACAATATAAACGAGTTTTGCATGAAAGTTACATCATAGGGTGTCAACGTGAAACACACCCAAAGTCCAAAGCTAACAAAAGGATCAGCTGTTGGTTCACCTAATGTGGCATTCATTTCCTAATCCTAAGTGCCAGGTCAAAACATAACAGGAAGGGTTCATGGAAAAGCAGTTATATTTTCCTCTTTGGCCAAGTAGCACTGAGGATGTGAACGTAGTGAACAGTGACATAAACATATAATAGTATCAGTTATAGCGTAGGGCAGCATCTGGCGAATTTGGCAAATCTCCCTAAAGACAAGCAGGATTGGCCCTTGTGGGTACCTGGATGGAAAACTACTAGAAAAGTCCAGGATTGCATCCCAGAGGAAAGGCTAAACTACAAATTGGGGGGGGGGGATCAACCCAGGAAAAAAGGCAATAGGAACCGTTCTACAGGTTCTACGATGAATGAATATGTGTTGACTTCAACATGTATCTGACCATCAAAAAAAAACAAAAACGAAATGAAATATAAACATTTCTTGCACATTAAAAATGGGGTTAGGAGTTTTCTGAATTTAGGTTGAATATACTGAATACACTCCATTCAGTGTGTATTTTATATATACACATAGGAGCGGTCCTTGATGGTCTCTGAGGTTGCTTGTTTTCTTGTGGACGTTTCATTACCCTAACTAGGTAACATCATCAGTGTTAGTAGAACAGAATAGAATAGAATTTTTATTGGCCAAGTGTGATTGGACACACAAGGAATTTGTCTTGGTGCATATGCTCTCAGTGTACATAAAAGAAAAAATACGTTCATCAAGGTACGACATTTACAACACAAATTATGGTCAATATATCAATATAAATCACAAGGATTGCCAGCAACAAGTTATAGTCACACAGTCATAAGTGGAAAGAGATTGGTGATGGGAACTATGAGACGATTAATAGTAGTGCAGATTCAGTAAATAGTCTGACAGTGTTGAGGGAATTATTTGTTTAGCAGAGTGATGGCCTTCGGGAAAAAACTGTTCTTGTGTCTAGTTGTTCTGGTGTGCAGTGCTCTATAGCGTCGTTTTGAGGGTAGGGGTTGAAACAGTTTATGTCCAGGATGCGAGGGATCTGCAAATATTTTCACGGCCCTCTTCTTGATTCGTGCAGTATACAGGTCCTCAATGGAAGGCAGGTTGGTAGCCATTGTTTTTTCTGCAGTTCTAATTATCCTCTGAAGTCTGTGTTTTTCTTGTTGGGTTGCAGAACCGAACCAGACAGTTATAGAGGTGCAAATGACAGACTCAATAATTCCTCTGAAGAAATCAGTGTTAGTAAGGGGTGCTGTTTGCTGTCAGTTTATATCAGTGGTGAAATGTAAAATTTGTTATTACCGGTTCTGTGGGCGTGGCTTGGTGTGTGTGTGTGGGGGTAATGTGACTGGTGGGCGTGGCCAACTTTTTTTTTTTTAACTTTTAAAAGCATTTTTTCTACAACCTCTTTGGCCGAAGAGGTTGTAGAAAAAAATACTTTTAAAAGGCTCTGACGATCCCAGCTGAGCCATGCAATCATCAGAGGCTTTTTTTTTTAACTTTTAAAAGCATTTTTTTGGCCGAAGAAAAAATGATTTGAAAAGTAAAAAAAAAAACAACCTCTGATGATTGCGCGGCTCAGCTGGGCATGGGCGGGGGTGGGGGCAGGAATTTTTGCTACTGGTTCTCCAAACCACCCGCTGCCATCGCTACCCGATCGGGCTATCCGGTCTGAACCGGGAACATTTCTCCCCAATTTATATTCTATCTAGTGACTTTTGCCTGTCTGTGTGGGTGGGGGCAGTCTTAGAGATTCTTTGGTTGGGCTGTTTACTGATGGCTCTTAGGCAGTTTCCTGACTGGGGTATTGCTTACTTGATTGTTGGTCTAAAGTTAACCTTGGAGTTAATCTTGCCTGTGATGGCAAACCTATGGCATGCGGGCCAGAGGTGGCACGCAGAGCTCTCTCTGTGGGCCTGCGCACCATTGCCAGCTGCTCTTTTCCGGGTTCCGGCGCTTTGCCGCGCACGCTCTCCAGTTTCGGCACTTGGCGCCCAAAAGGTTAACTATCACTGATCCATGCTGATCTGAGTGCTGATTATTGGTGGAGAGGTGATGGGGTCTTTTTCTCTTTTGGGCTGATTGATAGTCTCTTTTATATAGTCTATAGATGTTCTTAATGTCTATGTGTCCATTGATGGCTGAATAGTACACCTTGGGTTCTGCAACCCAACAAGACAGACACAGACTTCAGAGGATAATTAGAACTGCAGAAAAAACAATGGCTACCAACCTGCCTTCCATTGAGGACCTGTATACTGCACAGGTCAAAAAGAGGGCTGTGAAAATATTTACAGATCCATCACATCCTGGACATAAACTATTTCAACTCCTACCCTTGAAAGGATGCTGTAGAGCACTGCACACCAGAACAACTAGACACAAAGACAGTTTCTTCCCGAACGCCATCACTCTGCTAAACAAATAATCCCTCAACACTGTCAAACTATTGACTAAATCTGCACTACTATTAATCTT
Source organism: Ahaetulla prasina (assembly GCF_028640845.1). NCBI lineage: Eukaryota > Metazoa > Chordata > Lepidosauria > Squamata > Colubridae > Ahaetulla > Ahaetulla prasina. Next base: position 16,654,647 of record NC_080543.1, read on the forward strand.
CTCATCGTTCCCATCACCCATCTCCTTCCACTTATGACTGTATGACTGTAACTTTGTTGCTTGTATCCTTACGATTTATACTGATATTGTCTCCCGATTATTTGTAGCCTATGACTATCATTAAGTATTGTATCATTAAGTGTTAAATTTGTACCTTATGACTATCATTAAGTGTTGTAAGTATTGTACCTTGACGAAGGTGTCTTTTCTTTTATGTACACTGACAGCATATGCACCAAGACAAATTCCTTGTGTGTCCAATCACACTTGGCCAATAAAATTCTATTCTATTCTATTAAAAACCCCAGGCCTCTGCTAAGGCATTGATCAACTCCAGTGCTTACCCTCAAATCAGGAGAAAAGTTTTCAGTAGAGGTGGAGATAGAATCTGAGGAGATGACCGAAGCTGATTTGGTATGTGCTGAGTGATCCGAATGAGAGGTAGAAGCACTAAACAAGGATGAGAAAAAGAAGAAGACTCTAGAAACAGCCTTTTGATTTTGTAGAGTTCCGTAGACCAAAAAAACAAAACAAAACCCCTTTATCAGCTTATCTTACCTGACCCAGCTTTCACCTTAAAGCTTTCAAGAAATTCTCCTTGAAATGACATCCATTGGATAGCAATAGCACAGCAGTAACATTTAGGCTTATATACTGCACATAGAGATTTACAGCACTTTCTGGACAGTTTGAAACATTAACTGCATATCAGAAAAGGTGCTTTTTCAAGAGGCAACTGGACTTTGCGTTTTTTCTTTGAAGACGTTTCGCTTCTCATCCAAGAAGCAAAAAGTCTTCAAAGAAAAACCAGAAAGCCCAGTTACCTCTTGAAAAAGCACCTTTGGGACAACTATGACTTGGATAACCGAGAATCTCCATAGACATTCAGCTATGCACACTGGGATGAACACCCTTCAAATGGTGCGGGAATGACAAATGGATTTCCAGAAAAATTGCAAACTACAGGAACCATTTGCACTTCAATTTGAGATGCGGACAGCACAGCCTCATCCCCATCAACCTGCGCCTGTGCTCAACAGTGAAGGGACACAGGGCAGAAAACATCCTGCAGAAAGCACAGCGCCAACTTCTCAATGAAAAATCAGAGCTGAAGAAGCTTCTTGGATGAGAAGCAAAACGTCTTTAAAAAACAACAAGGAAATCCAGTTGCCTCTTCATTGTTCTCTTGCAGAAGCTTTCTTACCCAACTAGGTAGCATCATCGGTGCTCCTAATAATATAGTGCTCCTAATAATTCATAGACAAATACAAATATTCTCTTCTAAAGTTAACATTGTTAAAAAGTATTGCTGTGTTTGTTCCAAAGGTACTATTCAAGAGGCAACTGGATTTTCTTTTTTTTCCTTTGAAGACGTTTCATTTCTTGTCCAAGAAGCTTCTTCAGTTTTGACTGGATGGTGGGAAATGGAAGGATTTATACTCCTTGCAGACAGCTGGTCATTTGCATCCTTTTAGAGAGTCATTGAGGCCACTTGGAGGTTTATCTGTGTCCTCAGGGTCACTTGAGTAGTGCAAATGGGTGGGGAACCTTCTTGGAAATGCTGAAAGACTGTGAAGTTCAAGAAGTCTCCACATCCATTTGCACTACTCAGGTGACCCTGGGAATACAAATAAACCTCCAAGTGGCCTCAACAACTCTCTTAAAAGAATGCAAATGACCAGCTGTCTGCAATTCTTCCATTCCCCATCATCCGGTCAAAGCTGAAGAGGTTTCTTGGATGACAAGCAAAATATCTTCCAACCACCCCCCCCCCAGAAAATCCAGTTGCCTCTTGAAAAAAGCACCTTTGGGACCTGCAATTACTGCAGGTTCTAGTTCCACCAGGCCCAAGGTTGACTCAGCCTTCCATCCTTTATAAGGTAGGTAAAATGAGGACCCAGATTGTTGGGGGCAGTAAGTTGACTTTGTATATAAATATACAAATAGAATGAAGACTATTGCTAACATAGTGTAAGCCGCCCTGAGTCTTCGGAGAAGGGCGGGATATAAATGTAAAAAATAAAATAAAATAAAATTATGATACTTATTGGACAAAAAAAAATCTCAACTGAACTATCCTATTCAAGCACACTAAATTAATTAGTCTCTCATAAGCACAGCCCAACCAGTAGTGAACTTCTTGTAGCAATATCAGAATGGATTAGCTGATGGTCCTCTCTATGAGCTGCTGATCCAGTTCTACAGAGGAATTATTGAGTCTGTCATCTGCACTTCTATAACTGTCTCATTTGGTTCTGCAACCCAACAAGTCAGACACAGACTTCAGAGGATAATTAGAAAAAACAATGGCTACCAACCTGTCTTCCACTGAGGACCAGTATACTGCACGAGTCAAAAAGAGGGCTGTGAAAATATTTACAGACCCCTCGCATCCTGGACATAAACTGTTTCAACTCCTAACCTCAAAAAAAAGCTATAGAGCACTGCACACCAGAACAACTAGACACAAGAAAAGTTTTCCCCCCGAACGCCATCTCTCTGCTAAATAACTCATTCCCACAACACTGTCAAACTATTTACTAAGTCTGCATTACTATTAATCTTCTCATCGTTCCCATCACCCATCTCCTTCCACTTATGACTGTAACTTTGTTGCTTGTATTCTTACGATTTTTATTGATTTTTATTGTTTCCTGAATGGCTATTTGTCCCCTATGACTATCATTAAGTATTGTACCTTAGAATTCTTGATGAAGGTATCTTTTCTTTTATGTACACTGAGAGCATATGCACCAAGACAAATTCCTTGTGTGTCCAATCACACTTGGCCAATAAAAAAAATCTAATCTATTCTATTCTATTCTATTCTATTCTATTCTATTCTATTCTATTCTATTCTATTCTATATCTAATCATTCAACTCTTCCATATCTTTGCTTACGAGAGGAGAAAGTGAACGTTTAGATGTTGCTGAATTACAGTTATCAGTAGTTCCCTCCTTACTCCCACCATGGGGATTCTGCAACCGTCATTAAGTGTGAAAAACCATAATAAATCACTTTTTTCAGTGCCATTAAACGGTCAGTCCGTGAACAGTTGTAAGTCGAGAACTACCTGTATTGCCATCGAGTGAGCTTTTTCTAAAAACAACAATTTAAAAAAAAAATTGGAAACTTTATATTGACTTTTTGCTGAAGTAAGAGAAAAATGAATTGAATTCTGGCTTGGAAGATTTAGAAAGAGGAGGATTAAAAGATGGGGCGAGGGGATTTGCAAAATATTTAAGAGGCAGAAGGGACAATAAGATTGTAATGAGCTGGCTGAGGAACTCTGGGAGTTGAAGTCCACAAGTCTTAAAGGGACCAAGGTTGGAGACCCCTGATTTATAATACTTAACTTTAGGGAAAGGGTTGCACATTTCAGGTTTTCTTTTTCTTTCTTTTGACTTGTCTTTTATTCTATGAAAATACTTAAATGCATTTAATTTTTTTTTTTATAAAAAGGAAATCTTCATTTTATGATGGCCATTGTCGTACAATCGTCTACGGTATTCCAAGCATTGCTCATATGCAATTGGCTGTTCTTGTTGTTTTTAATATTGGTGGCTGGGAAGAAGCACCCAAGTTAAAAGTCAGTCTGCTTAGTAAACAAAGCTCTGATTGTTGCCCTCCCAGAACAGAAAAAACAGCCAGTCATTGAAATTCAACGCATGTTTCCTATGGAATAACCTTTGGTTGCTGTTGAATCATGCTATTCATGAGTCAAAACGGCTTAAACCCAGCCCCTTGGTACTGGCTGTAGAATTATATTCCCCTTAAAATTCCTCCTTTTCTTACAACACTGGGGGGGAAAGACACTGTAGTAACAAAATCTGATTAGAACTTTAATTTGATGGAAGTTTAACTAAATTTAAGCATGTAGGGAGCAAGTTAGCACCCACCCCTCTCCTAGGAAAATATTAGGAAATATTAAAAGGGCAGAATATTTCCCCTACAAGGGAGATAGAAACTCAGCCCTCCCCACCTTTGTCAATGGGCCATTAAGGCCTGGGCCAGTCTATTCTACATAACAAAGATCTACCTCCTTCAAGCAGAGCCATAATAGGAATTGCCCAAAGCCCCTTCATTACATCATCACCCAGCAAGACTCAACCAAACTTGGGACTCGAAAACACAACCTACGAAGTTACCACTGCATGGCCCCATGGGAGCCTGACAATCAATCAGAATACAAGCTCAAACCAGAACAACTAGACACAAGAACAGCTTCTTCCCGAACGCCATCACTCTGCTAAACAAATAATTCCCTCAACACTGTCAAACTATTTACTAAATCTGCACTACTATTAATCTTCTCATCGTTCCCATCACCCATCTCCTCCCACTTATGACTGTAACTTTGATCCTTGTATCCTTACGATTTATATTGATATTGTTTCCTGATTGCTTATTCGTACCCTATGACTACCATTAAGTGTTGTACCTTAGAATTCTTTTATGTACACTGAGAGCATATGCACCAACACAAATTCCTTGTGTGTCCAATCACACTTGGCCAATAAAAAAATTCTATTCTAAAATTCTATTCTATTCTATTCTATTCTATTCTATTCTATTCTATTCTATTCTATTCTATTCTATTCAAAAGCCCAGAGAGGGTATAAAACTCAGGCACTCTCAGTATCTTTTCCCCCTTCACCCAAGATCTTCAAGGCATGTGATCCTGTCCACCATTAAAAACCATCCTTCCAAGCAGCCACCATGTTTCCAGTGTCTTTCTCCCCACTTGGAACTGAACCCAGAAGGACATTTCTTCCAATAAGCAAGTAATGCTTTCCCTGCATATTATATCATGCAGCAAGGCAAAGAGTAAGGTTTCTAAAGTTTGTGTTCCTAAACACTATAAATCAGTTGGATTACAATGAAAGGGGGAAGTCAGAAACCAGATACTTATCTATGCTATTTTTAGTAGTGTTTTTTTTTTTTTGCTATTTTAACTTGTTATTCCCCTTTTCTTCTTTTTGTAGCATTTATAAATAGCAACGCAAGAGATATTTTGGCTTTACGTTCCAAGTTTTATATGCCTTTTAGGCAGCAACAATGCACTTATCTAGTGTGATCGATCTTTGATTAACGTTATATTGAGCATTAATTTTGGTCTTTTCAAAAGGACAAAGGAAGCATGGAACTGACCATATGCTTGAATTTATAGGTGGGAGCAAAGGACTAAACTCCTTAAGTGGATCTGGTACTTTTATTCCCTCCTTTTAAAATGAAAAGGCAGAGATTTTGGCAGGACAGAAAAGATATTTAATCTTTTTTGTTGCTAACTGAATGTGTAAAATTGCCTACTTTCTTGACCTGAGATTTTAGGATGTCTCTTACTCCCTTATCTCTTCACTGTGGTTCTTTTTTCTTTTTCTTTTGGCTGGTTTTATATCATGAAAAATCACTTAGTGGGGGGAAAAAAATCCCACCAATTTTTCTAAAGAGATTTCCAATTATTAGTTCTTAGTGCTACCATTTGGGGAGCAGCGATCATACAGGTTTTAAAGTGCTGGTTTAAGCTTTTAAACATAAATGACTTAATTTTTGGTTACTTGAATGCCTGCCTCTCTTTGATGGAGGAATAAAATCTGTACAAGAGATTGAAGAAGACGGCTTTTCAGCTGTATTCTCTTAAGGGTAGCATCGGTCCCTCGCTTTCTTTGTTAAAACCTCAGCTTTTTAACCAGATACTCAGAGTTGATTTTTCAATGGTGTAAAGATGTGTTTGTATATTGCAATGATTAGTTCTGCCTGATCTGGCTCTGGCTTTCTTTGGATTATTAGCTGCTTTGGTTAACGTGTTTGAATTGAAAAGGCAGGAGCTCAAGCCAAATAAATATATAATAAAGACATATTCCATTGTTTCCTTCTTAATGTATTTTCTATGCCAAGCAAGATGATTGATAAGACAGACAGGATAAGTGATAAATAATTGATACAGAATAGACTGAGGATGGATGGATGGATGGACGGATAGACAGCCAGCCAGACATACACAGATATATACAGATACAGCTATAGCCATAGATACAGATAGTCCTTGATTTAGGCTTACAATTCCGTCCCCTGGAAGCTCCATTTCAGCCTGCAAAGGACCAGGGGAGGCCCGCGGAGGGCCGAATGGAGCCTCGGAGGATTGGATCTGGCCTCCGGAGGCTCCATTTTGGCCTGCAGTGGGCCAGGAGAGGTCCATGGAGGGCCGAATGGAGAGTACAAGGCTTTCTAGATCTTCACAAGGTAAGTGACCCGGCAGGGCAGGTTGGGAGGGGAAAGCAATTTGGGCCGGCATGAGGTAATTCAGTGCATTGGGGAGGCCTGGAGTAGTCTTAGGCAGGTGGCCTGTTCCATTGGTAAGCGCCCCATGGCCTTCCCTACCCTGAAATACCTCATGTGCACTTAACCAGCCTCCCATTCGATTAACGAATATGTGGGCGAAAGGAGGGAGAGATCTTGTTCAAGGTACAAGATTCACTCCCATGAATCCTCAGGTTACGAATGGAATGGGCAGGCTCCGTTACATTTGTAACTCAAGGGCTACCTGTATGTTGGTATGAGCCTTGGTGGCACAGTGGTTAGAGTGCAGTACTGCAGGCTACGTCTGCTGAATGCCGGCTGCCTGCAATTTGGCAGTTCAAATCTCACCAGGCTCAAGGTTGACTCCACCTTCCATCCTTCCGAGGTGGGTAAAATGAAGATTGTTGGGGGAAAGAGGCTGACTCTGTAAACCGCTTAGAGAGGGCTGTAAAGCACTGTAAAGCGGTATATAAGTCTAAGTGCTATTGCTATGTTACAGTAAATGTAAATGGCACTATGGAACAGAACAGAGTGGAACCGAACAAGGCCAGAACATTTAACTCATGATTGGCAGCCCTTCACCTTCTCCAGAAAATGACTTTTCCATTCAGATATACTTATGCAAGATGTTTTGTACTAGAAATGGGTCAAAGCCACATCTTTCCTTTACTAAGTCTAGATTCCCATCTTCTTACTATATACAAAAGTGGGGCACAGGGCTGCTGCCTCCAGCAGGTTGTTCACTGCTCAAAAAATGCTGTCAGAGGGCCTACCCATCAAATTAAGTTTTTTTAAAAAAAATCCATTCCACACTCCAAGCACAAAATCGCTTTCATCGAAGTTTACTTTCTTCGAAATAAGTGCTCTTCTAAGCAACAATTCTGAAGTCAATGCCTGTATCATTTCTGGGGTGTTTTTTTTTTTAAACTTCTCAATCAATCAGATGCTTAATACTGTTTGATATCACCAAAAGTTGGGAATAGAATATTCTGTGGTGGGTCTGCCTGCCTGCCCGTCTATCTATCTATCTATCTATCTATCTATCTATCTATCTATCTATCTATCTATCTATCTATCTATCTATCTATCTATCTATCTATCTATCTATCTTGGTAGTTAGCTACAGCAGCTAGCTAGCTAACATTCTAGCTATCATCTAGCTGTCTTATCTATGTCTATCTGTCTACCTATCTAGCTATCTACTACCTACTAGCTACCTACCATATCTATGACTGCACACAGCAAATGGTAACCCCCAGCAGCCTTAAATAATCTCAGAAAAATCTACGCAGGGCTGGACGTGAATAGCATTGGGATGGGAACCACAAGAATTCCCAGGAATATATAGTAGATTGGGAAGTTGAGAAAACTCTCAAGATAGCAGGGATAAACCACCTCCATGTTGCAGTCAGGGTCATATGGATATGTCTATGAAGTCAGCAGGAGTTGAGATTCACTCAATAAATCTTTCCGGTTTATCAGATACATTCAGAATTCTGTTTCCAATTTGTGGCATCAGTTCTAGGCATAGTGGGTACCACTACTGAGCATCATGTAATAAACGTTCAAGAAAAATTGCACTTGATAATAGATTCAAGAATCCATATTTTCCAAATATCTCTTGGGGAATTCTTGGCCTTGATTGATCTCTAGAATACTGAAATAATTTACTGGTTTTTTTTGCCAGCCCCACTCTGTAATAAACTCATGTTCCATGTATACCTACTGACTTTACTAGGTTTTTTTGTTCAAGATGTTATGATATGGGATAGCAATGATTAGAAAATATGGGATAGCAACGAACTGAATACAGTATCCAGGAAATAGCCATGGCTATCTGATATCCAAACTAAAAGCTTTCCATGTACAATATTTTGTGGTAGGAATCACTTGTAAACTCACAGTCCTCATTTAACTCCTGGGCTGCATTCACACAATGCACTTAATGACATCTAGTACAGATAGTCCTTGAGTTTAGTGAGCGCTCAAAGTTACAATGGCGTTGAAAAAAGTGACTTATGAGTGTCCTTGGGGTTACGACCATTGCTGCATCCCCATGCTCATGTGATCAAAATTCGGGCACTTAACAACTTGCATAAATTGCATAAGGTTGCAGAACCCTGGGGTCCTTTGATCACCATCTGCAACCTTCCCAGTCAGCTTCCAAAAACGATTGGAAAAGTTGGATTCATTTAATAGCTACACGGTTCCCTTAACAACTGTGACAAAGAAGGTTCTAAAACAGGGTGTGGCTCCCTTAGCTACTATCTTGCTTAGCAACAGAAATTCTGGCGTCAAATTGTAGGCATTACAGAATGCATCTATAAAGCAGATGCATTCACACACCCTACTGATTTCGGTTAGAGTTAACCTCCCTTGTTTTTTGTGACTCAGTGAGTGCTATAACCCCCAACCATTTGATGACAAGAATGTTTGGTGAATCATGAGAAGACAGAAAATAAGTTTAGCAACCAAGTCAAGGATCATTTTACCAACATACTCCCCTGTAGATGTGTTGGGGGGAAAGCTCCCACAATACCTGGCAATGCATCTGGAGAACGCAAATTTTGGAAAGCATGCCAATCTTTTAACTTCTTTTATAATAGTGAAGCTACAGTCTATGGAAGTTCTCGGCCATCCAGGTCATGGTTGTTGTTTTTCCTTGAAGACGTTTCGATTCTCATCCAAGAAGTGAAACTGAAGAACTGAAGAAGCGTCTTCAAGGAAAAAACAAAGTCCAATTGCCTTTCCGATAAAGGACCTTTGGGACCGTGAAGCTACAGGTTAAATTCAGTCAAAGCTAAATCCCTTTTATTGGATTTTATACCTTCCTTGGCCAATGGGCTACAGCTAAAATTAATGGTCAAGTCAGTGAAAGCTGCTCAGAAATAACGTTATTTATTTCTGAGCAGCTTTCACTGACTTGACCATTAATTTTAGCTGTAACCCATTGGCCAAGCTGTAATGTTGGCTGCTCCCAAGTAAGTGTACAAAGAATACCCACCTAAGCCCTCTGGAATAATGCTGCTTAAACCCACTAGAATGCAAACATCCATAGGCTCCGGCTGCAAGAAATCCTAACCCTGAGATTAGCACCTGTCTTTCAAACTGGAATATAGGTAGTCCTTGACTTTCAACAGTTCACTTAGTGACCGTCCAAAGTTACAGCAGCACTGAAAAAAGTGACTTACGACCATTTTTCACACTTATAACCATAGGGATTATTGACAGCTGGTTCATATTTATGAATGTCCCGGTGCGTGCGTGCGTGCGTGTGTGTGTGTGTGTGTGTGTGTGATGTTGATCCCCTTTTGTGACCTTCCGACAAACAAAGTCAATAACGGGGAAGCCCGATTCACTTAACAACTCGTGCTACTAATTTCAACCGCTGCCGCCATTTCACTGAACCAACGCGGCAGGAAAAGCGGTTCAATGAACCGACTAGGCGGCTCAGTGGCTAAGACACTGAGCTTGTCGATCAGAAAGGTCCTGCAGTTCGAATCCCTAGTACAGGTTTCCTGCGTGAGCAGGGGGTTGGACTATATGACCTCCAAGGTCCCTTCCGGCTCCGTTACTGTTAACTTAAAAAATGGGGGCAAAACTCACTGAAGCTATTTTTTTTCACTCAGGGGACATCGTGGTCATAAGTCGAGGACTACCTGCACCAACAAGACTGCCGCTTGGAACAAGAGACCCCCGTTGCAAAAAAAGCATCGCCCAACCTTTGCAGCTTCCCCATCAGTTCCTCCCTGCAGCTGGGAGAGCATCCAGCCTTCCCAGTATAGCAGGGCCTCCAATAAAACGCGGATCAGACCCCCCCCACAAGCCTTTCCCCCCCCCTCCTTCCCCATCATCAAAACCACGAATCTAGGTCTAACGGCATCATCCCGGCTTCTCTCCATCCGCGCCGCCCTCCTCCGCTCTTTGCCCCGGCAGAGGCTTCAAGGAGAGATGCGGTACCTGGAGAGGGAATCCGAGCTGGGCTGGCGGGTGGCCGGCGGCGCCGGCTTGGAGGCGAGGCTCTCGCAGCTGGAGCACTTCTCCATCTCGGCGGCTTCGGAGCAGCGGGGCCGGCGGAGGAGGAAAGGGAAGGGGAAGGGGGTCCCCCTGCGCTGGGGACCCCAAAAGGAAGCAAGGGCGCCCGCCTGTCACAGCCTCGGGGAGCCGAGAGGGGCCGAGGAAGCTGCCATCTTTCGCCCACAGTGCAGCGCGCAGGAGGGACGCGAGGCTGAGACGCGGCCGACGGTCCCTCCTCCAAGCCTTCGGGAGGCGGCTGCCCACCGCCGCATCTCCAGAGCGCCGCGGGCTGAAGGAGGCCGGCGCCGGAGGCTGCAGCGGGATGCTCGTCGGGAGCGCGCCGCCTTCAGGGCTTGGGCGCGGGGCCGGCCGACCCACCGACCGCCTCCCCGCTTTTTCTCGCTCTTGAGGAGCTGCCGGGCTGCGCGCGACACGCCGGGGACGGGCGAGGGGGTGGGTGGCTGGGTGGGTCGGTTTGATTCCCTTCACCCTGTCGTACCATCAACAGATCAACATTTAGATAGATAGCTAGAGAGAGAGAGAGATGGGTGGGTGGATGGATGGATAGGTAGGTAGGTAGAGATTTATTTTATTTATTTATTTATTTATTTTGTCACAACGATATATATGTATCATACAAAAAGATTATATAATATATAAACATATATATGAGTAAATATTAAAATATTAGGAGGTATAAGCATATATATAGGAAGAAGAAAAGAAAAACAATAGGACAGGAACGGTAGGCACGTTTGTGCGCTTATGCATGCCGCTTATGGTCCCTTTAGGAACGGGGTGAGGTCAATAGTAGAAAGTTTTTGGTTAAAGTTTTTAGGATTATGGGAAGAAACCACAGAGTCAGGTAAAGTGTTCCAAGCACTGATGATTAAATAGATAGATTGATAGAGAGAGAGATATATATATATATCTTAGTAGTATATACTACTAAGTAGTATATACTATTATATACTATTTATCATCTCATCTGGAATAGAATAGAATAGAATAGAATAGAATAGAACAGAACAGAACAGAATAGAATTTTTTATTGGCCAAATGTGATTAGACACACTAGAATTTTGTCTTGGTGCATATGCTCTCAGTGTACATAAAAGAAAAGATCATCAAGAATTATAACGTACAACACTTAATGATAGACATAGGGGACAAATAAGCAATCAGGAAACAATATCAATATAAATCGTAGGGATACAAGCAACAAAGTTAGTCATGCAGTCATAAGTGGAAGGAGATGGGTCATGAGAAACGATGAGAAAATTAATAGTAGTGCAGATTTAATCAATAGTTTGACATTGTTGAGGGGATTATTTGTTTAGCAGAGTGATGGTGTTCAGGAAGAAACTGTTCTTGTGTCTAGTTGTTCTGATGTGCAGTGCTCTATACAGTGCAGTGCGTTTTGAGGTTAGGAGTTGAAACAGTTTATGTCCAGGATGTGAGGGATCTGTAAATATTTTCACAGCCCTCTTTGATTCGTGCAGTATACAGGTCCTCAGTGGAAGACAGGTTGGTAGCAGTTGTTTTTTCTGCAGTTCTAATTATTTTCTGAAGTCTTTGTCTGTCTTGTTGGGTTGCAGAACCAAACCAGACAGTTATAGAGGTGCAGATGACAGACTCAATAATTCCTCTGTAGAACTGTATCGGCAGCTCTCTCTGCTCATCTCTCTCTCTCTCACTCACTCTCTCTCTCTCATCTATCACTATCTATCCCTATCTTTATCTGTATCTATTTTTCTATCTATCTATCTATCTATCTATCTATCTATCTATCTATCTATCTATCTATCTATCTATCTATCTATCTATCTTCATCTATCCATTTCTATCCATCTGTCCATCATATCTCTGTTTCTCTCTTTCTTTCTCTCTCCGTCTCTCTATCTACACATATACATATACAAATTCCTTGATGACTCATTCTTTTTAAAAAAATAGAGCACTGATGCACAAAAGCTTGTTTGCTTACGTATGACTGTAACTTTGTTGCTGGCAATCCTTATGATTTATATTGATATATTGACCATCAATTTTGTTGTAAATGTTGTACCTTGATGAACGTATCTTTTCTTTTATGTACACTGAGAGCATATGCACCAAGACAAATTCCTTGTGTGTCCAATCAACTTGGCCACTGAAAATTCAATTCTATTCTATTCTATTCTATTCTATTCTATTCTATTCTATTCTATTCTATTCTATTCTATTCTATTTATTTAATTTAGATAACTGCCCACCTCAGATGTTATATCTTATGACGTAAATATAGCAAAATAACAAGAGTTGGAAGGAACCTTGGGGGTCTTCTAATCCAACCCCCTGCTCAAGCAGGAGACTATACAATTCCAGGCAAGTAATTTATTTATTTATTAAATGTATCTAGCCCATCCCATCTCAACATATTATATGCTATAATATGTTTATTTTTAAAATTTATTATGGAGCTGCCCATCTCACAGCTTGTAATGTAGTGATTGATTGATTGAATTTCTAGAGACGGCCATTTCATATATTAGAGGTTATAATAGGTTTAGTCATAGTAATGTATAAAACCATCCATCTCGCATATTATATGCTATAACATAGCCAATGGCTTGTTTGGTTGTTTCTGTTAAGAGGAAGAAAAAAAAATCCCATTCCTTTGACACTTCGGTGTGAGCCAAAATAAATAACACCGCCATTTCTGGAAATGGAATACTTAAATCGAAGATCTGAGCAATTATCTTTAAGGAATTGAATAAAGAAATTTTTAGCTGGCTGGCTCAATGGCATGCTTGCAAATCTGCAAGTTACCAAGAACTATATGCCATATACTAAATAAATATATAAATTCCAGGAGCTAAACATTTCTCATGGGGGTCCTATGAAGGACTTTCACATGTTCAAAACATGTGACACCAATGGTGGGTTTCAAATTTTTTTACTACTGGTTCTGTGGGTGTGGCTGGGTGAGTGTGGCAGGGGAAGGATACTGTAAAATCTCTATTCCCTTCCCAATCCAAAACCCATTTCCTCCGTATCAGCTGAGATTTGGGAAGCAGAGAATAGATGGGGGCAGGGCCAATCAGAGGTGGTATTTACCGGTTCTCCAAACTACTCAAAATTTCCGCTATTGGTTCTCCAGAACTGGTCAGAACCTGCTGAAACCCACTCTGTGTGACACACATTGTCTGACTACTACCAGTTTACTGTTGCTTGTAGTCCTCGACTTACAACCAGAACTGGGACCAGATCTGTTGCTAAGCAAAGCAGTGTTAAGCGAGTGAATTTGAAATTTGATCTTATGGTTAAGTGGCGCTGCAATGGTTCTAAATCACTTTTTTCAGTGCTTTGTAAATTTGAACGGTCACTACACAAATGGTTGTAAGTCAAGGAGGATTACCCAAAGTGCTGATGAGACATGCTAGACCTTTCTCATTCATAGTTCGGATTTTTTTTAAGCAGCACCGCACATCAAGTTTTCAAATTGCCACTGTTTTTATTCAAGAAAAAAACACAAATACCTTTATTTCTAATTGGAAACCACTTCTGGACTTTGTGCTTGAGGTGGGAAAAAAATGAAACTTCGATGTTGGGTTTTACTGATTAGATAGATTTGTTGTTGTAGAAATGGCTAGTTTCTATTATTATGAAAAAGTAAAAAGTTAAGGGTAGCTCTTAATGCCTTATTTTACGGCACTAAAGGAGTCAGACTTTTTTTCCCTTTTTCCCTTGCTTCTTCCCCTCCCTCCACTATCCACTTCCGTGTTTTCCCCTAATTTCCCTAATATTTACTTTTGTATTCTCTTTGTATGTCATATTATAAATGAATAAAAAACTATGTAAAAAGAAAGTTTTCAAATTGGCAAAATCTTGTATGCACAGGATCTTCTCCAGATTTGGTTTTCTTTAAGCAGACAAGACTTGAGAGATTATAAAGTGTTTTGCACTTGCTGAGAATATTTGGGGAAGAAGATAACTTCTCTCCCAGCCACTCCCTCCATCACATTGTTAAAACTGGTATGGAATAATATTGCTAAGGAATTTCAAAAAGTGTACTGTACTACAATGGTCCCCAACCTTTTTGGGTCTGTGGACCCACAAAAAGGTTTGGTAGTGGCAGCAGTGGGGGGAAGAAAATGGTTGCGCGCATGCAACCTAATTTTACTCATGCAAAAATAAACCTTCATGTGCTTATCAGTCACTTGTGTGGCCTGGTTTTCAATGGGCCATGGACCGGTTGCGGATTGCGGGTTCGGGACCCCTGCCATACAAGACTGACTGGAATCAATCAAGCTTGTAAGCAAGATGGTGAAAATAGGGGAAAAGAGCTGTGAAGTTTGGAAAATGTCTTTGCAAGAATGGGAAATTGCAGAGTTATAACTGCTGTTGCAGCTGAAACAGTTTAAATTGTTAAAATATTAATTGCAGTTATTTTCAATGAATAAATCAATGAATTATTCACATGTTGCTACAATATTCTAATAATGAGGATTGATAGCACCTTAAGAACAAACATATTTGTTCTGGAATAGTTTTTTTCATGCATCTGATAAAGTAAACTTTACTGATCAAGTAGAAGAGGGTAAAATTGTGGTGCAAAAAAAAAAAAAGAAAGAAAGAAAGAAAGAAAGAAAGAAAGAAAGAAAGAAAGAAAGAAAGAAAGAAAGAAAAGAATTTATTTTGCCAGAACTGATTAATAGGCTATGGCTTAGAAAGCTGTTATCTAAGTCAAGATAATTTTGAGAATGCTGTTCACGTGACCAGCCAGAGAGAGTTGAGCATTTCCTGGTATTCATCCTCTATATTGTGGAACAGGAAAAAGAAGATCTTAGAGGACAAGAAATTCTAAATTGATCCTAGCCTTGAAAATGCTGGGGTGTGTTTATGAATCCCCCCCCCCAAGTTTATTTTTTGAAAAGCAGCACACACACACAAAAACATTAAAACATTTACTATAATGAACAAAATTAGAAAAGTTATATTTTATTTATTTAGAGAACCAGTTTGATCTAGTACCATATTTTTCAGAGTATAAAACGCACCTTAGTTTTTTGGGGAGGAAAATAAGAAAAAAGCTGATTAGCAGGTGGATTGGCCTCCCGGAATACCCCCAATCAGCTGTTCCCAGAGGTGAATTTTAGCAACAGTTGTGAGCTCTGTGCCTTGCTTTTTTTTTTTTTTTTGCTTTTTTTTCCATTTCAGAAAAAACTTTTTTCTGCCTCTGAAAGCCTCCAAAACTGCTTCAGAAAAAAAGCCTCTGAAGCTCCGTTTGGGGATTTTTTTCTGAAGCTTTGCTTGGGAGCTTCTTTTCTGAAATTTCTTTCAGCCTCTGAAACCTCAGTTTGAGAAGCTGGGTGGGGCTATATTCGAAGTATAAGACGCACCCAGATTTTTACCCTCTTTTTTTGGGGAAAAAGGTGCATCTTATATTCCAAAAAATACCGTAGTTAAGGCACCAGGCTAGAAACTGGGAAACTATAGGTTCATGTCCCAAAATCAGTCATGAAAACCAGCTGGATGAGTTGGGCCAGTCACTCCCTCTGAAACCAACCCTCCTCACACAATTGTTGTTGTGGGGAGGAAAAGGTGCATCTTATATTCCAAAAAATACGGTAGTTAAGGCACCAGGCTAGAAACTGGGAAACTATAGGTTCATGTCCCAAAATCAGTCATGAAAACCAGCTGGATGAGTTGGGCCAGTCACTCCCTCTGAAACCAACCCTCCTCACACAATTGTTGTTGTGGGGAGGAAAAAGGTGGAAGGCCCGTTGTATATATTTGTCGACTTGAGTATTTATAAAATTAATAAAAAGAGGATACAAATGAATGAATAAATAAAATCTGCCTTTGAATCCTGACCCTTTGTTTCCTTTTGCTCTGAATTCATGAGGTATGAATCCATACAGGTAGTCCTTGACTTACAACCACAATTGAGCCCAACATTTCTGTTGTTAACTGAGTCAGTTGTTATGTGAATTTTGTCCCATTTTAAAACTGAATCACTGCAGTTAAGTTAGTAACTCTGTTGTTAAGTGAGCCTGGCGTCCCCTTTGAGTTTGCGCTTCAGAAGGTTGCAAAAAATGATCACATGACCCTGGAACACTACAACCATCATAAATACGAATCACTTGCCAAATATGAATTTTGATCATCTAACCATGGAGGTACTGCAATGGTCGTAAGTGTGAAAAATGGTCATAAGTCACTTTTTTCAGTGTCATTACAACTTCGAACGGTCACTAAATGGTTCAGGGGTCTCCAACCTTGGCAACTTTAAGCCTGGCGGACTTCAACTCCCAGAATTCCCCAGCCAGCAAAGCTCTTTCCTGGTTCCTTCCGTTTCTCCTTTCCCAAATATATATATATATTTGGAAAGGAATATTTCATGTCAGAATCATGGGCCTTGATGCACCGTGCAATAGCCATTATTATTCTATTTGTTATCCTCACAAGCAAGAAATGCCATGTAAGTGTTTCTTCCTATATATATATATATATATATATATGTAGATCTTTGGTTATTCGGGTTTTCTCCCGCGTAAAATTGGAAGTGTCTTGGTGACGTTTCGACGAAGTCTCATTCGTCATCTTCAGGCTTCAGCTTCGTGCTTCTGGGAGCAATGTGTGACTGCAGCTGTTTCTTCCTTTTTAACTGCTAGTGGGGGTTTGAACTGATTGGGTGGGAGCTTGGCTGTGCTCTGATTGGATGGGGTTTTTTTGGTGCTCTGATTGGCTGGGGTGTGTGTCCTTTTTGGGTGGGGGCTGGGTTGTGCTCAGTCTAGTCTGTGCTGCAGGGGGATTTGAGCTGGTGAGCTGCATTGCTGTTGTTTGGCTTTGTGTTCGTGGTCGTGCTACATGTTCATAGTGGGTGTCAGTCTGCTGCATGTATGGATTGGAGGGGTTTGAAATGGCTAATGTTGCAGCTGCGGTCTGGCTTCTGGTCCTCGGTCGTGCTTCATGATCAGTGTGGGTTTGGGTCTGCTTTCTGGATGGATGTGTGGTGGTGACATCCTGTGTGGACCTCGTGAGTGTGGGTCTGGTGTCATTCCTCGTGTTAGGGACACCTTTGTCAATAAGGGCAGGTTTCAAATGGCTGGTAGGCGGAGGTATCATCTCGTTTGTTCATGCTGTGTGGGCGTTTTTCTATCTCGATGGCTTCTCTGATTATTCTGTTGTTAAAGTGTTCAGTTTTGGCGATAGTTCTGGTCTTTTTAAAGTCAATATCATGTCCTGTGACTTTAAAGTGTTGGACCAGGGAAGAAGTTGGTTCCTCTTTTTTGAATGAGTTCTTGTGTTCTTCAATGCGTGCACTTATTCTTCTGTTGGTTTGTCCAATGTATGTGGTGGGGCAGGCGGTGCATGGGATTTCATATACTCCTTGATTTTCTAACTCAATTTTGTCTTTGGGGTTTCTTAGGATGGTGGATATTTTTTGGTTTGTGCAGAATGCTGTCTTGATGTTGTGTTTGTGGAGGATCTTGCTGATTCTGTCTGTGGTGCCTTTTATATATGGGAGGAGGGCTGTGCCGTTTTCTTGTTCTCTGTCTTGGATTTTAGTGGGGGGTTCTTTTTGGATTAGTTTGGTAATCTTATTTCTCTGGAATCCATTGGATGTTAGTACGTTTGTGAGAGTGTGTAGTTCGGTTTTTAGGTGTTGTTCGTCAGCTAAGCGTTTTGTTCTGGAGATGAGTGTCTTGGCTACGGAGTTGATCTGTGCTGGGTGGTGGTGTGAGAGTGCGTGCAGATAGCGGTTTGTGTGTGTTTTCTTCTGGTAGATGGTTATATATATGCTTATACTACCTTGTTTCTCCTCATATATATGTTTATATATTATATAATCTTTTGTGTTATGCTTGTGTATATTGTTATGACAAAATTAAATAAATAAATAAATAAATAAAGGGGATTTATTCTGGGGATGTGGAAATACTCAGCCAGATTTAGAGGGGTATAGATTTCATCTCAAAGTCAAAGAGAGTATTTATGCAGTGCTGGTACAAGGCATCAAGCTGGAAATTGGGAGTACGTGAGTTTTAGTCTGGTCTTAGGTACAAAGCCAGCTGGGGTGACCTTGGGCCAATCATTCTGTCTCAACCCTAGGAAAGAGACAATGGCAAACCACTTATAAAAATCTTGCCAAGAAAAATGCAGGGGCTTGTCAAGGCAGTCTCTGAGAATCTGACACAATTGTACAAAGGAAAAAAAAAATATCCATGTGTGCATATTGGAATACACCAGTGGTGGGTTTCAATTTTTTTTACTACCAGTTCTGTAGGTGTGGCTTGGTGGGCGTGGCACGGCTTGGAGGGTGTGCCTTGGTGGGCGTGGCAGGGGAAGGATACTGTAAAATCTCCATTCCCATCCCACCAGGAGAAGGATACTGCAAACTCTCTATTCCCACCCCACTCCACAATAGATGGGGGCAGGGCCAGTCAGAATTGTTACTACCGGTTCTCCGAACTACTGAAAATTTCCGCTACCGGTTCTCCAGAACTGGTCAGAACCTGCTGAAATCCACCTCTGGAATACACATGTGTTCTAAAATTTTCAGAATGCAACAAAAGGGTTGACCTGTAACAGTTATAAATCGAATCAGTAATCTTCTCTTTATTGGCCAGAGTACTAAATAGAAAGCTTTCTTAGATGTCAGATTAGTTGCCCATCTCAACAAGAATTGTGAACTCCAGCTTTCTCCCTGTTTAGTATGAAGACATTTTGCTGCCAGGGGTAGAAAGTCAGCCATGTCAAAGTCAGGGTACTCATAACATAACATAACATAACATAACATCAGAGTTGGAAGGGACCTTGGAGGCCTTCTAGTCCAACCCCCTGCCCAGGCAGGAAACCCTACACCATCTCAGTCAGATGGTTATCCAACATTTTCTTAAAAATTTCCAGTGTTGGAGCATTCACAACTTCTGAAGGCAAGTCGTTCCACTTATTAATTGTTCTAACTGTCAGGAAATTTCTCCTTAGTTCTAAGTTGCTTCTTTCCTTGATCAGTTTCCACCCATTGCTTCTTGTTCTACCCTCAGGTGCTCTGGAGAACAGCCCAACTCCCACTTCTCTGTGGCAGCCCCTGAGATATTGGAACACTGCTATCATGTCTCCCCTGGTCCTTCTTTTTGTTAAACTAGACATACCCAGTTCCTGCAACCGTACTCAGGGCTAGACAAATTATTCTAAATAAAGTAATATCTCCTTTTAGCCCAGGGGTCTCCAACCTTGGTCCCTTTCCTGGCACCTATCCTGCGCAGGCTGCACTGGCTGCCTGTGGTCTTCCGGGTGCACTTCAAGGTGCTGGTTACCACCTTTAAAGCACTCCATGGCATAGGACCCGGATATCTACGGGACCGCCTTCTGTTACCACATGCCTCCCACCGCCCGGTGCACTCCCATAGAGAGGGTCTTCTCAGGGTACCGTCAGCCAAACAGTGTTGACTGGCGACCCCCAGGGGGAGAGCCTTCTCTGTGGGGGCACCTACCCTCTGGAATGAGCTTCCCCCAGGACTTCAACAACTTCCTGACCTCCGGACCTTTCGCTGCGAGCTGAAGACATATTTATTTTTCCGAGCAGGACTGGCATAAAAAAAAAAAAAAAAGAGGGGTTTTTAAATTGGATTTTAAATGGGGTTTTATTTTATAATATGTATTTTATAATTTAATTTTATTGGCCATATCGAATAAGTTTTTTAAATAGTGATTTTATTTTATTGTATTGTACTGTATTTTATCTGGCTGTTAACCGCCCTGAGTCCTTCGGGAGAAGGGCAGTATAAAAATTAAAATATTATTATTATTATATTATTTAAGACTTGTGGACTTCAACTCCCAGAGTTCCTCAGCCAGCAAAGCTGGCTGAGGAACTCTGGGAGTTGAAGTCCACAAGTCTTAAAGGGACCAAGGTTGGAGACCCCTGTTTTAGCCAAACGTAGCTAACTCTTTTGTGAAGATGTGGGCTTCTCGGCAAAAAATATAGAAATGATTTTCCCTTGCTTTTTTCTGGGATAAGTTTTCAATTTCTTGATATCGTTTACAGTCCTGTGGTTGCTTTGCAGTTTTCTATCCAAGTGCTGACCAAGTACAACTTTAGTTGCCAAGTCTATATAAGTGCTTTCCCTGCTATGTAGACTAAATTTGTGCTGCTATAATACAAATTCTCCTGAACACCTATTTTTTTCTGATTCCTGGCAGTAAAATATAGTAACGTAAACCACCACTGTCACATGGTTTTGTCCTCCTCCTCATCTGTATTGGTGAATAACTGGCTGTTCTCTCCTATTTCCCTCACAACAACAATCCTATGAGGCAGGCTGGACTGAGAATGACCGGCCCCGAGTCAGCCAGTTGGCTCTTGATGATACATAGCCACCTGTGATGGAAAATTTGGGATAAACTAGAAAGTGACGCTGTGATTAATAGAGCTAAAAATGGTTGGACTGAGATACTGAACTTAACGGTAAAAAGCAGCGTAAAGTAATCCATGATAAAACTCTTTGATCTGGCTGTGAGAACAGCCTTTTGACTGGGATGGTACAGGATAGAGGTGATGTTTAGCAGGTTCTAATGAGTTATGGAGAACCAGTAGCAGAAATTTTGAGTAGTTCAGAGAACCGGTAAATACCACCTCTGACTGCCCCTGCCCCCATCTATTCTCTGCCTCCTGAGTCCCAGGTGATCGGAAGGAAATGGGGATTTTGGAGTAACCTTCCCCTGGAGTGGAGTGGGAATGGAGATTTTACAGTATCCTTCCTCTGCCACACCCACCAAGCCATGTCATCCCCACCAAGCCATGCCCACAGAATCGGTAGTAAAATTTTTTGAATCCCACCACTGGTACAATATCTCCTGCCTCATGAAGGGGGTTGGACTTGTTGTGGTCCACCAGCAGCCTGCAGATCCGGCAACGGAGTCGGACAGCGATGAGGCTGAGGAAGAGCATGGGCCAGTCCTGGAGGCTGGGGAAGGCCCAGATGAGGGCTCTGTGTCGGAGGTTGAGGTGGGGCCAGGGCTATCGGGGCGTGAGGTGCGGACTCCAGAGACTGTCAGTCGTGAGGCAGAGGAACAGGAAGAGCCTGTTCCTAATGCACGCATGAGAAGAGCTGCCAGAAGGCAAGAGCAGCTCAAGCAAAGAGGACGATTCGGGAGTAGGGCCAAGAGATGATTGGCCTCTCCCATAAGGCTTAAAAGTCCAGCAACGGCGTTTGGGCTTTGCCGGAAAACGACATTGATAACTTTATCTTCTTGCAATTGTTTTGTATCGGTATCTTCTGAACTTTTGTCAAGAAAGGCCTTTGGCAGTTTGCCTAATTGGACTAAAGTTGGCGATAGGACTGAGGAATTTGTGTTGGGAGGAATTTGCTTTAATTTAATTGAACTACACTGAGAATGAAGTAATTCTCAGCTGTTCGAATAAAGTTTTTTTTACACTGACTGAGTTTCCTACTACCTACTGGGGCCTGGGTTACAACAGGCTAGAAGACCTTCGAAGTCTCTTCTAACCTTATGATTCTATGTTCTATGTTCCCACGAAAGGTCTTAAGTCCAACACCTCTTGAATTCCATTGACCTTTCTCTAGCGCCAATTTACTTTGAACATTAGCTGACTAGATTCTTCTATGCGGGTTTGATCAATAAATCTTAACTGCAACTTAACATATGTGAAGGGGAGACATAATAGCAGTCTTCCAATATTTGAGGGGCTGCCACAGAGAGGAAGGGGTCAAGCTGTTTTCCAAAGCACCTGAAGGCCAGACAAGGAATAATGGACAGAAACTGATCAAGGAGAGATTCAACCTAGAAATAAGGAGGAACTTTCTGACAGTGAGAACAATCAACCCATGGAACAGAAATTGCCTTCGGAAGTTGTGGGAACTTCATAACTTGAGATTTCCAAGAAGAGTTTGGACTGCTATTTGTTAGATATGGTGTAGGGTCTCCTGCTTGGGCGGGGGGGGGGGGGCGGGGTGGACTAGATGACCTACAAGGTCCCCTCCAACTCTGTTAATCTGCAAATCTGTATGATCCTGATTCTTTGTGCCTGACATTACCTGCATTATTGTAGCCTCTCCCCACGTTCTACAATGTTCCTAGTTCTTGCAATTTGTTTTCATAAAATTTAGTTTCTTTATCTCTCTTGCTTGTTGCCCTTTCCTAAATCATAAATTGTACCCATCCTTAAAAATCTGTTCCCCAAACCGGGCTCAGTATGTAAGATAAGGTGCAAAGCAAATTTGGAATGATGACTTTCTTAGATTTAAGAGAGCTGTTGTTTCTTCTAAAAAAACGCCTTCAACCTGGAGATGGAATTCAGCAACCAATATCCTTAGTTAACATGACGTAACTAATTATATGAAACCAAGTTTCAGATTTTAGGACAAAGCCATCAATTTAGGATCCGCAATAATTTTATTCAAACTTCTCTTCCGGTCTCCTCTTATATAAGCTGCTGCATAAATCTCAGGATGGAAAAATTTAATCGTTATCATACAATTCCCCTTGCCCCATACATTGTATATTCAAATACGAAAGGAATTTCTTTTTATCTCCTTTGCAGTATAAAATACAAAGTTTGGACAGTACATTTTTATTCCACGTGTATAAATATAACCCAAAGAATATGATTTTAGTATTCCTACCAAAATATTACATTTTTGTACAAAAGTTTACAAAAACTTTTCTCTATATTTACAGACCAATATTGAAAAGAACTCCTGATCCAATAATGCAAAAGATAAAGAGTAGTGCATTTAGCTGTAATGGTAAAACGAAGATACATGGTGATAACAAGACGCGGGATTTTTTTTTCTCTTGTTTTAAAATCAAAATATTCCCAGCTTTTTTTCAGCGTTGGGTCACAAAGGGGCAACCTAGGGCTAAGTGTTCAAAGGCCTGGAATTTTAAAATAAACAGAGGTTGCACAACGATATGTCTCTTTTACAACTTTGGTTTATGGAACTGCAGGTAATCGGGAATTGTAAGATTGTATAGATCCAACGGCCAGGAACAGCATCTGAAATCCTTAGGTGACCAACCTCATCCGAACTGCAAGCTGCTCATTACTTCAGTTTTCCCACAGTGGTATGCTTCAGATGTATTAGATGTCAATTTGCAAAATTGTCCGTTGCAAATATGTTGGCTAGAAAGTGTTGTAGAAGACTCAATCCACCTGGAGAGTACAAGATCGGGACGCCTGTAGATTCCCGACAGTGTCCTGAGTGAATTATGTACAGGGCAACGTAGAGAATCCAAGATAGCAACAGCATTTAGACTTATATACCACTTCACAGTGCTTTACAGCCCTCTCTTAGCGGTTTAAAGAGTCAGCCTATTGCCCCCCAAACAATCTGGGTCCTCATTTTACCCACCTCGGAAGGATGGAAGGCTGAGTCAACCTTGAGCCTGGTGAGATTCGAACTGCCAAATTTCAGGCAGCCGGCAGTCAGCAGAAGTAGCCTGCAGTACTGCACTCTAACCACTGCGCCACTACAGCTCATTGTCAATGACAAGTAAAGCACCGCCTTCCATTCTAGAATGTATTATCCCTGCTTGCCACCGTCGTGAAAATCCAAGGGAAGAACTCAGACCTCACTTAATATTGTGTTTATGAACGAACAGGAACAATAATTAAACCATCATGGTTGACGGAACTACCATTAGATATCCTTTGAGCCTATATGTGTGATGCTTGCAGGGATCCCTGCCTCACGGGTCCTCATTCTTATTCATAATATGTTACTGACGTGTAAGATAGAACTGAATCATCTTCATAATAATCTGCATTCTGGGACAAAGAGGACTCCATTAGCATCCAAAATTCAATCCTGTCTCCAATATCTAATTAAAGGGATATAGAGAAGGGAAGGGGAAAAAAAAACCCACTAGGAGATGTGAAAGCCATAGAGAGGAGAAGGAAGCTTATGAAACTGTAACAGGCTGGCCAAGCTGGTTATTTCTATTTGAAACTTCAAGACAAATCTTGAATTAGAAAGTTTATCATTCTCTTGGTATACTCCATACTCTGCAGATTCGCCCATAAGGAGGGAAGTGGTGGAATGTAAAATTTGTTACTACCGGTTCTGTGGATGTGGCTTGGTGGTGGTGGGGTAATGTTACTGGGTGGGTGTGGCCAACTTTTTTTTTTACTCTTAAAAGCATTTTTTTTTACAATCTCTTCGACCGAAGAGGTTGTAGAAAAAATGCTTTTAAAAGGCTTCTCTGACGATCCCAGCAGAGTTGCCTGATCGTTAGAGGCTTTTCGTTTCTTTTAAAAGCATTTTTTTTGCCTTTAAAAGAAAAAAAAAAGCCTCTGACGATCAGGCAACTCAGCTGGGATCATCAGAGGAGCCTTTTAAAAGCATTTTTTTACAACCTCTTCGGCCGAAGAGGTTATTAAAAATGCTTTTAAAAGCCTCTGATGATCCCAACTGAGCCACGTGATCATCAGAGGCTTTTTTTTAACTTTTAAAAGCATTTTTTTGGCCGAAGAAAACATGCTTTTAAAAATAATTTTAAAAAAGCTCTGACGATTGCATGGCTCAGCTGGGCATGAGGGAGGGGCAGGGATTTTTGCTAACGGTTCTCTGAACCACCCACCACCATCGCTACTGGATCAGGCGATCCGATCCGAACCGGGAGCATTTCACTCCTGAAGAAGGGGTATTAGGAAGAAAGTGGGTAAGAAGCCACTTACGGGGCAAACTATCTGAATTATCCCACCTAATTATGTAGATTTATTTCCAGGAAAGTGGGCAGAAAATTGCTGTTTTAAGTAGTATTAGGAACTCTAGAGATTTAGGAAGTTGCCATGTGTGCCATGGACCTTCTGAATTGTGGGATCGCTCTTTTTCATCCCACACTAAATAGTTATGAAACCTGGGATGTTTGATATGCATATATATGGGTTCTATCAATAAACTTATCGTTCATGGCACACAGAGTCTCTCATAAATCTGATGCTCTCCAGATGGTTCTGAATGACAATTCTCACAATGCAATGTTTCATTGTCACTGAACGAAAGTGATAGAGATTCTAATAAAACCTATTACAATCTTCAATGTTAGGGAAGACTTTTTGCTAAGCTTTGTTGGGTGTTGTCTTTTTCGTTTTCTGCTTATTTTTCCCAGCCAGATTTCTATTCGTACACACATACACACGGCTACACATGAGAATCGTTAGTGGATGTGAGCAGTACATTTTTGATGCAGTGCATATTCCTGGGTCTCTCCTTTGTGTAATAGATGCAAATATTAGCTTACATATTTAGGATTTGTTTAGATGATGAACAGCCATTTCTCTGAGTTCCTTCATCATTCAGAACTTTATCCCCTACAGATCCGGACTTCACCATCTTTAGCATACTTGATAATGGGACAAGTGATGTTTAAGCATGGTTGCATTGATATATTTTTAAGGTTGGATCCAGCAACCCACTGTTTTGCTTTCCCCTCCCCCTAACTTTTGTCTTCTACAAACTGAAGACCGACATCCTGACTTTTCACTCTTAAAAAAACAAAACACCAGGAGTTCATCACTGTTAGCTGCCTCAGGAATGGCCTCCTAATATCTCATCAAGGTTGATGTCTTTCATCCAATCATCATTACTAGGTTCTGTTTTCAACAAAGAATCAATGAAGTCTGGGTCGCTATTGAGTGCGGGCCCAATGTTATCCCCTTGCTGGTTCAGAAAATCAAATGCCAGATCATTGGAGGGATCTGTTCCTTGAAAAGCCCTGGTGGACATTTGGGTAGCGCTCGATGAGAACTGATTTGATGACAAGGGGTGGGGTTGTGTCATCCCCAACCTGGGTGGATTTAAGTGGGCCACAACCTCTGCCTGCAACTGAGTAGGCATTGCGCTCTGGGGTTTGGGTGGCCCACTCACTGGCCCATTTAGGCTTTGGTTCATTTGGCTCGTAGGGTTTCTCATCTGGAGGACGCTCAGTTGATTAGGAGGCACCATGGCCCTCTGAGGGAACTGCTGAAGGGCACTTGTGCGCTGTAGTGGCTGATTTGTATAGGAGCTTCCAGATGAGAACGAGGATCCTGAAGCCCTCTGTGTTTCCTGTTGCTTCGAGCCTGCTTCTGAAGAAACCCAGCTCTGAGTGGCAGCGTTTGAACTGACCATCACGTTTGAAGGCCTTTGTGCTGAAGTCCCCTGGTTCAAGCTGAGCTTCCCTTGCTGGGAGTTAACTCCTAAGCCGTTGTCAAAGGTCGGCATGTTATTGCCTTGCCCGGCTGGTGCTGGCCGAGACACTGTGGAGTTGTTTTGAGCGGTTACGATTGGGTTTAGATTTCTATGCTGTGCAACCTGGCTCACTCCGGACGGTGCCACGTTATACGCATTGGATTGACTGCAGGGAATGTTCCCATAGCAGCTGACGTGGTGGCCTGCTGGAAGAGAAGGCATTCTGGCGCCGTGAGTCGTGGACAAGAGATTTGATTGTTGTGGCAAAATGTTAGGAGTGGAAATGGGATTGGAGAAACATAGGTTGGAGTTGATGCTCACGGACGGCGATCCACCTAGGGGAAGAACAAAGAGATAATCCATCACCAGGCATAAACAAGACTCAGAAACCAAGGTACCCAATAGGGCCAGTTACTTCTCTGGCTATTTTCTTATATCCCACTCAACATAATGACCCTACTAGAGAAAATGAAATATATTCTAGTGCCAATGGCACTATCTAACCATCGTATCCTCTGCTGTCCCTTTCTGTTGTGGTCTGCCGGTAGCCTGCGGAGCTGGCAGCAGAGTCGGACAGTGAGGAGGCTGGGGAGGACAATGGGTCAGTCCTGGAGTCAGGGGAAGGCCTGGATGAGGGCTCTGCATCAGAGGCAGAGATGGGACCAGGGCCATCTGGGAGCGATGCGCTGACTCTGGAGCCTCCAGAGGCAGACAGCAGAAGAACAAGAGGAGCCTGTTCCTAGTGCACGCATGCAAAGAGCTGCCAGAAGACAAGAGCAGCTAAAGCAAAAAGGGACGACTCAGGAGTAAGGCCAGGAGATGATTGACCCATCTCATAAGGCTTAAAACAGCAGCAACGGCTCTTGGGTTCTTTGTAGGAAAACAACGTTGCTACAATTGTTTCTTGTCTCCTGTTTCTGAACTTCGTGGGGTTCTTGCCAAGAAAAGCCTTTGGCAGGGTGCCAAAGAAGACAAAGGTTTGTGATAAGGCCAAAAGACTTTTTCTAAAGGACTTTGTTTTGGATTTAATTTGGACTAAGCTGAAAATGAAGTAATTCTCAGCTATTTTAATAAAATATGTTTGTTTAGGACTGATTGTGTCTGGTAATAACTACTTGGGCCTAGGTCACAACCCTTTCTCCTTTTGCCTTCCAACTTTTCCAACACCAGGGTGACAGGGTCCTTTCCTATGAGACCTCTCTTCTCATTTTGTGACCAAAGTATTTGAGCTTCAGCTTCAGTATCTGTCCTTCCAAAGGACTTAAGGATTGATTTATTTGATCTCCTTGCAGTCCAAGGGACTCTCAAGACACAACACAAGACAATATCGTGTAGAATTTTTTCCTCTGGAAATCTACTCCTACTATGGATGATGACTGAGGATGGCTGAGAATCTCTACAGACCTTTAGCTATCCAATTTGGGATGAACACCCTTTGAATGGTGTGGGGGTAGGAATGGATTTCCAGAGGGGAAAAAAACTGCAGACTACAGGAACCAGTAGGTGACCCTGAGGACACAGCTCCAAGTGCTTCAATGATCCTCTGAAAGGATGCAAATGACCAGCTGTCTGCAAGGAATATCAATCCTTCCATTCCCCACTATCCTTTCAGAGCTGAAGAAGCTTCTTGGATGAGAAGTGAAACATCTTCGAAGAAAAAAAAACAAGAAAGTCCAGTTGCTTCTTGAAAAAGCACCTTTGGGACAATGTGAAAGAAACCATGGAGTTTCTTATAAGAGACCTGCCTGGATTACACATGTCATTAGAGAGAGACACGGTGGCGCAGTGGTTAGAGTGCAGTACTGCAGGCTACTTCTGCCGATCACCGGCTGCCAGCAGTTTGGCAGATCGAATCTCACCAGGCTCAAGGTCGACTCAGCCTTCCATCCTTCTTGAGGTGGGTAAAATGAGGACCCAGATTGTAGGGGGCAATAGGCTGACTCTGTAAACTGCTTAGAGAGGGCTGTAAAGCACTGTGAAGTGGCATCTAAGTCTAAGTGCTATTGCTATTAGCAATTAAGTCGTGTAACTGTAACCGATGCTGAATTTGTACACCAAACATCACCGAAACGAAGCAGATGTTCAGGACACATATAACATTTATCTGTTGCAACAAAAAGGCTCAGGCAAACTAAGGCATTTTCTAGGTTAGCCAAGATGGAGCATGTTGATTGAGACACAGATGGGCAACATACTCTATTCTTTTGTAACAGCCGAAATTGCTTCAGATGGTGCAGTGGTTGGGGGACAATGGTTCTCTCTCTTATTCCCAAGACAAAGTTTCCTTTTTTCTCTGAATCGCTCACTATTTTTAGCTTCTTCATTCTCCCCTCCCTCCCCACTTTCTGGTCTAATTTATACCAGATGGACAGAAATTTCATTCCAATTAGTCTTCAGTGGAGAACATAACCAGACCTCAGATACTAAAAAAAAACCAAAAAACCTGAGTGGTACTGCAGAATGTGTCAATTTCTAATTCATGGACAGGACTGACAGTCCACTATGAAGAGAGAGGGTCTGCTCTCTGAAAGTCAATTTTTGAGACCAGCTGGGTAATCTTTAATTCTGTTTCAGGAAGAGTAGCAGTAGGAGGATCATTGAAACTAAATCCAGATGAGAGGACAAATGTATTTAACGAGCCATAAGGTGCCACAGTGCAGAACCTCTTTTAGAAAAATGCTAGACAGTCTTTCAAATGTATAAGCATTCTCCATCAAATGTACAGGCAGAAAGTTTAGGGAGATTCAGAATATTGCACCCAGTTTTGGTCTCCATAACAGTAAAAAAAAAAAAAAAAAGATGTGGAGACTCTAGAAAAAGTGCAGAGAAGACCAACAAAGATGATTAGGGCTCTAGAGAGTAAAACATACCAAGAACAGTTGCAGGAATTAGGTATGTCCATGAAAAGAAGGACTAGGGGTGACATGATAGCAGGGTTCCAATATCTAAGGTGCTGCCACAAAGAAGAGGGAGTCAAGCTATTCTCCAAAACACCTGAAGGGAGGTCAAGAAGCAATGGATGGAAACTAATCAAGGAGAGAAACAACCTAGAGCTAAGGAAAAATTTCCTGACAGTTAGAACAATTAATCAGTGGAATGACTTGCCTCCAGAAGTTGAGAGTGGAGGTTTTTAAGAAGAGATTGGACAACCATTTATCTGAAATGACAAGCTCCTCACACAATTAGCAAAATGGGAACAGCAAAGTCTATTTATCTATTTCAAATCTTCTTATTTCTACACTCTAATGAATTTGAGTTTATGGACATGCTTCTGATTCATTCAGGATAATTAGAACTGCAGAAAAAACAATTGCTGCCAACTTGCAACTTGTATACTGCACGAGTCAAAAAGAGGGCTGTGATAATATTTACAGACCCCCTCGCATCCTGGACATAAACTGTTTCAACTCCTACCCTCAAAATGACGCTATAGAGCACTGCACAGCCAAACAACAAAACACAAGGACAGTTTTTCCCCGAACACCATCACTCTGCTAAACAAATAATCCCCTCAACACTGTCAAACCATTTACTAAATCTGCACTACTATTAATCTTCTCATCGTTCCCATCACCCATCTCCTTCCACTTTTGACTGTATGACTGTAACTTTGTTGCTTGTATCCTTACGATTTAGATTTATATTGATTGTTTCCTGATTGCTTATTTGTAGCCTACAACTATCATTAAGTGTTGTACCTTATGATTCTTGATGAATGTATCTTTTCTTTTATGTACACTGAGACCATATGCACCAAGACAAATTCCTTGTGTGTCCAATCACACGTGGCCAATAAAAAAATTCTATTCTATTATTGCTTACATCAAGGTTTATGCCTAAAATGCAGTGCCTGAAAATAGAACACGAGACAGTCAGGCTCTGTTAGCCAAATCAGCCTTTTTAAAACCTATTCAGAGACCTAAGAAACATGAGACTCAGTTTAGATCTTACTTGGTGAAGTAAACTTTAAATGTTTAGGATCCATGAAGAATGTTTGAATCATCAGACGACTCATCACATGTTAGAACTACTCTTCATTTTTTTTTTCTTTTTGGAAGCCCTCGATTTATCCAGCCACCAGGCAAATTCCAACAGAATTACTCTTTAGACATCCTCTGATTAAGCTGATAGTAGATGTGGTGGGCTCCAAATTGTGAATCGATTTTTAAGCTGTTGGTGCAACTGCACCAATGCCGTACAATGTTCATGGCTACCACAAAAGTGGAGGGGAAAGGTCAGGTTCCTGAAAATCAATGTAGCTTCTGTGAAGGAAACTGAATGCTGGTTTGTTTGGGGTAGGCAGGAAAAAGGCCTCGGGAAAGATGTAAGGGACAAAAGAGACGTTTGTGTTTCCAATGCAAAGGAAAGTTTAGGAGGGAGGAAATTTGAGAGACCAGGGAGACGAGAAAACAGGAAGAAAACGGAAGAAACTCACATCAAACTTGGGAAAGAAGGAAGACCTAAAGCGCTGCTCAGGAGGAAAGAGCCACATGTCCCCCCACTCAAATGAGTCAAATCTTTGTTTGAAGGTGGCTTGTTTGCTTTCATGTGCATGCTTACCAGAATACTGGTGTGTTTGCTGCACGTTGACTTGTCCCCTTCTTTGGTCCTTATAATCTGGTGGTGGTCTTGTAAGATGTCTATTCAGTTGATCTTGAGGGGTTGCTTTCTCCTACAGGAGGGAGAAAAAGAGAAAAGCATTGCTACTTGTTTATTATTCTGAAGACTTGAACAGAATCACCTGACAGCATAATCATACACTAGCTGAATGCCCGGGCTTCGCTACGAAACTACGTGATCAGGCTTGATAAATTGACCCTTAAAGCCTGAAACTTAATGTAGAATGTGCAACTCCGATGCAGCAGAGCATGTTAATATAAGGCAACTGGCAGTTGGAACAGAGTTCTTTTCAGGTGGGGCGGGGGAGTAGAATGTCTAGCTCCTTAGCATCAAAGCATGTGAATATAATACTGTATATGAAATACTAATGTTCTGATGGTCATTTCGAAAAATCCTTTCTTAGCGAGCACCTAGAAGCCAAGAGGAACATACATGCCAAATTTTAAGTTTTGTAGGCTTTGCGGTTCTGGAGATTTAAAGATGCGTTCTCAAAGGATATCCTACTCTATTGATGAAATAGAAGGGAAGTGGGTGTGGAGCTGTGGGATATTTGTTAGAACAAACTTCTTCAGCTTGATGTCCTTCAGAGAGGTTGGAATTAATTTTGGAAACTAAATCCTCAACAATGGAGCTCAACAGGCTGGGGAAGATAGAGATAACTGTAATTTCAGGTTATGAAATATGGAGACCCCACAGATCCAATGAAATGTTTGTATATTTTTTGGGATGAGAACAAATATTAAGAGGAACTGTTGCTGGGACATATCTGATATCTATGGAGATTCTCAGTCATGGTTGTCCCAAAGGTGCTTTTTTTCCAAGAGGCAACTGGACTTTCTAATTTTTCTTTGAAGATGTTTTGCTTCTCATCCAAGAAGCCTCTTCAACTCTGACTGGATGGTGGGGAATGGAAGGATTTATACTCCTTGCAGACAGCTGGTCAGAATGCAATAAAGGATGCGAATGACCCGCTGTTTGCAAGGAGTATAAATCCTTCCATTCCCCACCATCCAGTCAGAGCTGAGGAAGCTTCTTGGATGAGAAGCGAAACGTCTTCAAAGAAAAGCCGGTCGCCTCTTGAAAAAAGCACCTTTGGAATGCTATATCTGGTAGTTCTAAGAAAAGGCTATAAATTAATGCAGGTGACTTAAATGATCTGGATGGAATAGTAACGTCTCTTTCTCATGCTTCACTCTTCCTGCAGAAGAAATGCATTTCCAGTCCAACTGGGCAGTTCTGGAAAGCACACCAAATTTTGCCTGGTCTGTGTGTGTGTGTGTGTGTGTGTGTGTGTGTGTGTGTGTGTGTGTGATCCTTGTTTGTCGGCTGCCTATGCTAAAAAGGAAATGGTACATGCTGCACTGTTTCAACTCCGTATTAACAATGATACGATTGCAGACAAGAGTGGGAAAATTGTATTTTCATCCCCAAGGACAGCAGGTTACATAGCTCTGTAACCTGCTGTCCTTTGGGATGAAAATACAAATTTGGCAGTGTGCAGCAGCTGCCAGAAAAGCCAACACAATTCTGGGCTGCATAAACAGAGGGATAGAATCAAGATCACGTGAAGTGTTAATACCACTTTATAATGCCTTGGTAAGGCCACACTTGGAATATTGCATTCAGTTTTGGTCGCCACGATGTAAAAAGGATGTTGAGACTCTAGAAAGAGTGCAGAGAAGAGCAACGAAGATGATTAGGGGACTGGAGGCTAAAACATATGAAGAACGGTTGCAAGAACTCGGTATGCCTAGTTTAATGAAAAGAAGGACTAGGGGAGACATGATAGCAGTGTTCCAATATCTCAGGGGTTGCCACAAAGAAGAGGGAGTCGGGCTGTTCTCCAAAGCACCTGAGGGTAGAACAAGAAGCAATGGGTGGAAACTAATCAAGGAGAGAAGCAACCTAGAACTAAGGAGAAATTTCCTGACAGTTAGAACAATTAATCAGTGGAACAACTTGCCTGCAGAAGTTGTAAATGCTCCAACACTGGAAATTTTTAAGAAAATGTTGGATAGCCATTTGTCTGAAATGGTGTAGGGTTTCCTGCCTGGGCAGGGGGTTGGACTAGAAGACCTCCAAGGTCCCTTCCAACTCTGATGATGATATTATTATTATTATTATTATTATTATTATTATTATTATTATTATTATTATTATTATTATTATTTATTATTGTTGCTTTCTGCACTGCTCTAATATTATTATAGTCCTCAACTTATGATCGTAATGAAGCCAGGAATTTCTATCACAAACCATGATGGCCATAAGTCAAGGCACCCCTTTGACTTTTTGCAGTGATCTTTAAGCAAAGCAATTTATTACTGTGGGTGTTTTTTCCAGAAACATGGAAAAAATAGCACTAGCACTTAGACTCATATACAGTTTCATGGTGTTTCACAGCCCTCTCTAAATGGTTTACCAGAGTTAGCATCTAGCCTCAAACAATCTGGGTCCTCATTTTACTGATCTTGATAGAATGGGAGGATGAGTCAACCTGAAGCCAGTCAGAATCGAACTCCTGGCAGCAAGCAGTGAACTCACCTGCAATAACGCATTCTAACCACTGTGCCACAATATCGTAAATCTCAGTCATGTGACCGTGGAAGGCAACAACCAATCGCAAA
The DNA here is from genome assembly GCF_028640845.1 of Ahaetulla prasina. Lineage (NCBI taxonomy): Eukaryota > Metazoa > Chordata > Lepidosauria > Squamata > Colubridae > Ahaetulla > Ahaetulla prasina. The sequence continues at coordinate 16,688,400 of NC_080543.1, forward strand.
AGTGAGGCAGTTGCCAAGTGCCCAAAGTGTGTGTAACAGGGGGATATGTGCAACTGTCAGAACTCTGGCACTGGGTTTAAGTCAGGGGTGAAATGCTCCTGGTTCGGACTGGGTCGCCCAATCTGGTAGTGATGAAGGCGGGTGGTTCGGAGAACCAGTAGCAAAAATCCCTGCCCCCCCCCAAGCCCAGCTGAGCCGCGCGATCATCAAAGTTTTTTTTTTTTTTTACTTTTAAAAGCATTTTTTCTTCGGCTGAAAAAATGCTTTTAAAATTTTTAAAAAAGCCTCTGATGATCGCGCAGCTCAGCTGGGATCGTCAGAGCCTTTTAAAAGCATTTTTTTACAACCGCTTCGGCCGAAGATGTAGAAAAAATGCTTTTAAAAGGCTCCTCTGACAATCCCAGCTGAGTTGCCTGATCGTCAGAGGCTTTTTTTCTTTTAAAGGCAAAGAGGTTGTAAAAAAAATGCCTTTAAAAGTAAAAAAAAAAAGTTGGCCACGCCCACCCAGTCACATTACACCCCCCCCCCCAAGCCATGCCCACAGAACCGGTAGTAACAAATTTTACATTTCACCACTGGTTTAAGTATCTTGTGGGAGCGGGTGATGGAGTCTATTGTAACTTTGAACAGTCGCTAGGCAAGGACTACCTGCTGTTCCATGAAACATGACGTGTTAAGCTATGATTCACCTGAAAGAAGCAAACGAAAATGTGAGGAGGGTAAGGAAACATCCGATTCTAAAACTCATAATGCATAAGGGGCCTCTAAAGCCTACTGGATCATCTTCCTTCTAGCATGACTTCAAGGTTTGAGAGAACCTTCTCAGCATCTGCTCCTGACCTTGCTAATTAGAGGAGCCCACCCAGAACCTATGATGTTCCCCATGGAAAAGACATGTTCAGCCTTCGTGCTCTTGTTTCAGAAGCACACGTATGGATTCTGCAGAACTCCTAGGCCAGTGTTGGCGAATCTTTTTTTCCTTGGGTGCCGAAAGCGTGTGTGTACGCACGACAGCGTGAGTGTGCATGCTGACACCAATAATGCAATGCCCCTCCATAGGCCCCGTCCCTGTGCATGCATGTGCGACCCCCCCGCCATTCTCCCCCCGCCCATGCCTGCGTGACTCCCATTTTGGTGCTACCTGAAATCTCCTGGGGGTAGGGGGGCATGCCGCACCCCTCATGCCCTGTTTTTGTGCTAGCAGGCTTCCCTGAAACCTCCTGGGACCAAAAATGGGGCACGGGGGAGGGCGCCACCCCCCACGCCCCTGTTGTGACTCCAACCCCCGAACCTGGCCCCATGCCTGAAAGTGACTCCGAGAGTGAGGGGGAAAGGCTGGTAAGGCTTACCTTGGGAGCACCGATTCCTTTGGCCTGGCTCCAGGAGCCAGAACCAGACCAGTCGAAGGACGTAATGAGGCCGTCATCCCCTGATTCCTCCCTTCCCCAGGCTACGCCTTCAGATCCAGCTGATAATAATAATAATCAAGCTTGGATTGACTCGCGCTTCAGAAGATTAGAGAGGCGACGTCACCAAGGGAAGGGTGGGGCAGGAGCCCCACCCCACAGGATATATAAGGAGCTTTGGGACTGCTCTTATTCTACGGGAAGCAAAAATTAGCTGAACCGTTTCAAAGAGAGCTGAAAGTCTTACTCTGTGAGTCATTTGTTTGAACTTTGGCAGGCAGCTGCGATTTCTCTGCCAGGACTGATAAGAGCCGTGAATCCACTGGCTGAAGGCCAGCTCGGTGCTCCGAAATGGGGAAGGAGACAGAACACCCCCCATCCTGTGCATTCACATGTGACCCCCGCCCATGCCTTCCGGCAGAGACCCAAAAATCAGCAGGCCGGCAGGAGGCACGTGGGCATGCGCGCTGGAGCTGACCTGAGTGTTGCATTGTGTGCCTGCGTGCCACCTGTGGCATGCGTGCCATAGGTTCGCCATCATGGTCCTAGGCCTAGTGAGTGCAATTTAGATTGGCCACCAAACGTCTCAAGAGCCAAACAATTCCAAACGAGTTGAACAGTTCTTTCTTCACATTTTTCGGACCCTAGGAGGCTGTTTTACTGCATTTCCCCAAAAATAAGACCTATCCTGAAAATAAGCCCTAGTTAAGACCCTGCCCACTCGGTCCCACTGTCTGCTTGTACAAGACGGGGTGGGGCGCATGCATAAAAATCAAGGTAGAGCGGGGTTGGGAAGGTGAGCTGCCCCACGTGCCATGCACCCACTTATCTTAGGACCACTGTAGCCAAGCCTCCCATGCCCCAACACCTGTCGCGCCATTGCCTGACTTTTTCTGCAGCTGCTTGCAGCCAGACGGCACGTGGTGCATCACGCCAGTGCCGCCGCTCGTGGCAGGAGGCAATATGGCACGTCCCGTCAGTGCTGCCGCTTTCGTGCACAATGTCACAACACGCCACACAGCCTCCTCTCGTGAGCAACGGCACTGGCGCAACAAGCCATGCAGCGTCCTGCCGTGAGCAGCAGTACCAGTGCAATGCACCACGTGGTGCCCAGCTATGAGCGGCCACAGAAAAAATGCAGCTGCGGTGCGATAAGTGTTGGGTAGTGGGAGGCCTGGCTGCAGTGGTCCTAAGGAAATCGGGTAAGACATCCCCTGAAAATAAGACCTGGTGCTTATTTTTGGGGCCCAAAAGAAAATAAGACTGGGTCTTATTTTCGGGGAAACACAGGTATATAGAGCTAAAATAGAAAACTGGGATATTTACTGCTTCGGTTAGCATTTGGTGCTGCTGCTGCTGCTGCTGCTGCTGCTGCTGCTGCTGCTGCTGCTGTTGCTGCTGCTGAAGGAGGAACTGTTGTTTCAGCTGCTGATTCAGCAATGCTTGTGGCGATGAGTTGATGTAGTTGGTTCCAGTGTTTGCATTTGTGCACGAGGCAGATGCTGGGTTCGCGCCTCCACTTTGACTCAAGACGGTATGTTGATTCTGGAAGAGAGAGAGAAAAAAAGGAAAGATGGGAGGAGTCAAAAGAGAGGCAAAGGTGCACACAAGCAAAAATGGAAAAGGGAGCACCGCCTTCCCTATCTTCTTGGAAGGTGATGAAAACAAAGATCCTTCTTTTAACTGGAAAAACTTGACCGAAGCATAGTTTGAAAAAAAAAAAAGATGTGGCTATCCTTAAATGTGAAATGAAAATCTTGAAGCTTGAAGAAATAGCAATAGCATTGAAACTTATATACTGCTTCACAGTGCTTTACAGCCCTCTCTAAGCGATTTATGGAGTCAACATATTGCCCCCAACAATCTGGGTCCTGATTTTGCCAACCTTGGATAGATGAAAGGCTGAGTCAACCTTGAGACGATCAGGATCAAACTGCTGGCAGTCGACTGAATTGTCCTGGGAACTATGAGGAACTATACTGTCATAGTAGCTAGTAGTATGATCACGGAACACCAACAACATCTGCAGATATAATTATGCAGTTATAAGTGCCAAAGCCCACTGCAACTACATAGCAAAAAAAGCTCTAAGAGTTGTAAACCTAATTTTGCGTAGCTTCTTTTCCAAAAACACCACACTACTAACCAGAGCATATAAAACATTTGCTAGACCAATTCTAGAATACAGCTCACCTGTTTGGAACCCTCACCACATCTCTGACATCAATACAATTGAACGTGTCCAGAAATATTTTACAAGAAGAGTTCTCCATTCCTCTGAAAACAACAAAATACCTTATCCCACCAGACTTGAAATTCTAGGCTTAGAAAACTTGGAACTCCGTCGCCTTCGACAAGACCTAAGTTTAACTCACAGAATCATCTATTGTAATGTCCTTCCTGTCAAAGACTACTTCAGCTTTAATTGCAATAATACAAGGGCAACCAATAGATTTAAACTTAATGTAAACCGCTTTAATCTAGATTGCAGAAAATATGACTTCTGCAACAGAATCATCAGTGCTTGGAATACTTTACCTGACTCTGTGGTCTCTTCCCATAATCCTAATAGCTTTAACCAAAAACTTTCTACTATTGACCTCACCCCATTCCTAAGAGGACCATAAGGGGCGTGCATAAGCGCACAAACGTGCCTACCGTTCCTGTCCTATTGTTCTTCTTTTCTTCTTCCTATATATGTTTATATGTGTATATACTATATAATCTTTTTGTATGATGTTGTGACAAAATAAATAAATAAATAAATAAACTGTTTTGGGATGGGAAGGACGTACTATTTTTCTTTCAGTTAACCCCATTTTCACTTGATCTCATTATAGGTCGCCATATTTTGTCTCTCCAGAAACGTTTACCACATTTTTATATGGCGGTGGACAGAGATGGGTTTCACATAATTTTATCACCGGTTCGTCGCACACCGAAAATGTGAGAGTGTGCATACAAGCTCGCTTCACTCGTGTACCTTCCACGTGCAGCTTAGAAAATGAGGCTAAATAGGACGGCATAGTGCCAGGGTGGGTGGGCAGTCCCACCCACAGGTCACCACTACTGGTTCACCCGAAGCAGTCTGAATACTACTACCAGTTCACCTGAAGCAGTCTGTTGTGGCTCGTCCTCCCTCCTCTCCTCAGCCGGGCCCCTCCCGTCTCCAACCGGGCTTTTTATCAGACTCCGAGTCTGATAATGAAGATGAATGGTCTGTCATGCCTCCAGCCCCTGGCCCTGGCCCCATGCCCGGAGAGGATTCCAGGAGTGAAAGGACAAGCCCAATAAACCTCACTCATACAGCGTGTGTTCCTTTGGCTCAGCCTTCAGAGCAGGAAGCCAGCCAGGTGCTGGAATCACTCGGCCCTACTCCCTCTGACCCCTCCCTTTCCCAGAAGCTGACAGCAGATCCAGCTGAAGACAATTCAGAGTAGGTGGACCCTTGCTTCCGGAGATCTGAGAGGCGATGCCAGCAGAAGGAGGGGTGGGGCAGGCCTGGATAAATGCTGAGTCATGGAGTCACACCCCACAGCCTATATAAAGGACCTGCTTTTGGCATTCCAACCTTGAGTCAAGCAAAGTCTTATCTAGTTTGCTGATATCGGACTCTATCGCTGAAGTCACAACTTGGACTCCTGCCTGCCCTGATAAACCTCGAAGGAACTTGGCAAGCTGCAAAGGCTTCGTTGCCAAGTTTGTTACGGACTTCCTTGACTCATTCGTCAGAGTAGGAGTTTGAATACCACTACCGGTTCGCCCGAAGCAGTCTGCATACCACTACCGGTTCGCCCAAAGCAGTCTGAATACCGCTACCAGTTCAAGCGATCCAGCTGAATACCACCACTGGTGATGGAACAAGCAAAATAGTAGCTCTGATCTTGGACCTGAAGTCAACTGAGTCTAATGACCAATGCCATGAGAGGTAGATATACTTCTTATTTGATCTCAGCAGGGGTGAAATTTAGCAGGTTCTGACAGGTTCTGAAGAACAGGTAGTGGAAATTTTGAGTGGTTCAGAGAACTGGCAAATACCACCTCTGGCTGGCCCCAGAGCTGGGTAGGAATGGAGTGGTGAGGGAATGGGGATTTTGCAGTATCCTTCCTTGCCATGCCCATGAAGCCACACCATACCCACCAAGCCAGAACTGGTAGTAAGAAAATTTGGATTTCACCACTGGATCTCAGGACATATTTTCTCCACATGCAGGTTTGTTGATCACATATTTTGCTATATTAAATACTGCTTTGAAAAGCTCAAGCTGAAAAAAAAAATCCCACTCAGTCAATTGGTCGATTGGTTGGTCGGTCGGTCAATAAATCATTTATCTCATTCATTCCTGAAGTAAATGATGCACACGAAAATTTGGGCAACCTGCCACAGTAAGGAATGGGGGGAAAAAAAAAACACCTTTGCACCAATTGCAATGAGTGACCCATTTCTTATTTACAGAGGTAAAAAAAAAAAAAGGTTAATGGAGCCAATGCATCGCTGATATACAATGCCTTCTTCAAATTTTGTTTTTATATTGAACATTTAAAACTTTCTATCTTCCTACTTGGTAAAAGCCAAGGTGGCGTAGTGGTTAGAGTGCAGCACTGCAGGCTACTTCAGCGGACTGCTAGCTGCAGTTCGGCAGTTCAAATTTCACCGGTTCAAGACACAGCTTTCCATCTTTCCGAGGCAGGTAAAATGAGGACTCAGATTGTTGGGGGCAATAGGCTGACTCTATGATAGTGCTCTATAGAGCACTATGAAGTGGTATATAAGTCTAAGCACTATGAAGCGGTATATAAGTCTAAGTGCGATTGCTAAAATATACTGTTTTCTCTTTGGTTCTCATTTATTTGCACAATGAAAATTGGAAAACAGAATCAGAAATTGTAGGCACATATGGCTCTCTCTGTGTGAAATCAGAATGGTTGGCTTCTTTCTTTTTTACACACTCTTGTGGCCAAGAAACAAAAACCAAGGACTGGAGGATGTATTTAACCTGATATAAACTGTGGCTAGGAATTTCCATGTTCTCATCAAATTCTAGAAAACTGCCAAGACCTGAGGTTCAGATTAAACTAGCCGCTCACCCAGGAAGTTATAATTTAGTTCCTGCCCCATTGCTCTTTCTGAATTCCGGTCACTCATTATTTATTTTATGTGCGGGTAAGCATTATTGCTCAATTCTTCTGGCAAAAAAACTAATTAGGGCAGCTTATGAGAATGTAAAAGAAAGCAATATAATCTGGGAGCAAATCACCAATGAAACGGTGCAGCTGAGGGCTTAAAACCTTTTCACAAAGAACCAAAGAACAGTTGGAGAAGGTAAGGTAAAGTCTCCTCTGAGTCTCAAAGATGCTTTTTTTTCTCTCTTCAAAAGGCAACAGGACTTTCTTGGTGTTTTTCTTTGAAGACGTTCACTTCAAAAAAAACACTAAGAAAGTCCAGTTGCCTTTTGAAAAAAAGCACCTTTAAGGCAACCATGACCTGGATGGCCGAGAATCTCCACAGACATCTCCTCTGAATCCAGCTTGACCCTTGACAACTACATGGGCGTAACTGTAGTTTTCTTGGCAACAATACACAAATGACTTGACATTGCCACCTCCTGGGATTTCCCCCTCCCCCAACTTTTCAGCCTAGTGCAGGGATCTCCAACCTTAGCAACTTTAAGACTTGTGGACTTCAACTCAAGCTTTGCTGGCTGAGGAACTCTGGGAGGAGAAGTCCACAAGTCTTAAAGTTGCTAAGGTTCGAGACCCTTGGTCTAGTATACTGTGCTGGGACTTCCTAGTTGGATTTCTAATCGAATACTAACCATGTACAATTCTGTTTAGCCCTTTTTAACATCAGCCAAACTCAAAACAAACTTAATTGTTTGCTTAAACCAGGGGTGTCAAAATGGCAGCCCGCAGGTCGGATGCGTCACGTGCAGGCCACGCCCACCCCATATCCGCAAAGGGAGAGAAAACACTGTGATACATCATGTGACGGCAACATGACGGGGCGAATTTGACACCCGTGGCTTAAACTAGGTCAAAATATGGACTAGGTCAGTGATGGCTAACCTTTTTGCCATCGCGTGCCAAAAATGGAGGGAGCGTGGGGGGGGGGTTGCGTGTGCCCACACCCATAATTCAATGTGCCCTGCCCCCCGTGCATGTGCACGCCCCCCCGCGCTCCCCCCACTTTTGGCACACGATGGCACGGTGGGCCCAGAAGCTTTCTTGGAGCCTGGGGAGGGCGACACCAGAAATGGCCCATTTCCCAACTTCCAGTGGGCCTTCCCCAGGCTCCAGAGGCTTTCTAGGAGCCTGGGGAGGATGAAAATGGCCTTCTCCACCCCCCCCAGGCCCTCCGGAGGCCAGAAATGGCCCGTTTCCCGACTTCTGGTGGGCCCAGAAGGCCCAAAAATTAGCTGGCTGGCATGTGCAAGGGCGCTGAAGCTGAGCTAGGGCAACGCATGCCATAGGTTCGCCATCATGGGACTGACTAGGTGGACATTCTCAGCACTACAATTAAGAAAATCTGTATTTATTATTTGCTTTATCTCATCTGAAGACAGAGCACTTAAAGTAAACGGAATATCTCATCCATCCATCCATCTTCCCCAGTGACATTGACACCATTTTTGGTCTATAGCAGATCAACAAGCCAACCTAATTCTAACACTACCCCTAACATCATTGTGAAGTGATCCTCAGAACAAGGCATTATGAGATGTTCACAGTCCTCTCTCTATAGGCAGTTATCACGGCCTACTAATAACTAAAGTATAATGGTCAGCTCCCTTAAGTCATGGAAATCAATTATGAACAAATTAAAAAGCATAGGAACCAAGGCAGATTTCTTGAGAAACTATATTTCTTATATTTTTCCATTAAGAAAATTGCTCATTTATTCCTATATTTTTTTTGGTTTTGAACCAATTTAAACCAAGTTGGCAATCCCTAAAAACCACAGGTCTTCTTATCCTGCGGCTGCCAATTTTACTCAGTAACATCTGATGAGGAATGTGGTCAAATACTTTTGAGAAATCTACACATCCAGTGTGGATAGGGGCACCTCCATCTACACATTTTTGACATTCCTTAAAACTCTACAAGGTTGGGGAGGCAGGATTTGCCTTTGTGGAATTCACGCCGATTTTCCTTCAGTGAAACCTGTTCCTTTATATGCCTTTAAAATAAATGTTCCTCACATTTCTACCAATTTTCCTGGAGCAGACATTATGCTGAGTGGCCTACAATTTCCCTGATCTCTTTTTTTAAAAATATTGATGTCTCATTGGCTATCTTTGAGTGGGTGGGATGAGGACAGGTTAAAAAGATTGACCAGAAGATCATATTTCACATTTCTGTGTTTTAATAACCCTCTGCGGATGTCTTTGGGACTCAATGATTTGTTACCAACTAGTCTTTCAAGATGTCCTACATCTTCTTTTGTTACCTCAGTCAATTTGCTTTAGTTCAGATTTCTTCCCTGAAAAGTCGTTGCAGGCTCATCTGTCTTGTATCTTCTGTAATAAAGACAGATGGCCAGAATTCATGCTATTTTTTCCCGGGTCTCCTTATCTTCATTCAAGATTCTTTTCCGACATCATCTAACAAAACAGCATGGCTAGCTTTCTGTTTCAAATATCTTTAAAGAAGTTCGAAGCGTTCCAGTTTGGGGATTATATAGATGGGGAAGGAGCAGTGGTGGGATTCAAATAATTTAACAACCGGTTCTCTGCCCTAATGACCAGCTGGGTAGGCGTGGCTTGGTGGTCATGTGATCATGTGGGCGTAGCCAACTCAACATCACTCATGTCGCTGGGCGCTTTGCCTTAGCTTTTACAAAGTAATAAGGGTTAACTAGAGAGGCAGTTTCTGTAAGCAGGGCAATAAAGATTAGGCTGGAAACAACACAAGATTGTTTCCTTTCTGCCTTCCTTACAGGATTAGCCCTGTAAAGTGGAAAAAACCAAAAGGAGATTTCTTCCAACAACCGGTTCTCCGAACTGCTTAGAAAGTTAATAACCGGTTCTCTCGAATAGGTACGAACTGGCTGAATCTCACCACTGGAAAGGAGCATTGAAAAGATTACATTGATAAACCAGACTTGAAATTCTGGTCTTGGACAATCTGGAACTGCGCTGCCTGTGGTCCGATCTAAGCATAGTACACAAAATTGTCTGCTACTTCCTTTGTTTATGTTTATACCTATACCTGCTATCTTGTACATGGTTGACAAACAAAATAATAAAAAAAAAAACTAAATCCCATGATGGCCCTCAGCTACATATCAACAAAGGAGGTCTCTACCAGTGGTGGAATTCAAATTTTTTTGCCCCGGTTCTATGGGCATGGCTTGGTGGGCATGGTAGGGGAAGGATACTGCAAAATCCGCATTCCCTCCCCACTCCTGGGGGAAGGATATTACAAAATCCCCATTCCCACCCCATTCCAAGGGAAGGATACTGCAAAATCCCCATTCCCTCCCCACTCCTGGGGGAAGGATATTGCAAAATCTCCATTCCCAACCAACTCTGGACCCAGCCAGAGGTGGTATTTGCCTGTTCTCCGAACTACTCAAAATTTCCGCTATCGGTTCTCCAGAACCTGTCAGAACCTGCTGAATTTCACCCCTGGTCTCTACCTCTTTAACCCAAAGATTTTCAATAGTTCTATGGGTCAGAAAGAAGCCCTTTTCCCTATGTTTCCTTGAAACCACATGGCAGGGAGAGACAGATTCTCTCTTGGGCCATCGATCAGCTCCTGTGGTCTTGCAGCAACTTCAACTTACCCAACAATCAAAGTTTTTTTTTTTTATCATGAACAAAGGCCGACAGTGATTTGCGTCTAATTTGTTTCTTCATGTGCTCAATGTAGTCTCCTGCTGAGGCAGTCTGGAATATTTCCTGTCTGGGCTATGAGTGCTCATGGGTGATCAGACAGGGCAGTCTTCTTAAATATGTCCATACAACGTCTCCAAGTACAGATGTTGGAATCCTATAGGCCAGCGTTTTCCCAGCCTCAAGGGAATTTTAGATGCTGGCTGGAGAATTCTGGGAATTGAAGTCCACACATCTCAAAGTTGCCAAGGTTGACAAACACTGCTCTCTTCTGCTGGACGGCGATGGGTGTAAAATATTTCAGTATGGATTGACGCAAAGAGGAAAATATGAGAGCTGGGGTTCTTGAGAATGTGTAGGTGTGAATGGCCATACGTCCATGCGCAACTGACAAACCTCTTTGTCATTCTTGCTACGTATAAATTCTTCCAGGGAGGCCAAAAATGTACTTCATAATTGTTTTTCATTCTTCTTAGGCTGTCAGAAAATTATCTCCTTCTACCTTACAGCAAATATATATATTTTTTTTAAAAAGAAGACCAATTTAATACAGGTTGCTTGCTGATTGTGCTCCCGGGAAAGATTTGGAAATATGATCCCCCTTTTCCGCCTCCCGCTTTTCAGTCACTCAAACCACAGCTATGCATGTCAGAGCTTTCTCATTCTTTTCATGTTTCGGGTCTGACAATAAGTTCCTATCCTCATATTGCCTTGGAGCAGTCAACCTCAATTTATCCCCTTTTCCCAACTGGGGAGCCATTTGTATGGGGAGAAAACCATTCAGAGCAACAACGCTTGGAACATTTTAACAGTTTCTTTAGACTTTGCATCAAATGCCTCCTCCCCACCCACCCCTTGTGTTAAAAAATGTTTTGTTTATCTTGGTTTCTTGCAGAACTCACAGATGCCTGGAATTGGGAATCGGGGGGGAAACCATATAGTAGGCCTGGATTACTATTACTATTATTATTATTATTATTATTATTATTATTATTATTATTATTATTATTATTATTATTATTATTATTATTATTATTATTATTATTATTACTGCACTGGCTACCTGTTGTCTTCCGGGTGCGCTTCAAGGTATTGGTTACCACCTTTAAAGCGCTCCATGGCTTAGGACCGGGATACTTACGGGACCGTCTACTACATCTTGTACCTCCCATCGACCTGTGCGCTCACACAGAGAGGGATTCCTTAGGGTGCCGTCAGCCAAGCAATGTCGGCTGGCAGCCCCCAGGGGAAGGGCCTTCTCTGTGGGGGCTCCCACCCTGTGGAACGAACTTCCCCCTGGATTGCGACAACTACCAGACCTTTGGACCTTTCGCCGCGAATTTAAGACATATTTATTCCGTCACGCAGGACTGGCTTGAATTTTAATTTTTAGTTGATTTTATGGGTTTTAATTTTTATTAATTTTATAGGGTTTGACTGTATTTTAAAATTGGGCCAAATTTAATAAGTTTTTAATGTCTGTTTTTAGTATTGTATGTGTTTTTTTCATTGTATTTTATCTTGACTGTGAACCGCCCTGAGTCCTTCGGGAGAAGGGCGGTATACAAATTAAAATATTATTATTATTATTATTATTATTATTATTATTATTATTATTATTATTATTATTATTATTATTATTATTATTATTATTAGGCTGCCACAAAGAAGAGGGGGTCAACCTCTTGACCCCCTCTTTAAGGGGCGTGCATAAGAGCACCAGCGTGCCTACCGTTCCTGTCCTAATGTTCCCTTTGTATCCAATTCGTATGGTTATTTCATGCTTATACTTATACATACTGTTGTGCTTGACAAAATAAATAAATAAAATAAATAAATAAACCTCTTCCCCAAAGCACCTGAAGGCAGTACAAGAAGCAATGGATGGGAACTAATGAAGGAGAGAACCAACTCAGAAATAAGGGAAAATTTCCTGACAGTAAAACAATTCATCAGTGAAATGGCTTGCCTCCAGAAGTTGTGGGTGCTCCGTCACTGGTGGTTTTTCAGAAGAGATTGGACAACCATTTGTCTGAAATAGTATAAGGTCTCCTGCTTGAACAGGGGGTTGGACTAGAAGACCTCCAAGGTCCCTTCCAAATCTGTTATTCTGTTAAGGACCATATCAGACATAAGGAAGTTTGTGCTCCAAAACTAAATGGTGGACCAGGGTTCCAAGTGGACCTGAATTTGGGGACTTGATATAAAACAGTGTATTAGACATGGGTTGAAAGGATTAAAACTCTCCGTAACTCTCTGCTACCCGTCTAACAATTTATCCCGGAATGTCACAAAGGTAGAAATGGGTGCCTTGTTTTTTCCTTCTTAAAATATCCCAGAATGGGTTGACTATTTTTCCTATATATATTTGGGGAGAACTAATCATATTTAAGAGGTGCTGGTATTTTGTAGGTGGCCCAGTAGCAGGTTCCACTTACCTTTGCTACCAGTTTGGAATTGGGAGCGCACATGTGCATGCTTTGCTCACGTGTGGTGCTTCTGCGCATGCGCAGAACCTTCTGCACATGCGCGGAGCATCCATGATGACGTTTGGGCGGGTCTTCCGCCACTGCCACTACCGGTTCTACCGAACCGGGGTGAACCAGTAGAAACCCACCACTGAGGTGGCCCACGTACTCCCTTCTTTGCCTACTAGTTTCAGGTGGACTAATGCTGAAGTCCACAATGTGAAAAGCAGAAACAATGATGAAGTTGCCTACAGTAGTTGGGTAACGAAACATCTACAAGAAGACAATCAAGCTGAGAGAACACCAAGGACTCCACAACCTTTCTAATTTTTTTTTTGGCTGGAACAATCCACACAAAAGCCAGCCAGCAAGGATGGGAAGGACAAGAAGGAAAGGGATGACCATCAGGTCTTGCTGTGGTCATCCTCTGAACTGAACACTGACTTGGCCAGCTACCAGCCCAGACTGGACTGGGACCAGCATGGAAGATAAACAGTAGAACTGCCCTTTCGCTGAAACAGAAGCAAACAAACAAATCATCTGGTGTTTTTTTGTGTGTGTGTGTATGTGCGATGAACAAATAAAATCTCTGGAGTGACTAGGACACTCTCCTGTTTTCTCCCTTCTCTTTGAAAAAAGTGGTCTCTCAAAATATATAAGGCATAAAGTAAAGATAAAGGTTCCCCTCGCACATATGTGCTAGTCGTTTCCGACTCTAGGGGGCGGTGCTCATCTCTGTTTCAAAGCCAAAAAGCCAGCGCTGTCCGAAGATGTCTCCGTAGTCATGTGGCCAGCATGACTAAATGCCAAAGGCGCATGGAACACTGTTACCTTCCCACCAAAGATGGTCCCTATTTTTCTACTTGTATTTTTTACCTGCTTTCGAACTGCTAGGTTGGCAGAAGCTGGGACAAGTAACAGGACGCAGCACTAGGGATTCGGACTGCTGAACTGCCGACCTTTCAATCGACAAGCTCAGCGTCTTAGCCACTGGCATATAAGGCATAAAAAGAACCAAATATGAAAGCATTGTTAGAAACAAACATTACTTTTATACATCAATCGGCCAAAACAAAGATACGCAACAATATACAATTAAGAATGTAAATGGCCTAGTTTTGACAAAGGGTCGTTTTCATGGAGATGTTGCAAGGGTCAACATGACCCACCCAGCTACCTGCAACTGGGAAAAAGTGAACTTAAAATCAGTCCCTTCCATATAAGGCTTGCATGTCACTCCTACAACTGATCTGAGCCAGCAGTGTGCTACAGCTGCCAAAAAAGCCAATACAATTCTAAGCTGCGTAAACGGATAGAATCAAGATCACATGAAAGGTTAATGCCACTTTATAATGCCTTGGGAAGGCCATACTTGGAATACTGCATCCATTTTTGGTCACCACGATGTAAACAAGATGTGGAGACTCTAGAAAGAGTGCAGAGAAGAGCAACAAAGATGATTAGGGGACTGGAGGCTAAAACATATAAACAACAGTTGCAGGAACTGGGCATTCTAGTTTAATGAAAAGAAAGACTAGCGGTGATATGGTAGCAGCATTCCAATATCTCAGAGGCTGCCACAAAAAAAGAAGGAGTCAAGCTATTATCCAAAGCACCTGAAGGCAGGACAAGAAGCAATGGGTGGAAACTAATCAAGGAGAGAAGCAACTTAGAACTAAGGAGGAATTTCCTGACAGTTAGAACAATTAATCAGTGGAACAACTTGCCTCCAGAAGTTGTAAATGCTCCTACACTGGAAGTTTTAAAGAAGAGATTGGATAACCATTTGCCTGAAATGGTATAGGGTTTCCTGCCTGAGCAGGGGGTTGGACTAGAAGACCTCCAAGGATCCTTCCAACTCTATAATACTAATCTATTCTGTTATTTTTCTTTGATCTCTGCCCCTGGGATTCCATCCTACCATTTCTGATGAGCAACCAAACCAATTTTCTTCTGACCCCAACTGTCCCAAAACTTACATTTAAAACAACTTCAACTTAGTGATTTGACTTAGTTGAGCTTCATGTGCCTAGGCTGCTCTCCCATTGGTCAGAATTCTGGATAATCCATGACTTTGGCTCCATAACACTCCCTTCTCTTTTCAGCTACAGTGATGTCGTAGCATCACAACGTCCTTGACTGGCCTATGGGGATTTCCCCAGTTACTCCAGCAGTTTTGGAGTCCATCCCTTTGTTGTGAGTCAATGTGGTGTGGAAAGGAAGGGAGGAGAAAGGAAATTGTCAGAAGGCTGTGGTAGCTCAGGCTGTAAGAAGCCTGTTATTAAAACACAGCAGCCTGCAATTACTGCAGGTTCAAGCCTGGCCCAAGATTGACTCAGCCTTCCATCCTTTATAAGGTAGGTAAAATGAGGACCCAGATTGTTGGGGGGGCAATAAGTTGACTTTGTAAATATACAAATAGAATTAGACTATTGCCTTATACACTGTAAGCCGCCCTGAGTCTTCGGAGAAGGGCGGGATATAAATGTAAATAAATAAATAAAAAAAAGGCTGATAGCTATTCTATCCCTGATATTGTTGTGGTCCACCAGCAGCCTGCGGAGCTGGCAGCAGAGTTGGACAGTGATGAGGCTGAGGAAGAACATGGGCCATTCTTAGAGGCTAGGGAAGGCCCGGATGAGGGTTCTGTGTTGGAGGCAGAGGTGGGGCCAGGGCCATCTGGGAGTGATGTGTGGACTCTGGAGCCTCCAGATGCTGACAGTAGTGAGGCAGAGGAACAGGAGGAGCCTGTTCCTAGTGCACACGTGAGAAGAGCTGCCAGAAGGCAAGAGCAGCTCAAGCAAAGAGGATGACTCGGGAGTAGGGCCAAGAGATGATTGGCCCTTCCCATAAGGCTTAAAAGACCAGCAACGGCTCTTGGGCTCTTTGTCGGAAAACAACGTTGATAGCCTTGCTCCTTGTCTTGCTGCATTTATTTCTTGTCGGCATCTTCTGCTTTTGAATTTTTGCCAAGAAAAGTCTTTGACAGTTTGCCTAATTAGACCAAGTTTGGTGATAAGACTGAAGAATTCTGTTTTGAAGAATTTGTTTTGATTTAGTTTGGACTACGCTGAGAATGAGTTAATTCTCAGCTGTTCTAATAAATTCTGTTTGTTTTTGAACTGATTGCATTTAATACTACCTACCTGGGCCTGGGTCACAAGAAAAATGGAGGGAGTACAGGTTCGTTGTAGCCACTTCTGTGACAGTTGTAATTAAGACAATCACAAACCACAAATCACAAACTCTGAGAGGAGATGTTGGCCACATTGGAAGTACCTTCTCTTAAAAATCTAGATCTTGTCCAAAACTGCCAAGCATCTTGCATGTGCTGTTACCACATGCCTCCCACCGACCCGTACGCTCTCACAGAGAGGGACTTCTCAGGGTGCCGTCCGCCAAGCAATGTCGGCTGGCGGCCCCCAGGGGAAGGTCCTTCTCTGTGGGGGCTCCCACACTCTGGAACGAACTTCCCCCGGGTTTACGCCAAATACCTGACCTTCGGACATTCCGTCGCGAACTGAAGACGCATCTTTTTATTTGCGCGGGGCTGTCTTAAATTGAATTTTATTTTTTATCAATTTTTAAACGGGGTTTTTAGTATGGGAATTTTTTAATTTTAGGCTAATTTAAATAAGTTTTTTAAATGGTATTTTAATCTGTATATTGTATTGTTTTATCTTGCCTGTACACCGCCCTGAGTCCTTCGGGAGAAGGGCGGTATAAAAATCAAATAAATAAATAAATAAATAAATAAAGCATCTGAATTTAGATCACTGACCATAGGGATGCTACAATGGTTATAAGTGTGACTTAGCAGTCATAAGTCACATTTTTCAATGGCGGTGTAACTGCGGTCAGTAAATGAACTGTTCTAAGTCGAGGACTACCTGTAGGGCAAGATCAGAAGAAGTGGAGACACCTGGCCCATAGAAACACCAAGAGGCAGACATGACTCAACGGATAACATCAGGGGTGAAATTCAGCAGGTTCTGGAGAACCGGTAGTTTGAGTAGTTTGGAGAACCGGCAAATACCACCTCTGGCTGGTCCCAGAGTGAGGTGGGAATGGAGATTTTGCAATATCCTTCCCCCAGGAGTGGGGAGGGAATGGGGTTTTTGCAATATCCTTCCCCTGGAGTGGAGTGGGAATGGGGATTTTGCAGTATCCTTCCCCTGCCACGCCCACCAGGCCATGCCCACAGAAGCAGTAGTAAAAAAAAAATGAATTGCACCACTGGGTACATCCACATCAGCTGTCATGAGATAGGCTGCATTTCACAGGAAATATCTGGCCAAAACAAAGTGAGTTTGATCAGGAATTTTTTAAAACTAAATTTTGGAGAAAGGAAATTGAATCCTTGAAATAAGGGTCTTTTAATGAAGTCTTCTGTATTGCAAAAGTGTGAGTCTTACAGCAATTAGGCTTCTTAAAAATCAGAGTAGAATCTGAAAGAATGCCATCTTCACTGGCCATACACTAATGCTGACAATAGAGGGAACTGACCACAGTGATGGGTAATTTAATGATGAGTCATTTAATAAGTAAGGTTCTACATTTAGGCAAGAAAAACAAAATGCACAGGTACAGTATATGTGGTACCTTGCTCAATAGTAGGAACTGTGAGAGGGATCTCGGAGTCCTAGTGGACAACCACTTAAATAGGAGCCAGCAGTGTGCAGCAGCTGCCAAAAAAGCCAACACAGTTCTAGGCTGCACAAACAGAGGGATAGAATCAAGATCACGTGAAGGGTTAATGCCACTTTAGAATGCCTTGGGAAGGCCACACTTTGAATACTGCATCCAGTTTTGGTCGCCACGATGTAAAAAAGATGTGGAGACTCTAGAAAAAGTGAAGAGAAGAGCAACAAAGATAATTAGGGGACTGGAGGCTAAAACATATGAAGAACAGTTGCAGGAACTAGGTATGTCTAATTTAATGAGAAGAAGGACTAGGGGAGAGATGATAGCAGTGTTCCAATATCTCAGGGGCTGCCACAAAGAAGAGGGAGTCAAGCTATCTCCAAAGCACCTGAAGGCAGGACAAGAAGCAATGGGTGGAAACTAATCAAGGACAGAAGCAACCTAGAACTAAGGAGAAATTTCCTGACAGTTAGAACAATTAATCAGTGGAACAACTTGCCTCCAGAAGTTGTAAATGCTTCAACACTGGAAGTTTTTAAGAAAATGTTGGATAACCATTTGTCTGAAGTGGCGTAGGGTTTCCTGCCTGGGCAGGGGGTTGGAATAACTCTGTTATTCTATCCTGTTCTGTTCTATTCATTTCATTTAAAGTAAGTGGGGAAACAAAGCAATGTCATATTTTTTGGGTATCTCTACTGTCTGCTCAGCCTATAAAGCCTTTTCTTGATTCAAGAACTTTTGAATTCAATCAATTGCCATGTATCACATGTGAGGTTTATTTCTATTGAAATCCATGTTTCAAATTCTTGCACCTCTTTCTCCTAATAGTCATTCTGTCTTAAAGGGCTAGAAGCAACTTTTCCTCTAAGTAAAAGGACCATTTTCATTCATTCATTCCTTGTTTTGGGAAGGGTTTTCACACAACCAAGGAAAAGATGTGGACGATGCCTTCCAAAATTATGCCACTGAATGTCTTTATGACACGTTGGTTAAACAAATCCATTCTCCGGTATAAGGGTTGTTTTTTTTAACCGGAAATTGGCAAAAAATGTCACAAATTGCAATCACCTGACTAGGATGCTGCACCCTGTTGTAAATGTGAGCCAGTTGCTAAGCACCCAAAATGAGGTCATGTGACTGGGTGGGCTGGCCCAATATTTTACCACAGGTGGAAATGTTTTACAGGACATTTTGAGGACTACCTGTACTCTAATGCAGGGGTCTCCAACCTTGGTCCCTTTAAGACTTGTGGACTTCAACTCTGGGAGTTGAAGTCCACAAGTCTCAAAGGGACCAAGGTTGGAGACCCCTGCTCTAATGGATCCTGAACAAAGCAGGGATTTCCGCTAGATCAGTGTTTCTCAACCTTAGCAACTTTTAAGAAATCCGGACTTCAATTTCCAGGATTTCCCAGCCAGTGTAGTATAGCTGGCTGGGAAATTCTGGGAGTTGAAGCCCGGATTTCTTAAAAGTTGCTAAGGTTGAGAAACACTGCACTAGATGACCTAGCTGGTTCTTTCCAACTTCCTTAATTCTATGACATCAGAACAACAGAAGGGACCTTGGAGGTCTTTTAGTCCAACCCCCTTCTCAAACAGGAGACCCTATTCTATCGCTACTTGGAAGATTCCAAACCAGTTAATACCGCTCTACTCCGTAAGCTGATTGAAGATAAGATGGTGATTATTAGAAGTCATTATGCATTTGTCACGAAGAAATCTTGCCCGAGTAATCTTATCTCACTTTCTGATGAAATTCCTGAAAACATTGCGGGGATGTTGTAGACATTAGACGATGTGCCTTGATTTCAGCAAAGCAGTTGACAAAAATCTCATCACATGCTGATTAGCAATCTAGCTAGGCAGCAGAAGGATAGCATGACAATGAAGCGGATGCAGAACTGGCTTGGAAACCATACTCAAAGAACGCTTATAAGTGGTTTCTCCTCAAACAGGGAAAAATATATCCAGAAGTAAGTTATTACACCAAGAAGATTTAGTGTAAGCCAAGTGTTTCTCAACCTTGGCAGATTTAAGGGGTGTGGACTTCAACTCCCAGAATTCCCAAGCCATATCAATGGACAGTAATGGATAGCATGCTGGCTGGGGAATACTGGGAGTTGAAGTCCACATCTCTTCAAAGCCACCAAAGTTGAAAAACTGTGATGTAAGTTATTAGAGCTGTGTTGGCGCAGTGGTTAGAATGCAGTATTGCAGGCTAATTCTGCCGACTGACAAGAGTTCGATCCTGACCGGCTCAAGGTTGACTCAGCCCTACCATCCTTCCGAGATTGGTAAAATGAGGTCTCAGATTGTTGGGGGCAATAATATGTAAACCATTTAGAAAGGGCTATAAAACACTATGAGGCGGTATATAAGTCTAAGCGCTATTGTTAAGGAAATGGACCTGGAAACCAGCCCAGTCCTATAACTTCCTTCCAGACTAGGAACTGGGTTGACTGGGAACATGTATGAGAAGAGCCAGACTCATCTTCCCTCAGAGTTGGGGCTTATGGTCAGTGCTACATCCATCTACTTTCCTGCCATCCTTGAGTGGAAAAGGATATTGCTAGAAATTGTGCTATCCCCCATAATTCATGCTTCTGGTATCGTTGCAATGAAGTTGGGCAGTGTTGCCTTCCCATTAACTGCTCTTCTTAACACAAGGCAGTGCAGAATTGGGATTCATGACTTCATTGCTATTATTTTTTTAAAAAATTTATTTCTATTTATTTATTTGTCAAACACAACAGTATATATAAGTATAAGCATGAAATAACCATACGAATTGGATACAATCAAAGGGAACATTAGGACAGGAATGGTAGGCACGTTGGTGCTCTTATGCATGCCCCTTAGGAATGGGGTGAGGTCAATAGTAGACAGTCTTTGGGTAAAGCTTTGGGGATTTTGGGAAGAGACCACAGAGTCAGGTAGTGCATTCCAGGCATTAACAACTCTGTTACTGAAGTCATATTTTCTGCAATCAAGATTGGAGCAGTTCACGTTAAGTTTAAATCTATTGTATGCTCGTGTATTGTTCCAATTGAAGCTGAAGTAGTCTTCGATAGGAAGGACATTGTAGCAGATGATTTTATGAGTTATACTCAAGTCATGCTGAAGGCGGCGGAGTTCTGTTACAGGTAATCCCCAAATTACAACCACAACTGAGTCCAAATTTCCCGTTGCTAAACAAGGCAGTTGTTAAGCGAGCTTCGCCTCCTTTTGCGACTCTTCTTGCCGCAACTGTTAAGCGATTGGCTACAGTTGTTATGGGAATCTGGCTTCTTCTTTGACTTTTGTGTGTCACAAAAGGGGATCGAATGACCCCCAGGACATTGCGACCGTCATAAATGTGAGTCAGTTGCCAAGCGGCTGAATTTTAATTACTTGAGCACGGGGATGCCGCAACAGTCTTAAGTGTGAACAATGGCCCTAAGTTACTTTTTCATGCTGTTCTAACTTCGAACAGTCATTAAACAAACTATTGTAACTTGACAACTATCTATATTTGTCAAATGCTCTTATCTCAGAGACTTCTCAGATTCTAAGGTTCACTTACAGTTATTTGAACAAAATACTTTCCTCGGACTTTGAAAAGAATAATATTCCTGCCAGAGAAATCAACAATCAATATCCCTATTTCAAATACCCTCCATATCCCCCCAATCTTCCTCATTTATTGGAAGAGCCAATACCAAGCAGAAAGGCTGGACTGAGATAGTCTTAGTATTCTTGCATTTTCAGATCAATCTTTCTTTTCTTTCTCCTGGAACCAATTTCCTGTGTGAATTATTTATGGGCAGGTAAAGATCTTCTCTCCCGCGTGCACCCATTTCAACTAGGGTGTGCACGTGTGCGATGTGCTTTTCTTATTTTACAGTTTACCCAGACCACACATAGGCCATTTACCCCTAACCGCAAATAGCATGATTCTTGGCTGACTGATCTATTGATTTCCTAGCAATTTGGCACTGTAAAAAATATCCAAAGTATTTTAAAGGCATGTTGGCTGTTCTCCCAGCCAGCAGAAGTCGAAACAACCACAACAACAACAACAACAACAAAGGGAGTACTATTGGAACACCATCGGCATTGACAAAATCACCATCAGTCAATTGCCAAAGGCAGATTTGGTAGATGACAGGCTGAATCTGAGGGAAGGATCAAATGTCACAAATCTCTAGTGGTTGCAAGATAGATAGAAATAGATGATAGACAGAGAATAGAGATAGATAGATAGATAGATAGATAGATAGATAGATAGATAGATAGATAGATAGATAGATGATATAGATAAGTTGATAGATAGATGATAGATAGAGATAGATGATAGATAGATCATAGATAGAAATAGATATAGATTGATGATAGATAGATAGATGATAGATAGAGATAGATGATAGATAGATCATAGATAGAAATAGATATAGATTGATGATAGATAGATAGATGATAGATAGATAGATGATAGATAGATAGATACATAGATAGATGTTAAACATAATAGTAGCAAAGTAATAACAACAACAATGAAAAAGAAAACAATGAGAATACAGCAATATGAAAATAAAAGCTGGACGGAGGGGGAAGCATGTGCAGTAACGGAGTTGGAAGGGACCTTGGAGGTCATCTAGTCCAACCCCTGCTCAGGCAGGAGACCTGCACTAGGGATTCGAACGACCGAACTGCCGACCTTTCTGATTGACAAGCTCAGCGTCTTAGCCACTGAGCCACCAAGTCAGGCTGTAGTGAGGGGAGAAGCAGGGTTTGCTATCAATCTTGGCGTCACTTCCAGTCTGGTGCTCACCTATTGGGTCTCCTAGGTATAGATGTAGTCCCTGACTTACGACCACAATCGAGCCCCAAAATTCATGTTGTTAAGTGAGACATTTGTTAATTTTGCCCCCGTTTTGTGACCTTTCTTTCCACAGTTATTCAGTGAGCCACTGCAGTTGGTAAGTCAGTGAGTGAGTTGTTAAGGTGAATCTGGCTTCCCTATTGACTTTGCTTGTCAGAAGGTCGCAGAAGGGGATCCCAGGGACACTACAGCCGTCATAAATATGAGCCAGTTGCCAAGTGTCTGAATTCTGATCATCTATGAGGATACTCGAACGGTTGTCAAATGTGGAAAAACGATCGTAAAGTGCTGTGGTAACTTTGAACGGTCACTAAATGAACCGTTATAAGTTGAGGACTATCTGTAATGGGACATTTCCAAGCATCTCCAGTAAGGGCTGGTAAAATTCCAGCACAGAAAACCTTTGATATAAATACTGAGCTTAAACCAATTAATGACTAATCCTTAAATTCTACATTGCAAGAGGTCCCACTGTTTTAATCATTTTATTTCCGATCATGACTTTTAACATCCAGCAGGTGGCGCCTGCCACAAAGCTCTGGTGATATGTTTCTTTCTTTCTTTTTTGGTGATCTAAAAGCAATTAAGACATTTCTGGGTATAATTGTTCCATGTTCATTTTCTCCCACCTCACTTAATCTTTAAAGAAAAAAAAAAACAATTTCCATCTTTTGTCTCTCACGTTCTCTCCCCCCCCCCCACCCTTTGTAGTTGCATGCAAATAAATAATACACTCGTTGGCCCTTGCTTCTGTGCTAAACATTTGTTTTTCCCTTCAAATGTTTGCCAAAGGCATGAGGCATGGAAGACCAACCAGAGCTAATAAATAACTCGGAAACTGGCTGCACCATTCAGATCCCAGTCCTTTGCATTTCCAGTTTTAAAAATTAGTTTATGATATAAAATACAAAAATACAAAAGAAAATATTAGGAAAATAAGCGAGGGAGAAGGGGAGGGGAAAGGGACAAACGAAAGAAAAGGCATTGACTTCCGACTCCCTTTGGTACAGTAGAATAAGATAATAGCATCAAACGTCAACTTTTTACTTTTTACATAGTAGTATAAATTATTCATTTCTACAACAACAAAGCTATCCAATCGTTAAACCCCCGAATAAATGTTTCATTTTTTTCCCACCTCAAGCACAAAGTCCAGAAGTGGTTTCCAAGTAGAAAGAAAAGTAATTGTGTTTTTTTTTTCCTTTAATCAAAGCAGTCAATTTAGCCATCTCTGCTAACTCCAAAAACTTTTGCAGCCATTCACGCATTGCAGGAATAATCCTTTGCATTTCCCATCCCCTATCTGAAGGTGCAGCAAGCTGATGAGGGAAAACAGGCTTATAGTTCTTCCTAACTTGCCTTTCTGAGAATCCCAAAGCAGCAAGAGATCCTCTTCCAACCATCTGCAGAAATTTAGGTTCCTTTTAGATCCCTGATGGCAAACCTATGGCACGAGCGCCCTCTCTGTGGGCAATTGAGCCATTGCCCTAGTTCAGCTTTGCTGCATGCGTGCGGGGCTCTTGCTGGCCAGCTGGTCTTCCGGTCTCTGCAGTGCATGCACAAGGGGGTGGAAGGGCGCATGCAGGGGGCCCGCCCGCACATTGTGTTTTGGGGGTTCGGGTGGGCACACGCTTTGGACACTCGGTCTGGAAAAGGTTAGCTATCATATTCTAGATGTTCCTAAGAGAACTAAAACAACTTATCTGAAATGCAGGATGTTAGATCTCTCTGCAGATTCTCCATGAAAATGCCTGAACTAGGTGGAGAGAGTTTTAGAAAGATCTGTTTTCTTTCTTTCTTTCTTTCTTTCTTTCTTTCTTTCTTTCTTTCTTTCTTTCTTTCTTTCTTTCTTTCTTTCTCTCTCTCTCTCTCTCTCTCCCTCTCTCTCTCTCTCTCCCTCCCTCCCTCCCTTTTTTCTTTCCTGTGATATTAGGACATCCAGTCTATTTTCTTCCTCTCTAAAGGAAGATATAGGTTTGATGGAATGGCTTGTAATATTGAATGAAACATTTGTTCCAGTTCTGGTAGCCTTTCCAGCCAATCCTGAAGGCCAAATTCTTTCATGAGGACACAAAGGGAAAGAGTAGAAGAGTGTTTGGGGGGGGGGCGCAGGGGGGAGGGGGAGAGGCAAAGACACATAAAAACCACTCAATCAAATCCTGGACAGAGTCCCCATAAAACCTCCTCCCTTTTTGAGGTCAAGATACTAAGAACATTCTTCTAAACCTACATGGCGTGGAAAAAGCAGCTTCAAGTGACCTCAACTTGGAAGTCACTCCAGACTGAATTTACTACCTTCCCTTTATTCTTCCTTCAAGATATTCAGCACAACAGTTCCTTTTAATATTTTTACAGCCAAAAAATATATAATAATCGAGGTTAGGTTAGAGTTATCTAATGAATATCTACAGAGGAATGATTGAGTCTGTCATCTGCACCTCCATAACTGTCTGGTTTGGCTCTGCAACCCAACAAGACAGACACAGACTTCAGAGGATAATTAGAACTGCAGAAAAAACAATGGCTACCAACCTGCCTTCCATTGAGGACCTGTATACTGCACGAGTCAAAAAGAGGGCTGGGAAAATATTTACAGACCCCTCGCATCCTGGACATTAATTGTTTCAACTCCTACCCTCAAAATGATGCTGTAGAGCACTGCACACCAGAACAACTAGACGCAAGAACAGTTTTTTCCCGAATGCCATCACTCTGCTTAACAAACAATTCCCTCAACACTGTCAAACTATTTACTAAATCTGCACTACTATTAATCTTCTCATCGTTCCCATCACCCATCTCCTCCCACTTATGACTATATGACTATAACGTTGTTGTTTGTATCCTTATGATTTATATTGACTGTCTCCTAATATGATTTGATTGCTTATTTATATTCTATGACTATCATTAAGTGTTGTACCTTATGATTCTTGATGAACGTATCTTTTCTTTTTTATACACTGAGAGCACGTGCACCAAGACAAATTCCTTGTATGTCCAATCACACTTGGCTAATAAAAAAAAACACTATTCTAATGAATATCACAGGTGTGTGAGGATTTGAACCCAATTCTCCACCCAATTCTCAGTGATCCTTTATCCTTTTATCAAAGAATTGTCGTATAAAAAAGGTCACAGGTATCAAATAAATAAAGCTCTTTATACCACAAACTGGCCTCTTTAGACAGTTGTACTAATCTGCTTAGGCTGGGCCCAAGGCAGTGAGGAAATGTGTGAAACTACAGTAGGGAAGCCAGCTAAGTGAAATCCGTTCTAATGTGTCATCAAATAATTTATTTCAGCACAAGAGAAGAGAAAGAGGTAATATCTCAGTGTAAGCAGCGTGTGTGTAAAATCTGAATTAGGAAAAAATATTCGCAAAGATTTCAGTGCACAGAGTTGGTCCAACTATTTTCAGAAGTCAGATCAACATATTAATTCAACCTACATCTTTGTAGGTGGTCTATGATAATGTTGAAGGACCACAAGAGAACAGCTGTTAATCTTTAATGGGAAGCAAACACATTTCTTTCTTTCTTTTTTTTTTTAAATGGTGCAACTCCCAGAAGGTTACCAAAACTGGCATGATTGAACAAAATCTTAGAAGATTCTGGCTCTCCTCAGTCAAATTTGAAAAACATTTAAAAATGACGTTCACTTGATTTTGGATTTCTGCAAAGAGTAATTGGCCAGTCGCATAAAAGCTTTCAATGACAAGATAGTGATCACATAAAACAAAAGCCCAGAGCTGCTGTTTAGTTGGCTGTTTAGTGTGTATTAGATAACCATGATAATATTATCATTTTAGGGTAGGTAAAAAGATGAAGTCGGACACCTTAACTATTTCCCAATGCATGTTCAGTGTGCATACATTTGGAACATCTGCAGATCTCTATATTTGTTGCAAAATGCTCTTTGCAAGTCAGAGGCAGAAGCACAAAGCACCAAAATATATTGGTTTTTTCCAGCCGGTGGCAAATCTGTTATGCTGGTATCCATCTTGCTTCAGTCACTCAGAACACAAAAGCTACTACTTAATCCCTTTTCTTTATGTGAGATAAGTGTGGCTGTGATAAATGGAATACTTTTTTTTTTGTCCCTGGAGGATTAAATCCTCCCTTTTAAAGGTATTTGTGTTTTGTGTATTTCTAATAATCTTTTTTTTTTAATCAGGACAGCCTGGGAATCAAAACAGCCTCTTAAAAGGCTCCTAGCCATATCCCTTTAAGACGATTCGAAATAAATGTTATCTCGCAAACAATGAAGAAAAATCCCCTAGAATTGTTTAAAGAACAACAGCAAGCCAACCCAATTTGATACCGTAGATGGAGTATTTCATTAGCTTTTGTAAAAAATTTTTTTTAAAAAAAGTATTATTACATACACACACAAAAATCCTTGATGGTTTGTTTCCGCTGGAGGAAGGAAATGGACAGAGTCAAAAGGAAATGGTTCACTTCTGCTGAACAGAACAGATGATTCACACAAACTCTATTTTTTTGACAAATAATGGTTGAAAGTAGGTTCCCCTTCTAAAAAATTCTGAGAGGAAAGTGTTCTTCTAATCTAAAAGGACTATCCTATGGTAAAATGACTTGGACGAGGGGATAGATGGGGAACTCATCAAATTTGCAGATGACACCAAGCTGGCAGGAATAGCCAACACTCCAGAAGATAAGCTCAAGATACAGAAAGATCTTGACAGACTTGAACATTGGGCACTATCTAACAAAATGAAATTCAACAGTGAAAAAAGTAAGGTTCTACATTTAGGCCAAAAAAACAAAATGCACAGGATATGTGGTACTTTGCTCAATAGTAGTAACTGTGAGAGGGATCTTGGAGTCCTAGTGGACAACCATTTAGTTATGAGCCAGCAGTGTGCAGCAGCTGCCAAAAAAACCAACACAGTTCTGGGCTGCATAAACAGAGGGATAGAATCAAGATCACGTGAAGTGTTAATACCACTTTATGATGCCTTGGTAAGGCCACACTTGGAATATTGCATTCAGTTTTGGTCGCCACGATGTAAAAAGGATGTTGAGACTTTAGAAAGAGTGCAGAGAAGAGCAACAAAGATTATTAGGGGACTGGAGGCTAAAACATATGAAGAACGGTTGCAGGAACTGGATATGTCTAGTTTAATGAAAAGAAGGACTAGGGGAGACATGATAGCAGTATTTCAATATCTCAGGGGCTGCCACAAAGAAGAGGGAGTTGGGCTGTTCTCCAAAGCACCTGAGGGTAGAACAAGAAGCAATGGGTGGAAACTGATCAAGGAGAGAAGCAAACTAGCACTAAGGAGAAATTTTCTGACAGTTAGAACAATTAATCAATGAAACAACTTGCCTGCAGAAGTTGTAAATGCTCCAACACTGGAAATTTTTAAGAAAATGTTGGATAGCCATTTGTCTGAAATGGTGTAGGATTTCCTGCCTGGGCAGGGGGTTGGACCAGAAGACCTCTAAGGTCCCTTCCAACTCTGATATTATATTATTATTATTATTATTATTATTATTATTATTATTATTATTATTATTATTATTATTATTATGATGATGATGATGATGATTGCAAGTTTTGGTCTTCTAATACCCCAAGGCTCTGTTTTAGGCCCAGTACTCTTCAACATCTTCATCAATGACTTGGATGAGGAGTTAGATGGGGAACTCATCAAATTTGCAGATGATACCAAGCTGGCAGGAATAGCCAACACTCCAGAAGACAGGCTCAAGATACAGAAGGATCTTGACAGATTTGAACATTGGGTGCTATCTAACAAAATGAAATGCAATGGTGAAAAAAGTAAGGTTCTACATTTAGGCAAGAAAAACAAAACGTACAGGTACAGTATATGTCGTACCTTGCTCAATAGTACCGTGTTTCCCTGAAAATAAGACCCTGTCTTATATTTTTTAAACCCCAAAATAAGCGCTTGGCCTTACTTTTGGGGTGGTCTTATTATTTTGGGGCGTGTGGAGCAAGATGGGGCGCCTCTTGCCATCTTACCTGATTTCCAGCTCTGCATTTAAATATTTTCGAGGAGGGCTTATTTTCAGGGAGAGGCTTATTTTAGCGCATGCACTCAAAAGCCTGATTGGGCTTATTATCAGGGGGTATCTTATTTTCAGAGAAACAGGGTAGTAACTGTGAGAGGGATCTTGGAGTCCTAGTGGACAACCATTTAAATATGAGCCAGCAGTGTGCAGCACCTGCCAAAAAAGCTAACATAGATCTAGGCTGCATAAACAGATAGAATCAAGATCACGTTAAGTGTTAATATCACTTTATAATGCCTTGGTAAGGCCATACTTGGAATACTGCATTCAGTTTTGGTCACCACGATGTAAAAAAGATGACTGGAGGCTAAAACGTATGAAGAACGGTTGCAGGAACTGGGTATGCCTAGTTTAATGAAAAGAAGGACTAGGGGAGACATGATAGCAGTGTTCCAATATCTCAGGGGTTGCCACAAAGAAGAGGGAGTCAAACTATTCTCCATAGCACCTGAGGGCAGGACAAGAAGCAATGGGTGGAAACTAATCAAGGAGAGAAGCAACTTAGAACTAAGGAGGAATTTCCTGACAGTTAGGACAAGTAATCAGTGGAACAACTTGCCTCCAGAAGTTATGAATGCTCCAACACTGGAAGTTTTTAAGAAGATATTGGATAACCATTTGTCTGAAGTGGCGTAGGGCTTCCTGCCTGGGCAGGGGGTTGGACTAGAAGACCTCCAAGGTCCCTTCCAACTCTGCTATTCTATTCTATTCTATTCTATTCTATTCTATTCTATTCTATTCTATTCTATTCTATTCTATTCTATTCTATTCATAGAAATACAGACGATTCAAAGCACTATATCCAAACCCTTGCTCAATGCAGGTATTCAGATTAAAGTGATCTTGACATGAAACTCAAAGACATCCATTTTGGGCTGGCAAACCACCACGTCTTTAGGGAAGAAGTTCCACTGCTTAATAGAATGACTGTGGCAAAAGAAAGCAAAAGTAGTACCAATAGTAATAGGCGCCATAGGTGCAATCTCAAAACAGCCAGAGTACTACTTCAACAGCAACGGCATTGACAAATTCACCATCGGTCAATTGCAAAAGGCAGTTTTATTCAGAACTGCTTACATTCTTTGACGATGCCCTCTAACACCACCAAACACTGACATCTCAGGTCTACCCCAGCCCAGGTTTTTGGAAAGGACTCGATGGGTGGATAAAAATGCCAAATAAAGTCTAAACATTTGGCTGACTAGGCAACGAACCATTTTATTAGGCAATGGACCTATTTCCAATAAAACATTGGAAAAATATAATTAATATTAATTATTAATATTAATTATTTATTAATATTATATTCTATATGATAATAAAACATTGGAAAAATATAATTAATATTAATTATTAATATTAATTATTTATTAATATTATATTCTATAGGATAATAAAACATTGGAAAAAAGAACCTAAACACTAAGTACAAACTTGATGGACATTACCTTACAGATGACCCCCCACCCTGTTAAAGGCCTTGGAGTTTTCATATCAAAATGATCTAAGTGCCAAAGCCCACTGCAACTACATTGCAAAAAAAAAGCTTTAAGAGTTGTAAACCTAATCTTACATAGCTTCTTCTCCAAAAACACTACATTACTAATCAGAGCATATAAAACATTTGCTAGACCAATTCTTGAATATAGCTCAACCCCATACCACATTTCTGACATCAATACAATTGAACGTGTCCAGAAATATTCTACAAGAAGAGTTCTCCACTTCTCTGATTACAACCTTATGCCACCAGACTTGAAATCCTGGGTTTAGAAAATTTAGAACTCCGCCGCCTTTGACATGACCTGAGTTTAACTCATAGAATCATCTATTACAATGTCCTTCCTGTCGAAGACTACTTCAGCTTCAATCACAACAATACATGAGCACACAATAGATTTAAGCTTAATGTTAACCGCTTTAATCTTGATTGCAGAAAATATGACTTCAGTAACAGAGTTGTTAATACTTGGAACACACTATCTGACTCTGTGGTCTCTTCCCAAAATCCCCAAAGCTTCAACCAAAAACTGTCTACTATTGACCTCACCCCATTCCTAAGGGACGTGCATAAGAGCACAAGCGTGCCTACCGTTCCTATCCTATTGTTTCCTTTCATTATATCCAATTAATATAGTTATTACATACTTATGCTTATATATATGCTTATATATTGTATAGTTATTTCTTGCTTATGCTTATAAATATTGTGTGACAAAATAAATAAATAAAAATAAATAAATAAATGCAAAACTTAGACAGCTTCTCCAAAATTCCAAGTAAAGTCAAGGTTTACATGGGAAGATTCCAGTTTCCAAGTTTCAGCTTTTACATTAAGAGATGTGTTTTTTTCAGCCATCTGTCCCAAAGGAGCTTTTTTCAAACAGCAACTGGACTTCCTTTGTTTTTTCCTTGAAGATGTTTCGCTTCTCATCCAAAGAAGCTTCTTCAGTTCAGTCAGAGCAACCATGGGATAAATGATGACCTGGACAACTGAGAATCTCCGTAGACATTCTCAGCCATCTGCTCTCAAGATGCGTTCAGGCTGCAATATCCAGATTTCCTTTCCTAGGCCTGGCAGGCTTCGTGCTATAGGAATCAAGGAGAATGCCGAGGAAAGTTCTCTTCCGATTGTAATTATCAAAATCGGAGAGCTTTGGAAAATCATACAGATTTTCTGTCTGTTTGAACAAGCAGCCTGATGCTGGCTCAGAAAAGCATTTTTAGAAAGTGCAACTATTCTCTTGATGGCTTGATCCTTTTGGCGTCTTTTAACCCTTGCGGGGGGTGGCAAGGGGGGAGGAATCCATCTTGGTGACATTTTAGCACTGCTACCCAATGGTGAAATCCC
This sequence comes from Ahaetulla prasina, assembly GCF_028640845.1. Taxonomy (NCBI): domain Eukaryota; kingdom Metazoa; phylum Chordata; class Lepidosauria; order Squamata; family Colubridae; genus Ahaetulla; species Ahaetulla prasina. Next base: position 16,719,525 of record NC_080543.1, read on the forward strand.
AATTTTTTTTCTGTTGGTTCTGTGGGTGTGGCTTGGTGGGCGTGATGTGGCTTGATGGGCGTGGCAGGGGAAGGATACTGCAAAATCTCCATTCCCTCCTCACTCCTGGGGGAAGGATATTGCAAAATCTCCATTCCCACCCCACTCTGGGGCCAGCCAGGCGTGGTATTTGCCGGTTCTCCGAACTACTCAAAATTTCCGCTACCGTTCCTCCAGAACCTGTCAGTACCTGCTGGATTTCACCCCTGCTCCTACCCAGCTTTTCCTGTCTTGGGACAACTGTCTGGTGCCAGTTACTCCAATCTTCATCAAGGTGATTTAGGAAAAAAAAAAGGAGGGGGCAGAGAGAGAGGATACCTGGCCGGACATTGGAGGCAGAATGTCTGCATGGACAGAATGGGGGACAGCGTGTCTTGAACCCTTCTCAAACGTTCTGAGAAGTAACTAAATGTTGTAACACTTGAAATGTTTTCTGCCAATGGAAGGGTAGGGTTTTGACAATAGGTGGTAAATAGGGAAATAGAGAATAGGATATAGTTCTATGGGTAATCTTTTGCCAGAGTTGAAGGGCAAGGGCTAATGCTACCGTAATTCCACGGGATTTGCAAAAGAAAAAAAAAAAAAAAAGGGGGACGCGGTGGCTCAGTGGCTAAGACGCTGAGCTTGTCGATCGAAAGGTCGGCAGTTCAGCGGTTTGAATCCCTAGTGCCACGTATCGGGGTGAGCTCCCGTTACTTGTCCCAGCTTCTGCCAACCTAGCAGTTCGAAAGCACGTAAAAAATGCAAGTAGAAAAATAGGGGCCACCTTTGGTGGGAAGGTAATAGCGTTCCGTGCGCCTTTGGCGTTTAGTTATGCCGACCATATGACCACAGAGACGTCTTCTGACAGCGCTGGCTCTTCGGCTTTGAAATGGAGATGAGCACCGGCCCCTAGAGTCAGGAACGACTAGCACGTATGTGCAAGGGGAACCTTTACCTTTATTAATAAAAAGCACATTTCTTCTGATAGATTTGCACAAGAATGCACATACTGGAAGGGGCTTATCATTCAACAATCGCATCGCAAAGAAAACAGGAGCCTGAAAAAAAATTGCAGAACTCTAGATTGTGTAACCAGGCCTATCTTGTTTTTTCCACGGTGGGAGTATTTATCACATTCTCCTATACATATTATACTTCGGCTGGTTGTTTTGTTTCGCACTGTTTTCCACTTAAAAGAAAAAGAATTGCAATATCCTTACAGCGAAAAAGAAAAAGAAAAAAGAGAGCCTTTAACTGCAGTCGCTCTAGCAGTTCGTAAAAAGCAAAAGGGATATTTTATGGAAAGTTGGCCAGAAAAATCCAAAGGAATTTGATTCAGGGAAGGGGATAAACTTCTGTATATGCATGTATGTGAGAGCAAGAGGGTGAATAATAAATAGGAGCGGAATTTTAAAGCTGCAATCTTGTTCAACAAGTTACCTCCCCCATCCAGTTCTTGTTCGGGGATGTGCCACTATTTATCTACATTGGGGGTGGGGTGGGTTGTGGGGGAGAGATAGCAGGGGAAAAAAAAATCATTCTTGGGTTTAGTTGCAAGCCTTGACTTCCACAGACTTGGCCCTCAGCCAAGGAGGAGGAGGAAAAATAAAAGTTGCTTCATAAACTTTCCTTTGTCCAAGAAAGAAAATGTTTTCTGGCAACTTTTGAGGCCAAGAATGTTCTTTCAGAGTCGAGAAAATGAAAAAAACGAAAAGAAAGAAAAAAAAGGAGTGGGGTGGGTGGGTGGGAAATAAAGGGAGGTGGGAGACAGACATTAACTAGTGATTCAGGTTTACTAGAAACAGCATCGGTCACAAATGAGTAAAAAACATGTTTTTCTGCACAGCGGTAAGAACATTTTAAAGGTACACATTCACTAGGCTGCAGTATACAGATTGCCAGAGATTCATGAGTAGGGAATCTCCTGGGCCTCTGAGAGACCAGACACAAATTTTATCCCATGCCATTGCCATGTGCAGTTTAGGGAAATCTGACAAACCATGGGAGGCGTAATAACGTCTGTTTTGTACTCTCACTTCTTTTTAGAAGCTCAGAAATTATGAATCAGCTCTGACTCTCATTTTAACAAAGCAAAGCCCTCTCGAGAAACATGGACAACCTTCAAATGGACGAAGAACTCCAATCCCAGAGTCCCCTAGTCCAGGGGTCTCCAACCTTTCGGACCTCAGGGACCACTAAATTAATAATTTTAAATCCCACAGACCTCTAATATGATGTGCCTAATGACCAGCTGGGTGGGCGTGGCCAACTTGATGCCCCTACTCACCCCTCCCCTACCCACTACTTCTCGCCTACCCGCCTGGGCACCTTAGGGCCCCAGCAGGAAGCACTTGTTGGAGCTAAGCAGCCACCAGGAGAAAGAGTTGGCAAAACAGCTGGCTCAGTTCAAATTGGGATCTGACCAAGAAGGAGGCTCAGCAGAAGCACCTCACTGAGGACTAGGAGCATAGGCTTTCCAAGCAGAGGGAAAACCTGTGGGAGTGCAAGGCCAGGTACTTGCGCCTGGAGGCTCAAGGGGTTGAGATGGTCAGCCAGTTCTAGGCCATGATGCTGTCCCATTGGAACGAGGCCCTCCAGCTCTTTGCCACCAGCAGCATTTCCCTCCAGCCTTCACCCAAAGCCCCGCACCAGGAGGCTGAAGCAGGCCCCAAGTCGGAATTTCTGTCCCCCTCCGACCCACACGAAAAGACCCTGAAGTGGGAGACTCTCTGCAGCAACACAAATGTGCATTGCATGTATTCGGCCCAGGGACTGTAGATTGAGGACCCCTGATTTAATGCAATATAAAAAATGCAAATAATTTTTCTACGGACCACCAACATTTTCTCGCAGACCACCAAAATTTTCTCACGGACCACCAGTTGGTGACTGCTGGCCTAGCCTGCTTGGCCATTGCTAAGGATTCTGGGAATCGAGATCCCACACATCTAAAGGACATCCTTCTTGGGGAAAATTGCTTGAACCTGGTTGAAAGACATACTTCGGCGTGCATTAGAGCAGGGCTCTCAAACTCGATTTCATTGATGGCTGCATCAGGGTTGTGTTTGACCTCGGGCGGGGCAGGATGGGCATGGCCAACTCGACATCACTCATGTCAGGGACATCTGTGCTGACCTAACCGCTCTGCCAGCGAAAATGGAGTTCGGGAGGGCTGTGCGTGGTCCTTCTGAGCTCCATTTTCGCTGGCAGATGGTTGTAGGAGGCTGTCGCAGCCAAAAACGGAGGTCGGGAGGGCCGCATGCTCTGTTTTTGCTGGCAGACGCACTGCGGGGTTGGTCCATCACTGCTTACAGCGCGGCCTTGAAGCCAGATCTAAGCATCCCGTGGGCCGGATCTGGCCCGCAGGCCTTGAGTTTGACACCCTTGAGTTAGAACATTCATTTCCGGATAAGAATTAGTAAATGCATACAGGGCCTGTAGCACTTAAGGTTTCCTTTATTATCAGATGTCATTCATGGCCATATTCTCATTCCTAGTTTAAGCCAGTGGTGGTGGGTTGCTCCCCAGGTTCGGACCGGTTCTATCGAACCGATAGTAAAACCGGCGGGAAGCTCCACCCACTGACCCAAACGTCATCAAAACTCTTCTGCGCATGCGAGCAAGTGGAGTAACCGTGGGCACATGGGCACGACGCAAACCGGTAGTAAAATTAAGTAGAACCCACCCCTGGTTTAAGCCATGTATATTCAGGCAGTCTTCAACTTATTACCACAATTGGAATCAATGGAATTCAAAGGGGGCCGCATTCGGATCATTTTTGACAACGTAAGACTCTAGGCTGATGACAAATTTAACGCCACCCACCATCACTGCCTGCTCTTCTCTTACAGCAAGCTTAGGAACAGAGTTGCTGGTCCCAAATGTGGTTGTTAAGCAAGAAGTAGCTGTACTGATTAATATTCAGTGGGGTTTTTTTCTTCTATCTATTAGAAGCAACTGGATCTTGAATTAGGAATGCGTAAATCTGTCAGTGACTGCCCCATCCAGTAAACCACAAGAACCATGCAAGGAAGCTCCTTCCAAAGCAGTAAAGCATTCTCAGATTCAGCATTAACTCTTCCCCTTCAAACGGGTGACCTGATCCTTCCAAGCTCTGAGCATTTTCCACTGGGGGGGGGGTGTCACGGTTTCCTTGGGCAACAGAGCAGGAATCCATATCAATTGTTTCCCCAAAGGTCGTAACACAGAGTGTGCAGTTCTTTTGTGATGCCCTTTAAGAAACATTTTGTGGCATTTTGGGGAGGGTTTTGCCGGTTTTGGGACAAGAGACGCCATTGGATGTTCCTCAACAACCATTTATCTATCCTCTTTTGAAAGAAAGAGCTACTTATCTTCCACATAGCTTAATTGGACCTCTAAAGTAGGTTGTCCTTTGAGAGGAAGTAGAGGATGTTCCCTGTCTGGCTGACAGTATTGAAACAGCATTTAATTAATTAACTAATTAATTAATTAATTGAATTTATATTTTGCACCTATTCGCCCATGGAGACTCAAGGCGGCTTACAGAATATAAAACCGCATTTAACACAATAAGAACTAACAAAAAGAATCAAATAAGTTAATATTTAACTTATAGTTATATAGTACAATATAACAAAATCACACCCCCCCACCTCCCACCTTCTGCCCAGCGAGAGCAGATAACACGAGCCGTTTAATGGACTCCATCCCACTCTGGGTTCCCCAGGCCCACTGGCAGAACCAGGTCTTCAGCGCCTTCCGGAAGAGTGTCGGGGGGGGGGCATTCTAATTTCTGGGGGAATGATGTTCCAGAGAGAGAGAGAGCCACCACGGAGAAGGCCCTTCTTCTGGGTCCCACCAGGTGTATCTCCTTTGGGGATGGGACCTGCAACATTCCTTGCCTCCCTGCTCTAATGGGTCAGGTGGATGTGACTGGCAAGAGACGATCCCGCAGATAACCTGGTCCCAAGCCATGAAGGGTTTTAAAGGTGACAACCAGCGCCTTGAATTGCACCTGGAAGCAAAATATTTTTTTAATAATTGCTATCTGGTTCACCTTATATAATGGGTATATGTGACATTCTGATTCTACCGGTAGCAGCAAAGCATCTTGAGTAATTTGGCGCCAGCTACCTTATTTTCTCAGGAGTAATTCATTCTGACTTTTTAAATCAGGTGTCTCCAACCTTAGTCCCTTTAAGACTTGTGGACTTCAACTCCCAGCCCCTCAGCCAGCTTTGCTGGCTGAGGGACTCTGGGAGTTGAAGTCCACACGTCTTAAAAGGACCAAGGTTGGAGACCCCTGTTTTAAATCAGTGTTTCTCCACATCGGCTGCTTGAAGATGTGTGGACTTCAACTCCCAGAATTCCTCAGCCAGCTGTGGAATTCTGGGAGTTGAAGTCCACACATCTTCAAGTGGCCAGGTTGAGAAGCACTGTCCTTAGACTGAGGTTTACTCACTAGCTCCATTGATTTCTGATGCTGTACATCATTTTTGATAACTTTTACTACTTAAACCCACAAGGGCCTTCCTACTTTCTGGACCTTACCCTATAGCATTTAGAAACAGACATAGCAGGAAAACACACCTAGCAGGCCTGGGCTAATCATGGAAAAAAAAAAACTGAATAGGGTCAGACTTGGAGGGTACTTGGATGGAAAACCATTAGGACATTCCAGGAAAACATCCTGGAAAAAGGCAGCAGCAAGCCACTTTAGTATTGTGGCTAAGAAAACTACATTCGTGTCTCTACAAAGTCATACGGTAGTTGAATTCAACTTGAGAGAACCTTCACATTTTCTTTATCTGTATTTTGAAAAGTATGATTCACAACAAAATCAAGAGGCTGCTTGAAGATGTATAGATTTAAACCAGTGGTGGAATTCCATTTTTTTTTACTACCGGTTCTGTGGGCGTGGCTTGGTGGGGCGTGGTGTGGCTTGGTGGGCATGGCAGGGGCAGGATACTGCAAAATCTCCATTCCCACCCTACTCCAGGGGAAGGATGCTGCAAAATCGCCATTCCTACCCCACTCCTGGGGGAAGGATACTGCAAAATCCCCATTCCCACCCCACTCCAGGGGAAGAATACTGCAAAACCTGTATTCCCACCCCACTCTGGGCCCAGCCAGAGGTGGTATTTGCCGGTTCTCCAAACTACTCAAAATTTCCACTACCAGTTCTCCAGAACCTGCTGAATAGCACCCCTGATTTAGACTCCCAGAATTCCACGCTGGCGGGGGAATTCTGGGAGTTGAAGTCCACACATCTTCAAGCAGCCAAGGTTGAGAAACACTTTGTTACGCCTTTCGGTCAAGAATGTCCACTGAATCACAGAACTGGTGTAAACAGAGGCCTCTGCTTGAGCACTGATAAGAAGAATTGGAAAGCCAAAAGCTGTTCATGCTGAACAAATAGCAGCTACAACTTTCATTGTGAGGACAATTTTGCCTCTGCTGTTCCAGAAACTATACTTCTCCCTTTCAAGAAACCATTACACAATTTTATTTCCCAATGAAGTTGCAAAAAAATATATTACCTCAAACATTACACCTGAAGGATTTTGGGATGAGTTTTGCTATTAAATGTTTATTCCAATAGACAGAATAGCTGTCTGTAGCTCAGGGTTGGGGTTAGGAGTTAAGCCTGACTCAAGGCAGACTCAAAGAGGCCATTGTTAATAAAATCCAAGATTTTATTCATAGAATTCCCAGTTAAAAACATGAACTGCTGAATCAGGAGGAGGAAAGAAGGTAAAACAAGTGTCCTGCTTCTGAACTGAGTGACTTTGGAATTGAATTTCAACATATAATGCCCTCTTCTATACACGCCTCAAACTTTTCCACGTGAAGAAAAAAGGCAGAGGTAGTTTGGCTACCTTGTGAAATCCAGAAAAGAAACACAAACTCCTTGTTCATCCTTAGAGATCCCCTGCCAATCTTCTTCACTAGATGCCGATTTTAAAAACGACACCAATAACTGCTGAAACCAAAACCCAATCCTTCAAAAGCAGGCAGTTAAAAAGGGAGCAGATTGATTGGGATCCACTAATCCATAATAGCAATTGCCAAGAAGATTGAAAACCCAGAGTTTGGGGTTAAAAAAAAATATGAATGGAAGCATGACATGTCTACCCAGACGTGTCTTTCTGAAAACTTCCTCTGATACCTGCTATGTCCTTCTAGCTGTGACATTCTGATGATTGGTTTATTTGTTTTCAATTCAGCTTTGAAATCTATGATAAGACACTTCTAAGGGAGAAAAGAAACAAAGCACATGATCTCTTGTCTAGCCTCTCTGAGGCCAGCCTGGCCGCTAACATTTACAGATGTGGTTTAAATGCAATAATTAAAAGAGATTGTGGGACCAGCTTAGGCATTTGCCTTTCTTCTGCAAACACTGCCTCTTACATTCAGGGCTACTGGGGTCTTTGAATAGCCCCCTCTTCACATGAAAAGCTGATGCTTATCTTTGCTAGATTCGTAGTGAAAGGATTCTGCCCTTCGGGTTTTGCAGACAAGAGACAGATTCACATCTTTTTGCGGCTGCCCGCCCCAACTTCTCACAGTGGCCTCTGCCAATTGGAGATGGGCTGCTGTCCCCAAGGGAACTTCAGGCATCTCACTTTGGCAAAAGTTCCCATTCCCATGGAAGGAAGCACAGTTCTTACACCTCCCCCACCCCCACACCCGCCGTTCAACTTTCGATGGCCGTGTTCTCATGCAGTTTGCTCACTGCCTCCTAGCTTTTTCCTCCTTCAGTAAGCCGAGCGCCATGTTTCACAGAGCAGAAGGATAACAATTAATAATCCATCCCATCATCCCTGAAACTCTCTCTCTCTCACACACACACATACACACAAGACGAAGAGGACTCATCGAAAAGTGAATTGCAAGCAGGGCAATGAAGCTCCTGCGTGTTCCTCTATTGTTAAAACTTGGGTGGAGCCCTTCAGTTCAGGAAACATGGGTTCTGAATGATGGCATTCGTGGCCATTTGTCAGTGTATTTTGCTGGGGCCCAGCTCGAACTGGATCTTCAGTTCAGGTAACCTGGCTTTGTTTGGGGGTTGAGAAATCATACAGGATTACCTGTGTGCAGGTCTGGGAATTTTGAGAGGAGGGAAGAATTTTATTCCTCGCTGCTGTTGAGCAGCGGTATACTTTTCCTGATGTTTTTTCTTTTTAATAAAATTTAGAATGGATTAAGACAGCCACGTCTCTCTTTTAGAAAAGATAGCCTTCCCTTCAGTGCTTGAAGGAATACATGACCAGCGTTTACAGCGAAGACCATGGCTTTGAAGCAGTGGTGGGTTTCAAAAATTTTTACTATCGGTTTTGTGTGTGTGGCTTGGTGGGCATGGCATGGCTTGGTGGGCGTGGCAGGGGAAGGGTATTGTTAAATCTCCATTCCCACCCCACTCCAGGGGATGATTACTGCAAAATCCCCATTTCCTGGGACTTGGGAGGCAGAGAATAGATGGGGGCGGAGCCAGTCAGAATTTTTACTACTGGTTCTCCGAACTACTCAAAATTTCCGCTATTGGTTCTCCAGAACTGATCAGAACCTGTTGAAACTCACCTCTGCTTTGAGGGAAGATGGGGACTAAACTTTCTACCCAGTTTGTAGCACCAGGGCATGCAAACTGAAAACCAAGCGTGGCATGTGCCTAGTTTCTTTGCATCTCCAGTACAGTGAGATTAGTAGAATTTGAATTAGAGAAGCACTTTCTCAATTTTCATGTAAAGTCTTCTAGCACAATTCCATCTTCTTACTTATTTTTTTTACAAGATAACTAGGGTTAGATCTGATTAATATTTGGATGCAGAGACTATTAGAAAACAAAGCAGTACGCTAGACTGGGATTTCCCCCCCAAAAAAATATAGTCTGGAAATCTATCTATCCATCCATCCATCCATCCATCCATCCATCCATCCATCCATCCATCCATCCATCCATCCATCCATCCATCCATCCATCTATCTATCTATCTATCTATCTATCTATCTATCTATCTATCTATTTTAACAGATTAATAGAGTTGGAAGGGACCTTATAGATCATCTAGTCCAGTGGTCACCAACTGGTGGTCCGTGGACCACTGGTGGTCCATGAGAAAATGTTGGTGGTCCGCAGAAAAATTATTTGCATTTTTTATATTGAACTAAATACTATTTATCTTTTTTAAAAATTCATATCAGTGGTCCGCGGGATTTACAATTATAAATTTAGTGGTCCCTATGGTCCGAAAGGTTGGTGACCCCTGATCTAGTCCAACTCCCCGCTCTATCTATCTATCTATCTATCTATCTATCTATCTATCTATCTATCTCTCTCTCTCTCTCTCTCTCTCTCTCTCTCTCTCTCTCTCTCTCTCTCTCTCTCTCTATCCATCCATCCATCCATCCATCCATCCATCCATCTATTTTAACAGATTAATAGAGTTGGAAGGGACCTTATAGTTCATCTAGTCCAACCCCCCCACACTCTCTTCCTCTCTCTTTCTCTATCTCCCTCTCTCTATCATCATCTTTCACATTTTGATCTGCTCATCTCCCTCAGAGATCGTTAACCAAATGTTATGAACATGCCCAAAAGGGTTGTGTAGAATTGTGCTTCCCCGCTCCCAAAATCATGAAAGCAGTGTCTCTTCCCAAAATCCCCAAAAGCTTCAACCAAAAACTGTCTACTATTGATCTCACCCCATTCCTAAGAGGTCTGTAAGGGGCGTGCATAAGAGCACAACAGTTCCTGTCCTACTGTTTCCTTTCATTATATCCAATTTATATAGTTATTACATACTTATGCTTATATTTATGCTTATATATTATATAGTTATTTCATGCTTATGCTTATATATACTGTGTGACAAAATAAATAAATAAAATATTGGAGACTCAGCTTCCCCCCCACTTCATGTGTGTGATATTTAAACACATGATGTATAAATAAAAGGGACAGGATTTACAGTATATATATTTTTTTACATTTATATCCCGCCCTTCTCCGAAGACTCAGGCGGCTTACAGTGTGTAAGGCAATAGTCTCATTCTATTTGTATATTTACAAAGTCAACTTATTGCCCCCCCAACAATCTGGGTCCTCATTTTACCTACCTTATAAAGGATGGAAGGCTGAGTCAACCTTGGACCTGGTGGGACTAGAACCTGCAGTAATTGCAGGCAGCTGTGTTTTAATAACAGGCTTCTTACAGCCTGAGCCACACCTGTATGATGCTTCTCCCATGAAGTAAGAAACTAAGTTTGAAGTGAAGGAAACTTTACCATCCTCCACCTTTTTAAAGTGTGTGTGTGTGTGTGTGTGTGTGTGTGTGTGTATGCGTGGGGGGGGGGAGAATTGTGTATCCCTAGCTACGTAACTTCATTCAGGGTTTTAACAGTCTCCTCTGAAGTTAACCACTCAGAAAAAGTTTATTGCCATTTTACAACTGGCTCCTTTATTTAAGCGAACTAAACGTCTAAGTGATTTACTTGTTGTGCCTAACATGGTACCTCTTGATTCGCATTGATGGCAACTTCTATCAGCCACAGCCAGAATGGACAAGGAGAAAAGCTGATGTGATTTATAATACAGACAGAAGAGAAACATCCAGTTGAGATGGCCTGGTATAAAATCTAAGCAGCACCAGACCGATGATAAAAAATAAAGGAACTGAACAGAAATAAAAAAAGGGGGAGAGGAAAGGGAAAGTTTCTGAAGAATAATACTTCATACGTTCTTTTTAGAAACACTTGAAATAACCAACATCTAAGGAGCTACATATTCCTGAGGTGTGAAATAAAGTATTACCAAAATGAACGCAGAAGGAGAGAGATCAATAATACTTTGGACGAATCAATCAATCTACTCAAAAGGCTAAATAGACATTTTTTAAAAAAATGGCAATGCCTAAAGGGAGCACAATTTATCTCCTGAGCGCATTGTGTGTGTCCAATCTCAAGATTAGAGACAAAGAAAAGGAATTAGCCAACTGTTTTTTTTTATCTCAGCTGGGAATCCTTACGCAATTTAATTTTTTTTTTAATTTACATTTATATCCCGCCCTTCTCCGAAGACTCAGGGTGACTTACAGTGTATAAGGCAATAGTCTCATTCTATTTGTATATTTTTACAAAGTCAACTTATTGCCACCCCAACAATCTGGGTCCTCATTTTACCTACCTTATAAAGGATGGAAGGCTGAGTCAACCTCGGGCCGGGCTTGAACCTGCAGTAATTGCAGGCTGCTGTGTTCTAATAACAGGCTTCTAACAGCCTGAGGTATTACGGCCCTTTCAATCCCATTTTTATCACGTAAATTGGTTAGCTAGCTTTCCAATGCAAGAATGTCTAGGTCATGTCCACCTGTTTACTTTGTTTCTGATCAATATCTAAAGCAATTGTGTCTCTTACCTCTCTAGTCAACATTGCCCTCTTCTCTATGTATCCTCCTACCACTTCATTCACCCCCAAAAGTATACATATAGTATTTTATGAGCTACCAACCCTAATTTAATCCTCCCCGCAGCATTGTCCAAGCATCACCCCCATCTCTTTTCCTACTGACCTGTGTTTTATGAAACACCATGATTTGTCACCACAAAATACCATGGGCCAGCTACCACAGAACCATGCTGGGTAAATTTCACTACATCCCTCTCCTTTGGAGAACCAATTTGGCATAGTGGTTAAGCGATCAAGTTAAAAACCAGAAGACCACGGGTTCCAGTCCCACCTGAGGCATAAAGCCAGCTGGATGACCTTGGACTAACCTCTCCTGGTTCTAGGCCAACCCTAGGAAGAAGAAGGCAATGACAAACCACTTCCAAAATACTGCCCAAAAAACCTGTAGAGACAGTTAATTGCCAGCAGTGACCCAATGGTGCATGTCTATGACTCAAAAGAATTAGTTAGTTAGTTAGTTAGTTAGTTAGTTTATTTGCACACACACAATATCACACTAGCTTTGACTATCATTCATAGTTTTTTCATAGTTTCATTCATAGTTTTTTTTTTTTTAGAACTGCAGAAAAAACAATTGCTACCAACCTGCCTTCCATTGAGGACCTGTATACTGCACGAATCAAGAAGAGGGCCGTGAAAATATTTACAGATCCCTCACATCCTGGACATAAACTGTTTCAACCCCTACCCTCAAAACGACGCTATAGAGCACTGCACAACAGAACAACTAGACACAAGAACAGTTTTTTCCCGAAGGCCATCACTCTGCTAAACAAATAATTCCATCAACACTGTCAGACTATTTACTGAATCTGCACTACTATTAATCGTTTCATAGTTCCCATCACCAATCTCTTTCCACTTATGACTGTATGACTATAACTTGTTGCTGGCAATCCTTATGATTCATATTGATAAATTGACCATCAATTGTGTTGTAAATGTACCTTGATGAACGTATCTTTTGTTTTATGTACACTGAGAGCATATGCACCAAGACAAATTCCTTGTGTGTCCAATCACACTTGGCCAATAAAAATTCTATTCTAGATTTCCAGATGGTTGAATGAAGCCTTGGTACAGACTCCTTAGCCAGCATGGTAGAAAATGCATACTATTGATCAACTTCTCCAAATATTCATCTTCCTTTACCAATTAAATGTACAGGTATTTAATTAATTTGCCAGGGATAGTACATAGTACCATTATGATACATTAGCAAGGATTAGATAAGTGCTGTCTTCACTGCATTTGTTATACAGCTACACCGCTGGGAATTTATAGATGAGCATCATCTTTAAGTGTGGACTGAAGGAGATTCTATTAAAGGAACCTGCATATGAGGTTATAGAACATGGTAAATTTTTGTGTACACCCTTTGAAACATTACCTGCAGACTCCTGTGGCTCCATTAGTAGTTCTTGCAGCTTCTGCCACTAACAGCTCTTGGAAAAATGAATAAGATGAACACATCTATAATTCATGGACCTATGATGGTGTAATGGAATTCTTTTGCTCGGAGAACTCATTTGTCATTCACTCATGTAAGTCATGGTCTCCACCAAGATTGCGACTGATAGTTGTATGCGAGGGGATTTGCAACACTTAGGAAATAATTCAGAAAAAGTGTTCCGTAGAGCATTGGCCCACGAACATAATAATTACCTGCATTTCTTTAAAGAATTATATGTTTCCCTGGGATCTTTTAGCAATTGTACTAGCACTTAGACTTATATACTGCTTCACAGTACTTTTATAGCCCTCTCTAAGCAGTTTACAGAGTCAGCCTATTGCCCCCAACAATCTGGGTCCTCATTTTACCCACCTTGGAAGGCTGGAAGGCTGAGTCAACCTTGAGCCTGGTGAGATTCGATCTGCCAAACTGTTGGCAACCGGTGATCAGCAGAAATAGCCTGCAGCACTGCACTCTAACCACTGCGCCACCACGGCTCTCAATTTAGAAACTGAATTCAAAGTAGCCCTGTTATTTATAGGGTGTTTTTTTTTTTTTTTAGTAATTCTGTGGGTTGGTATAATACAACTTTCCTCCAACTTAGTACTTTCCAAGACTCAGATCCCCAAAGAAATGGATGTAGTAAATAAATGAGTTACCGTTTGTCTCTTTGATTGAAATCAAATATTATAGAAACATTTGGATTGTTAAATAATTCAGAATTATTTTGAACCGGGTGACTTCACTAAACTACCAATCCAGAGTTAAATTCACGAAATTGACATAACATGCTAAAATGATACCAAGGAGAACAGATTATGGTTTATCACACTATGTGAATTTAACTTTTCTCCACCCTTCTGGAAAAATGATTCTCCAGGGAGAGAAAATTCTTTTTCCAAGAAGAGACTCTTATTGGAGAAAAGAATCCAACTTATCTTCTCTGCTCTTCTCTCTCTATTCCAATGACTGCATCTGTAAGGTACTGAATCAAGTAGTGAAGTTTGCAGATGATAGAATAACAGAGTTGGAAGGGACCTTGCAGGCCTTCTAGTCCAACCCCCTGCTTAGGGCAGAAAACCCTACACCACTTCAGACAAATGGTTATCCTACATCTTCTTAAAAACTTCCAGTGTTGGAGCATTCGCAACTTCTGGAGACAAGTTATTCCACCGATTAATTGTTCTGTCAGGAAATTTCTCCTTAGTGTCCAAGTTGCTTCTCTCCTTGATTAGTTTCCACTCATTGCTTCTTGTCCTGCCCTCAGGTGCTTTGGAGAACAGCTTGACTCCCTCTTCTTTGTGGCAGCCCCTTAGATATTGGAACACTGCTATCATGTCACCCCTAGTCCCACTTTTCATGATGCAACAATCATTGGTCTCATTCAAGATGGTGATAAGAGGTTGAACAACTAGCCCTGTGATAGCAGAGGCAATCTGGAGCTGAACATGCTTAAAACTGTAGAGCGGAGAATGGATTTTAGGAGGTACCCTTCTATACTACCACCTCTTGCTATATTTGACAGCACAGTATCAGCAGTAGAATCCTTCATGTTTTTTGGTTCTATAATCTCCCAGGATTCAAAATGGACACCTAACATTAGAACTACCATCGAAAAAGCACAACAAAGAATGTTCTTCTTGTGTCAACTTAAGAAGTTCGGACTGCCCCAGGTTCTGTTGATACAGTTCTACAGAGAAATTATTGAATCTGTCATTTGTATTTCTATAACTGTCTGGTTTGGTACAGCAAGTAAACAGGCCAGGTACAGACTTCAAGGGATAGTTAGGACTGCAGAAAAAAACAAACCAATTGTAACTAGCCTGTCTTCCATTGGCAAACTATATATTGCGCAGGTCAGAAGAAGGGCTGAGAAAATATCTACAGGCCCCTCACATCACAACAAAGAATGTTCTTTCTGCGCCAACTCAGAAAGTTCAAACTGCCCAAGGAGCTGCTGATCTAGTTCTACAGAGGAATTATTGAGTCTGTCATCTGCACCTCTATAACTCTCTGGTTTGGTTCTGCAACCCAGCAAGATAGACACAGACTTCATAGGATAATTAGAACTGCAGAAAAAATAATTGCTACCAACCTGCCTTCCATTTGAGGACCTGTATACTGCACGAGTCAAAAAGAGGGTTGTGAAAATATTTACACCGTCTACCCTCAAAAAGCCACTATAGGGCACTGCACACCAGAACAACTAGACCCAAGAACAGTTTTTTCCCGAACGCCATCACTCTGCTAAACAAATAATTCCCTCAACACTGTCAAACTATTTACTAAGTCTGCACTACTATTAATCTTCTCATCGTTCCCATCACCCATCTCCTCCCACTTATGACTGTATGACTGTAACTTTGTTGTTGGTATCCTTACGATTTATATTGATTGTTTCCTAGTATGATTTGATTGCTTATTTGTACCCTATGACTATTATTAAGTGTTTTTTTAAATTTGAATTTATATCCCGCCCTTCTCCGAAGACTCAGGGCGGCTTACATTGTGTTAAGCAATAGTCTTCATCCATTTGTATATTATATACAAAGTCAACTTTTATTGCCCCCAACAATCTGGGCCCTCATTTTACCTACCTTATAAAGGATGGAAGGCTGAGTCAACCTTGGGCCTGGTCGGACTTGAACTTGCAGTAATTGCAAGCAGCTGTGTTAATAACAGACTGCTTAGTCTGTTGAGCCACCAGAGGCCCCATTGGTGTTGTAACTTATGATTCTTGATGAATGTATCTTGTCTTTTTATGTACACTTAGAGCATATGACCAAAGACAAATTCCTTGTGTGTCCAATCACACTTGGCCAATAAAGAATTCTATTCTATTCTATTCTATTCTATTCTATTCTATTCTATTCTATTCTATTCTATTCTATTCTATTCTATTCTATTCTATTCTGGACATAAACTGTTTCAATGCCTCCCCTTGGGGAGGTAATGCTATAGCATTACATGCTAAAACAACTAGACACAGGGAAAGTTTTTTACCTCATGTCTACCCTACCTACCCTACCCTACCCTATGATAAGATGGATCATTAAGTGTAATCTGATGCATCAAGATTTGATTTCATGAGTTCCTTCCTTCCTTCCTTCCTTCCTTCCTTCCTTCCTTCCTTCCTTCCTTCCTTCCTTCCTTCCTTCCTTCCTTCCTTCCTTCCCTTCTTCCTTCCCACCCTCTCTGAATTATATTCCATCTTTCTAATGCATGTTCCTCTGTAAATGTACAAAACATTAAAGGGAATAAATTTGAGAGCCTTTCCATGAAGAATATTCAACAGCAACATATTAGCCGAATTTCCACTTCTGGAAAATAGAAAATGGAAAGAACAAAATAATAAAAACCACCCATGAATTTTCCATATGAGGCACCACAGTAATTTGATGATGGGTAAACCCATACTTTCACTTTTGTTTTTCTCCCAATTCCTTTGCTCCAAACACAGCAGGTGGAAGTGAATATTATAATTCATTAGCTCTGCATCCTTTTGATCACAGCATTGTAACCACAAGAACGTGGCCTTACAAACAAATTCACAGATGCTTGGAACAAATACTCAACCTCTTTATTTCCTTCCCTCCCCCCACACCTTTCAAGCCTGACTTTAAAGTAGTATTAATGTGCAAATCCAACACTTAATGGGTCTCTAATAGCTTCTGATTTGCTTGGGATTTCATTTGGGGGAGAGAAATCCTCTAGAAATACCAATAATATGAGAGTAACAAAGAGAATGTTTACAGTTATCGAAGTACTTCTTCTGTTCTGAAAATGTGGAGGGTTATGATTTTTTTTAAAGAAAGAAGCGATATAGTTGTATTCGACAGCACTCTGGTCAAATGACTCTGCTTTTATTATCAGAAAGGACCTTATAAGAAAAAAAAACCCCACCTTTTAACTGTTACTCACAATAATTGCCACCGTCGGAGGAGTGATATAACATCATGACATCAACACAGAAGTAATGCAAATGAAGTTGTGATATCACTGTGGCTACCAACAGATTCTGATGGTTGCCACCAGCAATTGTGCTACCACAACTGATCTTTTTTTTTTTGGGGGGGGGTGCAGAGTTCTGAGATATGCTTGCTCATTAGCCACCCACATGTGAAACTAGCAGCAAAACCCAACTTTTCTAAACAATTGCTAAGGTTTGCTCCATTTAAGCAATTGCTAGATATGTCCTTTTACTATATACAGTAATGGCCAAAATTGTGGAAACCTTTTGGGAAAAGTGTATTTTTGAGGTTTGATGGCTAATAACACCACTTTTTTTTTTTGAGTTTCAAGATAATCATATTCCACTGCTGGAATGGCCTGGGAATAGCCCAGACCTTAACACCATTGAAAATCTATGGAGCTGCCGACTCCGACTAAAGAAATGTTAGTCAGAAGCGACCCCGCAATAAAACCCAGTTAATAGAAGCAATCATTCAATCTTGGTTTCACATTAGAACATCTGCAGAACTAAAAGACTTGGTTCACTCCATGGGAAGACGTTGTAAGGCCGTCATTCATGCTAAAGGTTACCCAACTAAGTATTAACTGACAGGGTGATAATTTCTGTATATCTCGTTTTTTCTACATGTTTCACTTTTCTTCTTTATCTTGTAACTGCTATTCTAATAGCAAATCCTTCATAAAAGTTATTGCATTACATTCTTGATTAAATTATCTTTCGATTGATATTTAATTTTATGGTACTACTCAAAAAAAAAAAAGTGGTGTTATTAGCTAGTTTTAGAAAAACTAAACTTAAGGATATGTCAATAGCCTGTATTCTGGAAACGGTGCATCTACTCTCTGATCCTCCAGTCACTCCAACCAGAATCATATTTTAATTTATTTAAAGTTTTGACTTGCTTCCACGCTTAAAATCTTTTTGGACATGAATCTGCCCCTTTACTGATTAGGACCCTGTCCAGTTGTCCCTGAAAGGATGGTGCAGATGGCTTCAACCATCGTCTTTGCTTTCTGGATAAGCTAGAGAAATTGTAGTCCATGTCTCCTTAACTCCATGCTACATCAGAGAAGACCAGCCAACGGCATTAAGAATGAAGGGCTAGGCAGAGTGGACAGTGGTTAGAAGCATCCATTAAATTTCTAAAGATGCTGTGAGGCCTTATGTCTATATTATGGAAACAGGCTGATACATCATCAATTATGAAAGGTAATTCTTGTCAGGCCACATACTAATATTTGCTACTATGGTTGTCTGTAAATGAACCACCCGAATGTCTATCATGAGACTGAATTCCCAAATTCAGGTCTGTATAGATTGCTTGTTTGTTTTTAGCATGGAGGTGGCAATCTAAACCATAGGAAGAAAACAATAGGCAGAAATATACCACAGGAACTGAGGCTGATTCTGCAGGAACTTAAACGGAGCTCTGTTTTCGCTGGCAAAGGGCTACAGGAGGCAGTCGCAGCCAAAAACAGGGCCTGGGTAGGGGCACATGCGGCCCACCTGAGCTCTGTTTTCACTGGCAAAGGCACTGCGGGCCGGTCCTTCGCTGTTTCCAGGGCGGCCCTGTGGGGTTTCCCAGAGATCGGGAGCCCATTTTTGTTGGCAGAGCACTTGGGGGCCAATAGGTGCCCCCAATATGAGTGACGTCAAGCTGGCCAAGGACAAACACAACCCTGATGTGGCCCTCAATGAAATTGAGTTTGATACCCCTGGTTTAGAGAATGGTTAAAAATTGGTATTTTTTTTTTTATTGAAAAAGTTTAAAAAAAAACAAAGACATTTTCACCCCTTTTTTCCCCCTCCCTCCCAAAAACCCCCTTCCCCCCTCCCTTCCCCCCCCCCCCCGGCTTCCCGGGTCAATCACAAGGTATTGTTATACATAAACATAGAATAAAATTTTCCTTCCAATCCAATTAACCTCATCCAAAGCTTTTCATCTCCCAACCCCTCCCATTACATAAAATAACTTTCTAATTATTCAAAGGCAATCTGATATTTCTTAATCTGATATCTGTTTTGTATATAATCAATCCATTTTTTCCATTCAATTAAATATCTTTCCTGCGTATTGTCTTTTAAAAAAGCTGAGATTTTAGCCATCTCAGCCAAATTAATGACTTTCAGTATCCATTCTTCTATTGTAGGTACCTCTTCTTTCTTCCAGTATTGTCCAATCAACAGTCTTGCTGCTGTTATTAAATTCAGAATCAGTTTAGTCTCAATCCCTGTACAATCCGTTATGATTCCCAAAAGGAAAAATTGTGGCAGGAACTTTATCTTCTTCTTCAATACATTTTGAATAATCCACCAAATTCTTATCCAAAAGGCCTTAATTTTCTTGCAAGTCCACCAAATATGAAAATATGTAGTAAAAATTGGTATTTTTTAAAGTCCTTTCATAAATTGAGTTAGAATCATAGGGTTGGAAGGGATCTCATAAATTTTCTAATCCATCCCTCAGAGCAGGAGAGTTCACAGGTTGTTCACTCTGTTCTGAAAAGCTCAAGTGTTGGAGATCCACACAGCCTCAGGAATCAAGCTATTTCACAGAGTTGTTGTTGTTGTTGTTGTTGTTGTTGTTGTTGTTGTTGTTGTTGTTATTATTATTATTATTATTATTATTATTATTATTATTATTATTATTATTATTATTATTATTATTATTATTAATTAGATTTCTATACCGCCCTTCTCCCGAAGGACTCAGGGCAGTTTACAGCCAGAATAAGAACAGAATATAACAGAATATACAATTAAAAACAAAATTAAAAAACTTATTATACAGTTGGCCGAAAATTTAAAAAACATTTAAAATAAAAAAACCCATTAAAATTCATCTAGAAATTTAAATTTTAAATTTTAAAAATCTAACAAAAGACTTAAGCCAGCCCCGCGCGAGTAAATAAATACATTTTCAACTCGCGGCGAAGGGTCCGAAGATCAGGTATTTGGCGCAAGCCAGGGGGAAGTTCGTTCCAGAGGGTAGAAGCCCCCACAGAGAAGGATCTTCCCCTGGGGGCCGCCAGCCGGCATTGCTTGGCGGACGGCACCCTGAGAAGTCCCTCTCTGTGTGAGCGTACGGGTCGGTGGGAGGCATGGGGTAACAGTAGGCGGTCCCGTAAGTTATTTGTAAAGGTGAAGGTTCCCGTTGCATATATGTGCTAGTCCTTCCTGACTCTAGGGGGCGGTGCTCATCTCCGTTTCTAAGCCGAAGAGCCAGTGCTATCCGAAGACATCTCCATGGTCATGTGGCCAGCATGACCAAAGGTGCACAGAACGCTGTTACCTTCCCACCAAAGGTGGTCCCTATTTTTCTACTTGCATTTTTTTTACGTGCTTTTGAACTGATAGGTTGGCAGAAGCTGGGACAAGTCACAGGAGCTCACCCTGTTACGCAGCACTAGGGATTCGAACCATTGAACTGCCGACCTTTTGATTGACAAGCTCAGTGCCTTAGCCACTTGAGCCACAAAGCATATCATTGTAGGAATGGACTATCCTGGGTTATGGACCATGCTGGGCTGATCATTCAGAGGAATGGTCTAGTACAGGGGTCTGCAAACTTGGCTCTTTTAAGACTTGTGGACTTCAACTCCCAGAGTTCCTCAGTTCCTTTGCTGGCTGAGGAACTCTGGGAGTTGAAGTCCACAAGTCTTAAAAGAGCCAAGTTTGCAGACCCCTGGTCTAGTACTTTTGTGGATCTTCTGAAATGAAGCAGTTAATATTGTTCAAAAAACAAAGCCAGCACCTGTAGTGTGACCAATAAGGTCTTCCATTTGGAAGATTTCACTTTCAGAACATTGCTGGATCATCTTTGGAACAGAGGGCTGAATCCATTCCACATAAAACCTGCAGGAACATTCTGGAGTTCTTAGAAAACCCGAGATTTGCAGTTTAATTGGTTGCCTCTCACAAATTGGCTGCTTTAGTGAGTACAGCCACCAGATGGGCTTGCTTCCAACCCAAGTCCTGGAATGCATCCGCCCACCCTATTTATTTCTTAAGGATGCCTCAGGAGGCTTTACGAAGGACCGAGATGGAAATAAGCCCCATGCGAAGATGCTTTTTCCTTTGCAGTTTACCAAGCTTCACATGTATTATGGCTTCTAATTAAAAGAAGCTAAAATAAATTTAAGCTAGGTATAGCTGACAACTTGCTAAATTCTGGATAGGTGTTCTAGTGGTGATTTTGTGCATTGGCACAAGCTTTAGTTTCTAATTATAATTGTCCAAAAATGACCAAAAAAAAAAAAGAACAAATTGTGATATCCCACTAACTCCATTGTTTCTATTTGCCCCATAATGTCCCATACAAATATATAAAGGGTGCAGTTTGTACCCTGGTGTCACTATACAGTAGTGGCCAAAATCGTGGAAACCTTTTGGGAAAAGTGTGTTTTTAAGGTTTGATGGCTAATAACACCACTTTTTTGGGGAGTTTCAAGATAATCATATTCCACTGCTGGAATGGCCTGGGAATAGCCCAGACCTTAACCCAATTGAAAATCTACGGAGCCAACTAAAGAAACTTGCTAGTCAGATCAGGGGAAGGATACTGTAAAATCTCCATTCCCACCCCAATCCAGGGAAAGGTTATTGCAAAATCCCCATTTCCTCCCGATCAGCTGGGACTTGGGAGGCAGAAAATAGATGGGGGTGGGGCCAGTCAGAATTTTTACTACTGGTTCTCCGAACTACTCAAAATTTCCGCTACCGGTTCTCCAGAACTGGTCAGAACCTGCTGAAACCCACTTCTGAGTCAGATGCAACCCAGCAATAAAACCCAGTTAATAGAAGCCATCATTCAATCTTGGTTTCACATTATAACTGCTGCAGAACTAAAAGACTCGGTTCCCTCTATGGGAAGATGTTGTAAGGCCGTAATTCATGCTAAAGGTTACCCAACTAAGTATTGACTGACATGGTGATAATTTTGCATATCTTGCTTTTTCTATGGTGATAATTTTTGTATATCTTGTTTCTTCTGCGTATTTCACTTTTCTTCTTTAGACTGTCACTGCTATTCTAATAGCAAACCCTTCATAAAAGTTATTGCATTACATTCTTGATTAAATTATTTTTCCATTGATATCTAATTTTATGGTGCTAAAAAATGTGGTATTATTAGCTAGTTGTAGAAAATACACTTTTCCAAAAAAGTTTACACAATTTTGGCCACTACTGTACATGTGTTTGGCACGTGTTTGTACATACATCTGGGCACCAGGTTATTTATGCCCAAGAAACATGTTCTGGAAATCCCATCAATCTTATAGCAACTTGAGAGCAAGCCTGGGATGCTTTGCGAGATTTCAGACAACTCCACCACTGAACGGCCCCCTTGCTGACAAGGAATCCTAGTTTACTCATATGGAACCATAGATAAAAAAATCACAAAATACAGGTAATCCTTGATTTACGACTACAACTGAGCCCAAAATTTATGTCGCTAAGCAAGACAGCTGTCAAGTGAGTTTTGTGCCATTTTACCACCTTCCTTGCTATAGTTAGTAAGTGAACTATTGCAGCTGATTCACATAAATCTGGCTTCCCCATTGGCTTTGCTCATCACATGACTCCAGGGACCCTGCAACTGTCATAAGTACATGCCAGTTGCCAAGTGTCTGAATTTTGATCACGTGGCCATGGAGATTCTCCAATGATCGTAAGTGTGAAAAAAATGGTCACTTTTTCCAGTGTCATTGTAACTCTGAACAGTCACTAAATGAACTCAAAGTATTTATTTTGGATATTTTTATTGTTTTTAATTGCTTTTGCAGTTTGGGAATTGTAAGCCGCCCACAGTCATTGATTGGCATGGCTGACTATAAGGTTCCCCTCGCACATATGTGCTAGTCATTCCCGACTCTAGGGGGTGGTGCTCATCTCTTTTCAAAGCCAAAGAGCCAGCGCTGTCCGAAGACGTCTCAGTGGTCATGTGGCCAACATGACTAAATGCCAAAGGCACACGGAACACTGTTACCTTCCCACTAAAGGTGGCCCCTACTTTTCTACTTGCATTTTTTACGTGTTTTCGAACTGCTAGGTTGGCAGAAGCTGGGACAAGTAACGGGAGCTCACCCCATTACGTGGCACTAGGGATTTGAACTGCTGAAATGCCGACCTTCCGATCGACAAGCTCAGCGTCTTAGCCACTAAGCCATTGCGTCCCACGGGTGACTATAGAAATGGAATAAATAAATAAACATGTTGCAGGACTTCACTCAGGCAACTCTGCAATGGTTCTAAAATGTTTATTGTGACAACGGTCCTGTTTCCTGAGCAGACTTACAGCAGTCCCCTCTTTCTGATTTCCTGGTAGCGGTCTGAAGGAAAACTGAAAAGACCCAGACTAGAAAGGAATGTTATCTTCATCAACTTGCCATACTTGCTGTACCACCGTCAGCAAGCAAAAAGAAGCTTACACTTTGCAGGGCTGTTCTCAGCATTTTATTTATTTATTTATTATTCGAATTTTTATACCGCCCTTCTCCGAAGACTCAGGGCGGTGTACAGCACAAATAAAACATAGATACCAAAACACTTAAAATCCAATATTAGTTAAAAATCTAATTCAATATGCTGAGTTATTAAAATAAATCTGTAAAAATTCTAAAAATTTCTAAAAACCCCACTAAAACCCTCAATAAAATCGTTAGGCCAGCCCTGCTTGGTGAAAAAAGAAAGTTTTGAGCTCGCGCCTAAAGATCCGAAGATCAGGGAGAAGACAAATTTTAAGCATTAAGACAAATTTTGGGGAGTTGTGTGCCTTTGAGTCATTGTTAATTCCTGGAGTCTGCCTGGACTTGTCTTTGCAGTTTTCCTGCCAAGATTTGGGAAACAGTTTGTCACTGTCTCCTTCCTAGAACTGACAGTGAATCACCCCCCACCATCCCCTTGCTGGTTTCATGATTAAAGCCGGACTAGAACTCATGGTCTCCAGCCTGATGCCTTAATCACCTCACCAAACTGGATGGTGGCCTAAAAACTAGGAGACTGTGAGTGCTAGTCCCGCCTTAGGCATGAAAGCCGGCTGGGTGACTTTGGACCAATCACCAGGAGACGGTGAGTTCTACGTCCGCTTTAAGCATGAAAGCCAATGACTGACTTTGGGCCAATCCCTTTGACTCAGTCAAACCACCTCATAGGATTGTTGTTTTTGTGGGGGACAATCAATGCAAGATGACTATATTATTATTAACGATATCAGTAATATTACTAATATTAAGAGAGCAACGAGTCTAGAGTACGGTTATCTCGCATTAAGTTGTCCCACAGCAAGTTCTCCCATGGCAAGTTGATGGCAACAAGTTGGCCATGGCAAGTTGTCCTAGACATCCTAGCAGCCATTTTTTCATGTTTCCTAAAATTTTAAATCATGTTCCCACTAGTTACCACCAGTCTGGGAGGTGTCACCATATGACACACGTTAATATAGAGGGCAACCAATTCACCTCCCTGCTTAAATTTGCAAATCATTATACAACTTTTGTGCTTCTTATTGCCGCAAAAGTGCACTGCTGAATTTGGGACTACAAAATCCTTGGAAGTTTTCACCACCCACCTCCAAAGAAAACTCTTAGAATAGAATAGCAGAGTTGGAAGGGACCTTGCAGGTCTTATAGTCCAACCCCTTGCCTAGGCAGGAAACCCTACACCACTTCAGACAAATGGTTATCCAACATCTTCTTAAAAACTTCCAGTGTTGGAGCATGTAAAACTTCTGCAGGCAAGTTGCTCCGCTAATCGATTGTTCTCACTGTCAGGAAATTCCTCCTTAGTTCTAGGTTGCTTCTCTCCTTGATTAGTTTCCACCCATTGCTTCTTGTCCTACCCTCAGGTGCTTTGGAGAATAGCTTGACTCAGTGGTGAAATCCAAATTTTTTTACTACCGGTTCTGTGGGTGTGGCTTGGTGGGCCTGACTTGGTGGGCATGGCAGGGGAAGGAAACTGCAAAATCTCCATTCCCACCCCACTCCAGGGAAGGAGACTGCAAAATCCCCATTCCCTCCCCACTCCTGGGAGAAGGATATTGCAAAATCTCCATTCCCACCCCATTCTGGGGCCAGCCGGAGATGGTATTTGCCAGTTCTCCAAACTATTCAAAATTTCCATTACCGGTTCTCCAGAACCTGTCACAACCTGCTAGATTTCACCCCTGGCTTGATTCCCTCTTCTTTGCCCCTGAGATATTGGAAGACTGCTATCAAGTCTCCCCAGTCCTTCTTTTCATTAAACTAGAGATACCCAGTTCCTACAATCGTTCTTCATATGTTTTAGCCTCCAGTCCCCTAATAATCTTTGTTGTTCTACTCTGCACTCTTTCTAGAGTTTCAACATCTTTTTTACATGATGGCGACCAAAATTGAATGCAGGATTCCAAGTGTGGCCTTACCACATGATCTGTTCCCCCTCCCCACTTCACAGAACAAACGCAAAGACGTGTGTCTCCCAGTCTTTTTATTTGCTACAGACCTGATTTTCTTCAGTTGAGGAAATACTTGGCAATGACCGTGCAAAGGCCTGCCGAGTTCTGAATCCGTTATCTCGTGTCCAAGATCCATTGCCAAAAACTCACTGACAAAGTCCTTTAACCCTCCAACAATTGAGCTGCAGTGCACCCTTGGTAGCTTTTTTGTCCGTCACAAGGGCCACATGGCAGCTCCACCCACTTTTATACCCTGTGGGGTGTGGCTCAGTGACTCAGCAATCTCTGAGCCTGCCACACCTCTTCCTCTGCTGCGCACACCTATCTTTTCGTCGCTGCCTCGGATCAATCCAGGATTGATCGTCAGCAGCTGGGACTTGAGGCATTGCCAGGGAGGAGGAGGGTGCGGCAGCTCCTCCTCCTGGCCCGCAGCTGGAACTTGGGGCGGTGCCAGCAAGGAGGGTCCTGGCAAGAGAGGCCTTACTGGCTCTTCTCCCTCACTCTCCGAGTCACTCTCCTCCATGAGGACATGTTTGGGGGCCGGAGCCACAACACCTCTCATTGTTCAGAACCTGAAAGGAAAGAAGTCAGACAACATGGCCTCCCAAATCAAGTAACACATCGTGAGACTTTTCCTCATTTGACAAGTTGCCCATGTTGACCCGACATTGATGGATGAGAAAAGAAAAATATAGTATAGGAGAAAATCTTACCATCTGATTCTGTGGGCCCAGGAACTGCAGTGCTGAACCCGGTTGATTTTGTAGCATTTTCTGGAGCATGATCTTTTGCTGCAAAGCTAAGGGTACGTTGGGGGGCCTTTGGAGGTGCTGAGGTTGGGCCGAATATGGCTGCTGCTGCTGCTGCTGCTGCTGCTGCGAAGTTTGTGGTTGAACCGCTGAGCTAGACAACTGTTGCGGGGACTGCTGTGCATAGTGGAGAAGGGAAGGTTTATTGGGGGCTCCCAAACCAGAAGAGATCTGCTTGCTGGCTTGTTCCGAGTTGAAATGAAACAAAGGCTTGATACTGTTCTGAGATTCCTCCAGTGACACCTGATTGTTGCTGACATAATTTCTGGGGATGTCTTGAGGCTTTCGGGGCATTACCATGTTGACAGAACTTCCTTGGGGCATAGAGTTTGGCCGGTAGGAGTAACTGTTCATGCCTTTGGATTGAGTCCCATTGACTGGCATTCCAGACATTGCAGAACTTTGCGGGCTGAACTGTTGCTGCTGGTGGAAGGATGGGCTAGACATCTTCTCCTGCACAAAGGATCCAGAAGATGGTTCTGTAGATGACAAACCAGGCCAGGAAGTGGCTGATTGATTTTGTTGGCACTGCTGAATCAGAGCGTGCTGTTGCCTGTTTGCTGCTATTTGCTTTAATTGTTGGGCATGAGAAACCTCTTGCCAATTGCCCAGTGGCCGGGTGGGGACTGATGTCCCTTGAGAAGGAGGCGTCTGAGTCTGAGGTACTGAAGGAATGGGAGATGAGGTGGACATAGCAGCACCAGGCATGGTGAAAGACGAGTCTGTCGAAGGAGGCCTCATTTGAGGGGATCCCACCGAAACTTGGCTCAACCCCGGTGAATACTCTTGTTTGATCACCATTTTGTCCATCTGCAGGGAAGATGATTGGGCAGGGGCCCCTCTCTGGATCTGCTGACCAATGTCGATGTTGAACGGTTCGTCTTGCTTGATGGTGGCATTTATCATGTTTTCTAATTCAAGGTCACTCATGGGGGGCACAGAAATATTACTCAGTTCATTGAATAGCTCCTGAAGTTCTGGGTCCATCAGCTGTTCCCCTGTTTCTTCCCCATATCTGTTAGGATAAGCACTGTTGTGGGATGTCTGACCATCCAGATGTTTACTACAAGAGATTGTCTCCCCGGGTTCCTTCTTGACCTCTTTTAGAGTCATGTTAAACATCCCGTTTGCCCCAGCATGACTGTTGCTGGTTGAGTTGTCCATTTTCCTTGGAGCACCTTGACCAACTGAGAACGATCCCAACACTGACTGGTTTGGGCAACTGTTACCACACTGGCCACGTCCCATGGAAAGGTTATTATCACCACCTCGGATTCTCTTAATATCCAGGAAAGTGTTGTCAGCAATGCCATTCGATCTCTTGTTATTGCCTGGTGTCAGATTTACCACCAGTTTTCTCTTCAAGGAACCCTGGAGCTGAAAGAAGAAGGAGAAGAAAAAAGAATTCTTTAGCTGGAGTTAAAAAAAATATTAATGTGATTTTCCAAAAATTAGTCATGATTGCCCACTGCCACAAACAATGACTAAAAACAATGGCATCTGAAAGACTAGTTATTGCAACATGTCTATTTCAGATACATAGAATATTATCCTAAAACAGAAATGTTGTATAAATATTTGCAGTTGGAGGGAGGATAACTAAGACGTCTTTATTGCCTGTAGATAAATAAAGATAAAGACCATTAATACAAGATTTATTGAGTATGTAACAATGTGAAGCTTGTAATTTGATTCTAGTGTTCTCCCAAAGTAGCAAAAATTTTTATCAATAGGATACAGTGGTGAAACCCAAATTTTTTTACTACTGGTTCTGTGGCTATGGTGAGGCTTGGTGGGTGTGGCAGGGGAAGGATACTGCAAAATCTCCATTCCCACCCCACTCCAGGGGAAGGATACTACAAAACCCCCATTCCCTCCCCACTCCTGGGGAAGGATATTGCAAAATCCCCATAATGCCACCCCAGCCAGAGGTGGTATTTGCTGGTTTTCAGAACTACTCAAAATTTCCACTACCAGTTCTCCTAACTGCTCAAAATGTCCGCTACCGGTTCTCCAAAACCTGTCAAAACCTGCTGGATTTCACCCATGATACAACAATGAAACTTTGTTCTTACTGATAAAGGTAGTCCTGATTTATGACCACAATTAGAACTAAACTTTCTGTTGCTAAGCGAGACAGTGGCTAAGTGAATCATTCCTGATTTTACAACCTTTTCACCACAGTTGTTAAGTGAATTAATGCAGTTGTTAAGTGAATCACGTGTTCATTAAACAAATCTGGTTTCCCCCATGGAGTTTGTTTGTTGGAGGTTGGCTGGAAAGATCACAAATAGTGATCACATGACCCCAGGACTAGAGGTGGGCTTCAAAAATTTTAGCAAGGGGTTCTCTGCCTGGTTGCTGGGTGGGCGTGGCCATGGTGGGTGTGGCCTATTTGGCCTCCTGCACCACAGTGGGGAGGGGGTGTGTTTTTGCCCTCCCTGGGCTCCGGAGGCTTTCCTTGAGCCTCTGGGAGGGCGAAAACGGCTTCCCCAGGCTCCGGAGACCTCTGGAGGCTGGAAATGGGCCTGTTTCTGGCCTTCCTGAACTGCTGGTAGACCTGTTTTTTGCCCTCCCCATGCCTCCGTGTATGCCCTGCATTTACCTGCATCCAAAACAGGCCACGTGGGGTCCTGGGAGGGGAGGGGTGGGGTGGGCAGGGCCAGCCAGGTGTGGGATTTGGGGGTTCTCCGAACTGCACAGAATCTTAGCTAGAGGTTCTCCCGAACTCCTGCAAACCAGTGGTGGGTTTCAAATTTTTTTACTACCGGTTCTGTGGGCGTGGCTTGGTGGGCGTGGCAAGGGAAGGATACTGTAAAATCTCCATTCCTATCCCACTCCATGAGAAGGATACTGCAAAATCCCAATTTCCTCCCAATCATCTGGGACTACCGGTTCTCTTAAGTACTCGAACTTTCTGCTACCGGTTCTCCAGAACTGGTCAAAATCTGCTGAAACCCACCTCTGCTGCGAACTCCCAGCAGCCCACCCCTGCCCAGGACACTATAACGGCCATAAATACATGCCGACTGCCACACTCCTGAATATTGATCACATGACTATGGGGATTCTGTGACAATCGTAAGTGCAAGGACTGGTTGTAAGGCACTTTTTTCAGTGCCGTTGTAGCTTCAAACGGTTGTAAATTAGGACTACCTGTTCTGAAAATCTACCAGGGCTTCCTCTGAAATCCATGTAGTACCTCTGCATGAAGTTTGCAAGAGCATGCATGTTTCAGTCAAAATAGCTATCGTGAGCATGCAAATGAAGCTTCCTGAGTTGTTTTTAATGCATATTGTTTGAAGCTTCAATCACACTGTTTTATCTGTTGACTTTTTTTTTTTGGAAAAGAAATATCAGCTCTGCAGGTTCAGACGAATCTATAATTCAGTTGTAATCTATGAAAGGTAACACCGGTTACAGTTACAAGATTATTAAACCAAGACTTAAGTTACAGAAGAACAGAACAGAAAAACAGAATAACAGAGCTGGAAGGGACCTTGGAGGTCTTCTAGTCCGACCCCCCTGCCCAAGCAGGAGATCTTATATGATTTCAGACAAGTGGTATCCAATCTCTTCTCAAAAACCTCCAGTCCTGGAGCGCCAAAACCTTCTGGAGGAAAATTGTTCCACTGACTAATTATTCTAACTGTCAGGAAATTCCTCCTTAGTTCTAGGTTGCTTCTCTCCTTGATTAGTTTCCACCCATTGCTTCTTGTCCTGTCTTCAGATGCTTTGGAGAATAGTTTGACTCCCTCTTCTTTGTGGCAGCTCTTTAGATATTGGAACACCACTACTATGTCACCCCAATCCTTTTTCATTAAACCAGACATACCCAGTTCCTGCAACAGTTCTTCATATGTTTTAGCCTCCAGTCCCTTAATCACCTTTGCTGTTCTTTTATTCACTCTTTCTAAAGTCTCAACATCTTTTTTACATCGTGGCGACCAAAACTGGATGCAATATTTGAATGTAGTTTCTTCCGCTACATTCTTTCCTTCACATCAACCTGGTAAATTACATGCTTGGTTTCCCAATACTATTTACTCTCCTTTTGTGAAATTAGAATCACTTTCTAAAGCAAGGATTCTTTCTGTCCAATGACAACACTTCCGAGCAATAGAGGTCTTACCATGGCATCACATTTGTGCTCTTCCCAGAGTTCATTGTTAACTGACCTAAGCATAGTGCATAAAATTACCTACCACAATGTCCTACTTGTCAATGACTACTTAAGCTTCAACCACAACAATACACGAGCAAATAATAGATACAAACTCAAGATAAACCACTCCAAACTTGATTGCAGAAAATATGACTTCAGCAACCAGAGTGGTCAATGCCTGGAATGCACTACCTGATTCTGTGGTTTCATTCCCAAACTCCAAAAACTTTAATCTTAGACTGTTTACTGTTGACCTCACCCCATTCCTAAGAGGTCTGTAAGGGGCGTGCATAAGAGCACCTGCCTGCCTACCGTCCCTGTCCTAATATTCCTTTTTTTACTTACTCTTTCCATGTATCCAAATTATGTTTATACTTTTACCTGTTACCTTATATGTGATTGACAAAATAAATAAATAAATAAAAATAAAAATAATTTGTGATAAAAACCAAACAGTATCTTTTCCAAATCTCAGTCCTGAGATTTGAAAAATAACAATAAGGACTGATATTGATCACAATTCCTCCGACCATGATTATAGATCTTCTGCTTTCACTGCTGTCTTTCAGACCCCCAAATTGTTTTTAAATCTCCCCAGAGTATGCAAAGTGATTGGATGGTTTCTCGCAGGGAGAGATGGAGACAATGATAATGGAGATTAAAAGAACAGCAGCTCAAGATCCTGCTTGGAATTGATACAAAGACTTGGGAATTGTGAGACCCACTAACCTGTTTTCTTGGCATAATTCTGGTTATATTTTTGCCCTATAAACATCCCTCTTTCAATTCAGTCCTCTTCACCCAATGAAAAGCTTTCCATCAGAATGAATGAGGGATACATCACTTGGAGTTCCCTGCCAAAAAGTTAGGTGGCCTCCAGAGATTCCTCTGACATGGTCATTTTTTAAAAATGATTTAAGGAAAAATAAATAAATGATCTATTGCCTTGATGGTGAACCAATGGCACGTGTGCCATAGCTGGCACGCAGAGCCCTCTCTGCGGGCACGCGAGCCCTCGCCCAGCTCAGCTCCACCGCGCATGCGTGTACGCATACGTTCCCACCTGCCAACTGATTTTCGGGATGCGCTGGGGGTGTGCATGCGGAAGACGTGTGCACATGTGCAGGGGGGGTGCATGCATCCGCAGGGGGTGGGGGTCATGCGCGCATGCATGGGAGTGGGGGTGGAGAGCAGGGGTGTGGCCCGCCCCCCCGGCCCGTTTTTGGGCCCAGGAGGCTGAGGGGAGGCCTGCTAGGCCAAAAACAGGGCCCGGGGTTTGTGTGGGCTGCCCCACCAGCCTGTTTTTGGGCCCACGAGGCTGCAGAGAGGCCTGCTAGGCCAAAATCAGGGTGTAGGCGGTGCGGCCTACCCCCCAAGGCCCCAGGAAGCTGCAGGGAGACCTGCTAGGCCAAAAACAGGGCACAGGGGTGTGTGTGGCCTGCCCCCCATGGCCTGTTTTTGGGCCCATGAGGCTGCATAGAGGCCTGCTAGGCCAAAATCAAGGGGTGGAGGTTTGCACGCAGATGCGTGGGTGTGGAGAAAGTGTTGGGGGGGTCATGTGCACATGCACAGGGGGCGGGGGAGAGGGGGGGTTGTGCACTCATGCACAGGGTACGCGCACATTGCATTATAGATGCCAGCATGCGTGCATGCTATTGCACGCGTGCTTTCGGCACACGACGAGAAAAAGGTTAGCCATCACTGATTGCATCAATTTAATAAATTTAAATTAGCCAATGGTGGGATTTGGCTAACCTTGGTCCCCTTCTTGACTTCTCTTCTACTCAAAAATGAAGACGAAGCTTTGCTTGAGAAAGGTTGTAACTGCCTTATTAGCCCTATGCCCCAACTGCTGGTCTTTCCAAAATCCGAGTAATTCCCTTGGCTCTGAACACAATTGTATTAGACAAAGCAATTTGCCCCACTCCTCTCCTGTAAAAATTACGAAGTACATTCTCCCCACAACTTTGGCAGAAGGATAATTTTGTTTCAAAGTAAACAAAACAAAATTAAATGGCTTAGCTTGGGAATTAACGTTTGGCAGCTTCTCCAAGAAACTGGGCGGGCGAGAGTGGAGGACAACTGTAATGAATCCAGTTTAACTCCAGAAAACTGGACCTTTTGCCAACGAGACGATTAAGATATAATACATGATTTTATCACTTGCTTCCAAAGCCGTTCCTCCCCATCCTGATGCTGGTTCGATACAAGGAAAGAAAGAAAAAAGACTTCGCAAACATTGACTTAATTTTGATCAGTTAATGACCTTCACTGGAAGAATAATTGGAAGGACATTCCCTTGATACACTGTAGTAAATTAAGGAGGGGAAGGGTGCCTCCCCCCACCACCCAAATTGAATTGCAGACACAAAAGATCAGTTTCCATAATCTCTGCAAAGTGCTGCTTTCAAAATCTCTCCCTGGTTTTGATTTCAGTGGCTGGCAAGCAGTGATGATGTCTGCTAGAGAAACACGCCGGTAGTTGGGTTCGAAAATATTATGTGCAGTTCAGAATAAAAGGCACAATAGCGACACAGAACAGCTCAGCTATAAATAGGTCAAAGCTGTTAATCAGGACAAAGCATTCATGACTTTGGGCGAAACAAATAAGGAGTACTCCGTGTTTGTATTGTAGAAGTGTTTTCCTTCTTGCTCATTCATCCTGGAGAACTACCCCCTTCTTCGTCTCCAAGTTTCTCAAACCAGGAATAAATTAACCACTCTTTGCTGCTAAATCGACAGAAATTAATGTCAACTTCTGTCAACATAGATTAACGGGGGATACGAAGCCAGAGTGATGTAAGCAAAACCAGAGAGGGAGGGAAGGAAGGAAGGAAGGATCTGCCTGGAACCAGCACTGTATATCAGACATTAATACAATTGATCGAGTCCAGAGATATTTCACGAGAAGAGTTCTCCACTCCTTCGCTCACAGTAGAATACCTTATGCCACCAGGCTTTAAATTTTGGGATTAGACAATTTAGAACTACGCCGCCTTTGGTATGAGCTAAGCGTAGCTCGTAAAATTATCTGCTACAAAGTCCTACCTGTCAATGATTACTTCAGCTTCAACCACAACAATACACGAGCACACAATAAATACAAACTTAAGGTGAACTGCTCCAAACTGGATTGCAGAAAATACGACTTCAGCAACAGAGTGGTCAATGCCTGGGATGTGGTTTCATCCCCAAACTCCCATAACTTTAACCTTAGACTGTCTACTGTTGACCTCACCCAGTGATGGGATTCAGCCAGTTTGCACCACTTCGGGAGAACCGGTTGTTAATTTTCTGAGCAGTTTGGTGAACTGGTTGTTGGAAGAAATCATTAGGGCAGAGAACCGGTTGTTAAATTACTTGAATCCCACCGCTGACCTCACCCCATTCCTAAGAGGTCTGTAAGGGGGCATGCATAAGCGCACCAATGTGCCTACCGTCCCTGTCCTACTGTCCCCCATTTATTTGTATCCTTATCCTGTATTCATAGTCATGTTTATACTTATATCTGTTATCTTATGTGTTTGACAAAATAATAAATAAATGAATAAATAAACAAATAAGGAAGGAAGGAAGGAAGGAAGGAAGGAAGGAAGGAAGGAAGGAAGGAAGGAAGGAAGGAAGGAAGGAAGGGACAAACTTGTTTTCATTTTATTTGTCATCTTGTGTATCAGATTTAAACTGAAACAGCTTCCCCAGCCCATCCTGACAATGGTGGGCAATCTGGAGTTCCTAGCCAAAAGGCAAAAGTATTCCAAAAGGGGTTACAGCTCAGCATTTTTCTTTAAGGTTCTCCTCTATCATTTCTGGTACTCCAGGGAGAGGGAAGTGGGACCAAAGTACATCATTGGAGGAGGGTTCACAGGGAAGTAAAAAAATAATAATCAAATCAACATATTGACCACAACCTTGCAATTGAAATCCATAAAAAGGGACTGGGTTTTGATTGCATGGTTGTGGATGGCATTTTTGCCTTTGATAGAATCAAGATCACATGAGGTGTTAATACCACTTTATAATGCCTTGGTAAGACCACACTTGGAATACTGCATCCAATTTTGGTCGCCACAATGTAAAAAAGATGTGGAGACTCTAGAAAGAGTGCAGAGAAGAGCAACAAACATGATTAGGGGACTGGAGGCTAAAACATGTAACAACAGCAACAACAACAACAGAGTTGGAAGGGACCTCGGAGGTCTTCTAGTCCAACCCTCTGCTTAGGCAGGAAACCCTACATCACTTCAGACAAATGGTTATCCAACCTCTTCTTAAAAACTTCCAGTGTTGGAACATTTACAACTTCTGGAGGCACTGCTTACTTGTTCTAAATTGTTCTAATGTGAAAAACAGTTGTAAGAACTGGGTATATCTAACCTAGGGTTTTGCTAAATTCCCCAAAACGGGGCATGTTTTGGCCAGCAGAGTGCTACAGGAGGCCATCCAAGCCAAAAACGCCCCGTTTTGGCAGGCAGGATGGTGCAGGAGACGTCCATCTCATCTCTTCCCCTGCCTCCCCAGCCGGCCTGTGGAGGAGAACTGCAATGCTGATCTGCCCCTCAAAGAAATCCAGTTTGACACCCCTGTTCTAGATTGTAGGACATAGAATAAAGGTAATGAATTATAGGACAACTAAGTCTGGATACAAATGTTATGGAAAACCACCTAAGAGTAACAGATGCTTTAGTTTGGATACCCTGCATTAAGTACTGGATTGACCTCAGTGACTTCAGCTGATCCTTCCAACCCTCTGATAAAATAAATTTTCTGTAATATTTTCTGATAATACAGAAAAACGGTATTATATGTGAACTTGAAAGTATAAATAAAACCAATCCCAAAAGTTTCCTCTTCAAAGATGAGTGCACAGTTCAGTGATATTACAGGTACTCATTGACTTACGGCACTAATGAAACTTTCTGTCGTAAGTCATGATAGTTATAAGTTGAGGCACCCATGTGTGACCAGCCCGATTTTACAACCTTTGATGCAGTGGTTGTTAAGTGGCGGTTAAGCAAATACATTCTAAGGGTGCTTTTTTGCTGGAAACCACCCAAAAAAGGCCAAAAAATTAAAATAAATGTTGTATCATCTTATCACAGAATGCTGCAACCAGCTGCAAAAGTAAACTGGTTGCTGGGTGCCAAAAATGTGATCATGTGACCATAGGTGGCACTACCATTGGAATTCCTGAATTGGGAATTCCTGTATATACAGTAGTTTTTTTTGGAGTTTCAAGATAATCATATTCCACTGCTGGAATGGCCTGGGAGTAGCCCAGATCTTAACCCAATTGAAATGGAGCCAACTAAAGAAACTTGGTAGTCAGAAGCGACCCAGCAATAAAACCCAGTTAATAGAAGCTGTCGTTCAATCTTGGCTTCACACGATAATAGCTGCAGAACTAAAAGACTCAATTCACTCCATGGGAAGAGGTTGTAAGGCTGTAATTCATGCTAAAGGTTACCCAACTAAATATTAACTGACATGGTGATAATTTTTGTATATCTCATTTTTTCTACGTGTTTCACTTTTCTTCTTTATCCTGTAACTGCTATTCTAATAGCAAATCCTTCATAAAAGTTACTGCATTACATTCTTTTTTTTTAATTGAAAAAGTTTTAACAAACAAAAACATTTTCCCCCTTTCCCCCCTCCCCCCCACAAAACCCTCTTCCCCCCTCCCCCCCCTCCAGCTTCCCGGGTCAATCACAAGGTATTGTTATACATAAACCAAACATAGAGTAAAATTTTCCCTTCTAATCCAATTAACCTCATCCAAATCTTTTCATTTCCCAACCCCCACAGTACATAAAATAATACTTCCTAATTATTCAAAGGCAATCTGATATTTCTTAATCTGATATCTGTTTTGTAAATAATCAATCCATTTTTTCCATTCAATTAAATATCTTTCCTGCGTATTGTCTTTCAAAAAAGCTGAGATTTTAGCCATCTCAGCCAAATTAGTAACTTTCAATATCCATTCTTCTATTGCAGGTAACTCTTTTTTCTTCACTGCATTACATTCTTGATTAAATTATCTTTCCATTGACATATACTTTTATGGTACTGCTCAAAAAAAAAAAAAAGTGGCATTTTTAGCTAGTTTGAGAAAATGCAAACCTTTCCCCAAAAGGTTTCCACAATTTTGGCCACTATATTCTATGCATATCAGAGCATCCAGATTTGATTCCCACATCTCCAATTAGTTATCTGAAGTCATCCATCCATAATTAACTCTGCCACAATTTTGTGCCAATATTATGTATCTCTTAGCTGCAATCTAGCGGTCATCAGATTTTTGTAGTCTGGATGTAATAACCCCGGTTAACGTTCCGGGCAGAGTCTCGTATAGATTCACTGAAAGCTTCCCTGTTGCCTGCTAGGCTATCTGTCCTGCCTGATACTTCTTTAGAAAATCCTTTACATCAAAACAAAACAAAAAATAATATATGGGAACTGACATTCTGCTTAGTAAAGGGCCAGCCTTGAGCATCATCATCATCTCACTCACACACACCAGAATGACTCTGAAGCCCCATAAGCACTTTTAGAAATCAAAATAATGGATCTGCTGCTTGTGAATACCTGCTTGGAAATCAGAAAAATAAGGATGGTAGAAAATATCTGGAGGGATAAAGGAGATTGCAGAGAGCAGCAAACTTATTCATTTGGGGACTGACATCATTTCAGAAGCCATTTTGTGATTAGGCAAGTATCCTGCACATATTGCTTCTGCTGTGGAGCCACCATCAGCCTCACACAGCCTCCTTAGACAACACAATTGCACTATTGTGCAACCACACTATTTGGAAGCGTGTCCATCTTCCCAGATAAACAAGAAGAGTAAATTGGACGAGAGTTATCTAAATGGAGGGGATGAAAAGAAGTTTCATGAGCTTCATCTGCATAGTTCATGGGTGTCAAACTCAAGGTCCACAGCTGGATGTGGCCCTCACGGTGCTTAGATCTGGCCCGCGGGGCCGCCTTGGAAACAGCAAAGGACCACGGCTTGGTGCCTCTGCCAGTGAAAACGAAGCTTGGGGGGGCCTCCTGGAAAAGCGGAGAAAATTATTACCCCCCAAAATTAACACTGTTTTGGCTGAATGAAGCTGACTTCTGCCTGGATAAAGTGTTCCCAATTGCTAGACTGGTAACAATTAGCAAATTTCTTCATTTGGAGAAGTCAATAATTCTGGGTGGACTCAGGTAAGAATTATGTTTATATTAGAGATAGTTTATTATTTATTTATTTATTATTCACATTTTTATACCGCCCTTCGCCGAAGAACACACGGGGTTTTGGTTTCCAAATGCTCCCAAACAAGCAATTTGTCTCATTAAAGTTAACGGTAAAGGTTCCCCTCACACATGTGTGCTAGTCGTTCCCGACTCTAGGGGGCAGTGCTCATTCTGTTTCAAAGCCGAAGAGCCAGCGCTGTCCGAAGTTGCCTCTGTGGTCATGTGGCCGGCACCACTAAACGCCAAAGGCGCACGGAACACTGTTACCTTCCCACCAAAGGTGGTCCCTATTTTTTCTACTTGCATTTTTTACGTGCTTTCAAACTGCTAGGTTGGCAGAAGCTGGGACAAGGAATGGGAGCTCACCCCCATTACGCGGCACTAGGGATTCAAACCGCTGAACTACCAACCTCTCGATCAACAAGCTCAGCGTCTTAACCACTGAGCCACTACGTCCCTCTTTTGTCTCATTAAGATTCTTTTAATAAAACAAAAAGTTCTGACATCAACACAATTGAACGTGTCCAGAAATATTTTACAAGAAGAGTTCTCCGCTCCTCTGAAAACAACAAAATACCTTATACTATTAGACTTGAAATCCTGGGTTTAGAAAACTTAGAACTCCGCCGACTCCTACAAGATCTGTGCTTAACTCATAGAATCATCTATTGCAATGTCCTTCATGTTGAAGACTACTTTAGCTTCAATCGCAGTAATACAAGAGCAAACAATAGATTTAAACTTAATGTTAACCGCTTCAATCTTGATTGCAGAAAATATGACTTCTACAACAGAGTTATTAACACTTGGAACACACTACCTGACTCTGTGGTCTCTTCTCAAAATCCCAAAAGCTTTAACCAAAAACTGTCTACTATTGACCTCACCCCATTCCTAAAATGACTATAAGGGGCGTGCATAAGAGCACAAAAGTGCCTACCTTCCTGTCCTATTGTTTCCTTTCATTATATCAAATTAATATAGTTATTGCATACTTTTGCTCATATATATGCTTATATGATATATAGATATTTTATGTTGATGCTTGTGTTTATTGTTGTGACAAAATTTAAAAAAAACTGGACACAGAAGGCTGCAATGATTCACTTAACAACTGTGGCAAGAAAGGTCGTGAAATGGGGTAAAACTCACTTAACAAACATCTCACTCAACAGAAAGTTTGGGCTCAAGTATGGATTCGTAAGTCGAGACTATCTGGAAATAGGATTATTTCATTTTCTAGAAATGGACTTTTTCTGGGGGGTTTTAGCGACGAACGATTGTTTACTATTCCAATTTCTGAATAGTATATTCTCCTGGAGTAGCCATTTTGTGAGGGAATATTCAATATTCCAATTATGTCTATTCATGGTTGAGACAGTTGTTTGCTTTGGGGGTT
Source organism: Ahaetulla prasina (assembly GCF_028640845.1). Taxonomy (NCBI): domain Eukaryota; kingdom Metazoa; phylum Chordata; class Lepidosauria; order Squamata; family Colubridae; genus Ahaetulla; species Ahaetulla prasina. The sequence goes on from NC_080543.1 coordinate 16,758,467, forward strand.
ACGCATGAACAGATCCTTTGTATAGTAATTCTGAAGAAAACCCATCAATGTTTTCTTATTAGGTGAATTGGATGTCCTTCTCCAGCAGTGAGTAAGTACCATCTCCTCTCCTCTCCTCTTACCTGGGGGATGTTTGCCAATGTTCCCACATGCACACTTACAAACCGCACATCCAAATGCTATCTGCACATATGCGGTTCAACGCCCGTGGGTGGAAAATGCATGGATGATTTCTTATTTTGATGTAGTAATCTAAACATATAATTTTTACTATGCCCGCTGAATTGCTCACATATGGATAAAATTCAGATGATGCATCTCTGTGTTTATGTTGTTTAGAATTTTTTTTTCACACAACCTCCCACCCCTTGAAATCTGTTTTATGTGGGCTTTTCTCTGTGCACGATCATTTTGGAAAATTCTCCTGAAGAAATCTTTGGTACTGCACTGTTTTGCTTTCAAAATACCTGGATAAAGTTATATGTTAGTTCTTTGTCATTCGATGAAAGAAAGAAGAAGGAGGCAGTAAAAAGGGAATTGACACAATATTTTAAGGCTTTACGGTGGAGGATCTGGATAACTGGTATATATGATACTTCTTGCCATTTTTCAGAAAAACTGGCTGTATTTAAATGGCAGATTAAAACCAGGGTGGTAAAAAGCAGCATATGCACAACAGTGGGATATTATAAGGATCTGCATTTATGAGATTTAAAGTATAAATATTAGGATATTCCCTCAAGCTAATTAATGGAGGTTTTTCCCCCCTAAGGGGAAATTGAAAATATACAGTTTCAGACTGCTGTATAGTCTCAATTTAGACTATATTGTATTGTATTGTATTGTATTGTATTGTATTGTATTGTATTGTATTGTATTGTATTGTATTGTATTGTATTACATTACATTACATTACATTATATTACTGTATATTATGTCTTTATGATTTTTATAAATAACTCAAGGCAGCACATCTACTTAATACTCCTTCCTTCTCCTATTTTCCTCACAACCATAACCCTTGTGGGGTAGATTGGACGTTTAGAATTTGGAAGCATTTAGAGTAATACAGTTGGGTGGGACCTTGGAGGTCTTCTAGTCCAACCCCCTCCTCATGCAGGAAACCCTATACCATTTCAGACAAATGGTTGTCCAATCTCGTCTTAAAAACTTCCAGTGTTGGAGAACTTCTGGAGGCAAGTTGTTCCGCTGATTAATTGTTCTAACTGTCAGGAAATTTCTCCTAAGTTCTAATTTGCTTCTTGCCTTGATTAGTTTCCATCCATTGCTTCTTGTGCTGCCCTCAGGTGCTTTGGAGAATAGTTTGACTCCCTCTTCTTTGTGGCAAGCCCAGACTGAAAGAGTGTGACTGGCCTAAAGTCACCCAACTGGCTTTCAGGGTTAAGGCAGAACTAGAACTCACAGTCTCCTGTTTTCTACCCTAGTGCTTTAACCACCAGACCAAACTGGCTCATTCTGCTTGATTTCTGAGAAAAAAATGGCGAACTGAAGATGGCACTGCTAAGAATGGACCCCATAACTGTGGTGGAATAAAAAAACAGGCAAGTAGATGATAATTCCTCTCCAGACAAGGAGAGAATTTGAGATCAACCATACGTTGCTCCTCCTAAAGGAAATAACATGCAGTCTCTGACAGGCTCAGAACACTGGGGAATGAGGGAATAACCATCTTGTACCAAACCATGATCAGTGCCTTTAAGGACACTGGATTCCCATAAAGCCTAATATTCAGTGGTGAAATCCAAATTTTTTTACTACTGGTTCTGTGGGCGTGGTTTGGTGGGCATGGTGTGGCTTGGTGGGCGCGGCTTGGTGAGCGTGGCAGGGGAAGCATACTGCAAAATCTCCATCCCCACCCCACTCTGGGGCCAGCTAAAGATGGTATTTGCCGGTTCTCTGAACGACTCAAAATTTCCGCTACCGGTTCTCCAGAACGTGTCAGAACCTGCTGATTATTACCAGAACCCCCTGGTAATATTCCATTCAATTTGCATCACCATGACATGTAAAAGATGTGGAGACTGTAGGAAGAGTGCAGAGAAGAGCAACAAAGATGATTAGGGGACTGGAGGTTAAAGCATATGAAGAACGGTTGCAGGAATTGGGTATGTCTAGTTTAATGAAAAGAAGGACAGATGATTAGAAAGTGATTAGAAAAGGTAACACAATACCAGAGTTGGAAGGGACTGTGTAGGTCTTCTGAAAGTGAGCCATTCCACTGATTAATTGTTCTCACTTACAGAAAATTTCTCCTTAGTTCTAGGTTGGTCTTCTTTTTTCAGTAGTTTCCATCCACTGCTTCTTGTCCTGCCTTCAGATGCTTTGGAGAATAGGTTGACTCCAGGGGTGAAATCTACTTACCTTCCCTACCGGTTCAGAAATGCACATGCCGTGCACTCATGCTCGCTCTGCTCACCTGTGCCACATGCATGTGCAGAGCCTCTGCGCATGCGCAGACTCTTCTGTGCATGCACAGAGGGTAAAAAACAGGTTACTTCCTGGTTAAAACCAGGAAGTAACGATGACCAGGTGGATGGGCAGAGCCTTGTGCCGCCATTGCTACCAGTTCGGCCGAACCGGTCTGAACCGGTAGCATTTCACCCCTGGTTGACTCCCTCTTCTTTGTGGCAGCCCCTTACATAGTGGAACACTGTTATCATGTTACATCTAGCCCTTCTTTTCATTAAACTAGACATACCCAATTCCTGCAAACTCAAGAGTGTCCATTCTCTTTAACAAAGGGATATTTCAGATACCTTTCCTTCTCTTATTATATTCTACTAATCCCAACTCTTGCCTGTTTAAAAGGTTATTAGTGCTTCCAAGTTCAGAATCTTCTTTGGTGGCTTGGACTATGAAACATCAATAATTGGTAGCTGGATGTTGTTTTCATTTTTGGCATAAATTGTTTTGATCATGGGAATATGGAGAGTTGCTATAGTTACTGATGTAAAACTGGTCGCCAAGGAACAAGTATTCACAACAGGTAGGATCCTATTCCTCCCAATGCGGTTGTTATATTTCACCAGTAAAACAACATTCTTGGTTGCAAGGGAACTGGATTTTTTCCAAAGAGGATTTTTCCCACCAAAAACGTCATTATAAAACCCCTTTAATTTAAAAAAAAACACTAGTTTGTGATGTACGCTGAACAGAAATGTTGTTTGGGGAACTATTTCGATTGTTTGTTTATATGCAAACACTTCTTTATCTTTCACTCCTTTACTTGCAGACACCCACACAACATTTAAAATGGAACTCATTTTATTTAAATTTGCATGTTTTTTTTTCCTGAAAAAGAAGAAGAAGAGCAAAACAGAATGGTACAGTAAAATAATTTGTTTATTTATATTAAGTCGGTCTCTTCTTCTTCAACTGATCTTTCTTGTGAATTGTGAGCCCCCTTTAAATGTCTTTCCATTCTCCCAAAGGAAGCCCAAACGGGGTCATTTGCATGTGACTAAATGAACAAAGGACAGAAAATGGGGACAAAAACAGGGTGGAGAAAATAGATCTTTTAAAATTTGTTCTCAGCCCAGATAAGATGAAATAAGAGTTTTTCTGAACTCTTGTCATCTGTCTCCCAATTAAGAAAGAAAATCCAAGTAAACCCACATTATCCAGAATTGATTTTTTTTCATATAGGTCACTTTTTCTTTGAGGCAAAACTTTCAGAAACCAGTAATCTACATCCGTTTGTTTTTAATTTTGGGGCACTTTGCGTGCTCCTGGGGAGGAAAGCTATGGCAAATCTGGACAGTATACTAAAAAGCAGAGACATCACCCTGCTAACAAAAGTGGGTATAGTCAAGGCTATGGTTTTCCCAGTTGCAATGTATAGCTGTGAAAGCTGGACCATTAAGAAAGGCTGAGCGCCAAAGAAATGAGACCTTTGAACTCTGATGCTGGAGAAAACTCCTGCGAGTCCCTTGGACTGCAGGGAGATCAAACCGGTCAGTCCTAGAGGAGATCAACCCTGACCGCTCTTTAGAAGGCCAGATTCTGAAGATGAAGCTCAAATACTTTGGCCATCTAATGAGAAGGAGGGACTCAATGGAGAAAAGCCTAATGCTGGGAAAGATTGAGGGCAAAAGAAGAAGGGACAGCAGAGAATGAGTTGGCTGGAGGGAGTCACTGAAGCAGTAGGCATGAGCTTAAATGGACTACAGAGGATGGTAGAGGACCGGAAGGCCTGGAAGAACGTTGTCCATGGGGTCGTGATGGGTCGGACACAACTTCACAACTAACAACAAAAAATCTTTGCAAAGCAGACAGTGTCGTGTTTAGCTGTTTCTTTGGAAAAGGTGCTTAATTCTTGTTTATACGCCTGGCTGAAGGACCCAATGCAAAATCAAAAAAGGGACCAACATTTAATGAATATTTTGAAAAATACAACCCAAGAATAACAGAATAACAGAGTCGGAAGGGACCTTGGAGGTCTTCTAGTCCAACCCTCTACACCAGCAGGATACCCTATAACCATTCCAGACAAATGGAGATGGGCAGCTATAGAATAAAGTTAACTACACCAGCAGTTCCTTGAAGTTATGAACAAGACCGGCAGCTAGTCCTCGACTTATGACCACATTTGAGCCCAAAACTTATGTTGCTAAGTGAGACCGTTGTTAAGTGAGTTTTGCCCCATTTTACGGCTTTTCTTGCCAAAGTTGTTAAGAGAATCACTGCAGTTGTTAAGTTAGTAACAGAGTTGTTAAGAGAATCTGGCTCCCCCATTGACTCTGCCTGTCAGTCTTGCAAAAGTGATCATGTGACCTTGGACACGGCACCGTCATAAATATGAGTCAGTTGCAAAGCATCTGAATCCTGACCATGGGACCATGGGGATGCTATAAAGGTCATAAGTGTGAAAAATGGTTCTAAGTCACTTTTTTTCCCGTGCTGGTCACTAAATGAAGTGTTGTGAGTTGAGGATTATCTGTTCTTTAACTACCAAATGAGAAGAGAGGGTTGCTGATGTAGGGAAAGATGGAAGGCAAAAGGAGTAGGGGATGGGAGAGGATGAGATAATTAGATAGTGTCATTGATGCAATGAACATGAGTGGTGCGACGGCCTAGAGGTGGAGCTCTCATTTCACAATCAGGAGGCTGTGAGTTCGATCCTAGGTAGAGGCAGATATTTCTCTCTCTGGCCATAATGAGAATATATCTGCTGAACAAAGCTCCACATTGGCGACAGGAAGGGCATCCGGCCATTAAACGCTCTGCTAACTCCATTCAGTTGCTCAGGCACTATTCCGCTAGGGATTATGATGATCGATGCAATGAACATGAATTTGGGTAAACTCTGGGACAGTGGAGGACACAGGAACCTGGTGTGCCATGGCCCATGAGGGTCGCAAAGAATGGTACACAACTTAGTGACTGTACAACAACTGCCATCTTGATTTTTACTGGCCTCTCCCTGCAGTTGTCACCAAATAAAATGTGTCCCAGCTAGTTGGGAAAAAGGAGACAATCAGGGATGAAATATGCTCCAGATTTGGACTGGATCACCCGATCTGCTAGCGATGGCAGAGGGTAATTTGAGAACCAGTAGCAAAAATCCCTGCCCCCCCCGCCCCAACTGAGCTGCGCAATCATCAGTTGTTTTTTTTTACTTTTAAAAGCGTTTTTCCTTCGGCCAAAAAAATGCTTTTAAAAGTAAAAAAAAAAAGCCTCTGATGATTGCATGGCTCAGCTGGGATCGTCAGAACCCTTTTAAAGCATTTTTTCTACAACCTCTTCGGTCGAAGAGGTTGTAAAAAACAGCTTTTAAAAGGCTCCTCTGGCAATCCCATCGCCAGAACCTTTTAAAAGCATTTTTTTACAACCTCTTCGGACAAAAAGGTTGTAGAAAAAAATGTTTTTAAAAGGTTCTGGTGATCAGGCAACTCAGCTGGGATTGTCAGAACCCTTTAAAAGTTTTTTTCCTCTGGCAATCCCAGCTGAGTTGCCTGATCATCACAGGCTTTAAAAAGCATTTTTTACAACCGCTTCGGCAGAAGAGGTTGTAGAAAAAATGCTTTTTTTAAAAAAAAAAAGTTGGCCACACCCACCCAGTCACATTACCCCCCCACCAAACCATGCCCACAGAACTGATAGTAACAAATTTTACATTTCACCCATTGGAGACAACGATTTCTGTCCCCGTTTTTCATTTCCCAATCCCTTGATCCTCCACACCACATCCAAATGAAAATACTTTCCAAATTTCCAAAATTTTACAGGCCCAATTTTAGAATGCGGAATCAGCACGACTAACTGAATAAACGAAACATTTTTTTTTCCTGTGGAAACGACCTTCTTCGGATGTCAGTCACACAAATAAAATGTAACAGAGCTGAGATTTCTTCGAGCCGGCTTAAGAAAATGGGATTCATTGGCTACAAATTAAATTAGCACGGAGAAATTCAAAATACAGGGTGTACACAAGCGACGCAAAATCTAACTCAAGAAAGTCTGTAGCTTTTGACCAAAAGAAAGCTTTTGTAACTGACTTCAGGAATGAGATGGTTTTCTTGAATACACGTTTCAACATTTATAGGCCAGATTGCCCTCAGAGAAATCCAGCATTTACTCTGAAAAGTTTCCTCTGTCCCAATTTTGCCCATATTCTCTGGTAAACATCAGGCTTACGAAGATAAAGTTTGAAGGGGATGAATAGGAACTAGGGGATTAATGTAAATGCACTTTCTCTTTGTTAACATTAAGAAGTACTGTTATCAGAGCAGTCTGGTCAAAAGGAAGCTATTTCTGTAGCAGAATAATATTGTTTTCTCAGCTGTACAACTTTTGCTAGGAGATGAATATATTATAAAATACGTTGCCATTTAAAATATGACTGCATCTCTGTATCGAAAGCTGCATGGCTGACAATAGGGTGGTAGCAAGCATTTTTTTAAAAAGACACTAGTTTTCTACATCCATGTAGGATCTACAGCAGTGGTTCTTAACCTTTATAGTGCTGCGACCCCTTTAATACAATTCCCCACGATGTGGCGACCCCAACCGTAAAATTATTTTTGTTTTGAATTTATCGTGCCTGAAGCCGTATTGGCTAGCGATCTGAACTGCTTGCGATTGCCTTGAGGACGGAGGCATTAAAGCGGAGTCTCCTCCCCTATTAAGTTTATCGCGCCTGAAGCCAGATTAGGCTAGCAATTGGGAGTGATTGCAGCTGGCTTGAGAGGGAGACATCAGAGCAAAGATTTCTCTTTTTAAATTCATTGCGCCTGAAGCCGAATTCGGCTAGCGATTTGAAGAGCCTGCAGCTGGCTTGTGGATTCAACCATTGGAGCGCGATTCTTTGACTCACAAGTATACTTCCCATATTTCCGATGGTCTTAGGCGACCCCTGGCAAATCGTCATTCGACCCCCAACGGGGTCACGACCCACAGGTTGAGAACCGCTGATCTACAGTACTGTATTTTATTTTTATAACAAAGCAGATTTTATGCACAGGATCGGGTGATCGGCTTTTGCGATCTTCTGGACAAGCAAAGTCAATGGGGAAGCCCAGATTCACTTAACGACGGTGTGACTGAACAATTGCAGTGACTCACTTAACAACCATGGTAAGAAAGGACGCAAAAGGTGATCACATGGTCTTGGGACGCAGCAACAGTCATAAATATGAACCGGTTGACAAGTGTCTGAATTTCGATCAAGTGACCATGGGGAATGCTACAAAGGTTGTAACTGTGAAAGTAGAATAGAATAGAATAGAATTTTTTATTGGCCAAGTGTGATTGGACACACAAGGAATTTGTCTTGGTGCCTATGCTCTCAGTGTACATAAAAGAAAAGATACCTTCATCAAAAATCATAAACAGTCGTAAGTCACCTTTTTCAGCACCGTTGTAACTTTGAATTGCCACTAAGCAAACTGTAGTAAATCCTCATTCTCCCTCGCTACATGCTTCTCTTAACACCGGCCAAGTATAAACACCAGCCAAGCAATTTCATTTTATTCTAAAATCCATAACTACCAAACGGTAAGGCAAAAACAGGACAAAAAGCTAGCAGAGAATTAAGATTCCTTTTCCACCACCATCACCAGCAAAATAGCATCTCCAAAGTCCATGGATCTGCATTGGCGCACTCTATTATTTTTTTTCCCTGACACATGGCAAAATGTGTCAACTTCCCACAGTTTCTCCCTCGAAGAAGAGTAAATAGTGAGGTGCTAATCTTTCTTGGTGGGTCTGGCCATTTGCAAAACTACATCTGTTAAAACACAAGCAGTCAGAAGAAGATTGCACAGAGCCTTTGGAATCAACTCGGGAGGTCCACCTAATCCGTTCAAGGTTTTTTTTTGGTTTTTTTTTGCTTCCTTGCTTACAAAAATGGAAGCCACAGAGATTAATGAGATTGGCGGGCAAGACCGGAGGCCACAGAAGTTAAAAAAAAAAAACACTCCCTTTATCACATTACAGTTAATGGTCCTTCTACTTTGCCCTTCTAACAAGCCTCACTCGCAAATGAGATGGTGAGACGCAAGCTGTGTTCAGGCATCTCATCTTGTAAATATGAGATCTGGGTCCATAAAGGCTCCCCCCCCACCCTCCAAGGACACCCCTACCTTTAGTGGGATAATAGCCTCAGCTGTCAAGGCTGGAAAAAAGGCTGTCCTAGCTGGAAGACAAACATTCAGCATCCCTGGAGGATTTCAAATTGGACAGGGAATCTGAGAAGTGGAATTTATTCATTGCTCTTGATTCTGGAAAACTACACTTTTCCCTCTAATTATGTAATTTTTAAATTCTTTTTTTTTAATTTTTTTTTTTTAAATATACATCAATATCAATGCCCCACATGGACAGTGGGGCATCTGGGTATCATTCATTTGAATACAAGCAGTAATGATACTGCGCCTTTGGCATTGACTAATGATACTGCATTATCATTATATTATTATAATTATTATTATATTATATTATATTATTATTATATTATTATATAATATATAATATTATATATATATCATTATATTATATAACGCCTTTGGCGTTGAGTAATGATACTGCGCCTTTCGCATTGAGTCATGCCGGCCACATGACCACAGAGACGTCTTCGGACAGCGCTGGCTCTTCGGCTTTGAAACGGAGATGAGCACTGCCCCCTAGAGTCGGCAACGACTAGCATGTATGCGCGTCGGGAACCTTTACCTTTATCTAGTAATGATACTATCGATATTATTGTTATTTAAATCATACTTATATAATTATAATAATATTTTTATACATATTTGTAATAAAATATGAGCCTTCGTTATTTAATTGTTTAACATTTTAGGCCCCCGTTCTAATAACAATAACAGTACCATTGGAATGTACATAGTATCACCATCTTTCAACCTCTAATCTTTATATCTAGCTACTACTTTTAATATATTATATAAAAATAGGCATAATAATACTCCCCCTATTTCTTGTGTCTGCCTCTATTCTAGCTCCTAGTAAAGCTAATCTTGTTACACAATATTTCCTCTATCCGTCATCTCTTTCCCATTTTAATATTTCAATTCTTATTCATTTTTTGACTTGCCTTTCAAATTCCTCCATCAATTTTTAAATTCTGTATGCCGCCTCCTAGAATTAAGTTTTTCAATAACACGTTATCACCATAACATTATTCCAAAGGTGCTTTTTCAAGAGGCAATGGGGCTTCCTGTTTTCTTCGTTGAAGACGTTTCACTTCTCATCCAAGAAGCTTCTTCACAGCTAAGCTGAAGAAGCTTCTTGGATGAGATGCAAAACGTCTTCAGAGAAAAACCAGAAAGTCCAGTTGCCTCTTGAAAAAGCATCTTTGGGACAACCATGACCTGGATGACTGAGAATCTCCATAGACACCATCACATTACATTTTGAAGAAACTCATGTACAATAAAGGTAAAGGTAAACATTTCCTCTGTCCAGTCATGTTCAACTCTAGAGCATTGGACTCATCTCCATTTCTTATCTGAGGGACTCAGCGGAAATATTCAAAGACATTTCCATGGTCATGTGACCAGCATGCTATATGCCAAAAGCGTACAGAACTCTGTTACTTTCCTACTGAAGTGGTACCTATTTATCTACTCGCATTTGCATGCTTCCAAACTGTTAGGTGGGCATGTACAAAAACAACAATTATAATACATTCGATGGAGATTCGACAAGGTCAAATTGTTCCAAAGGTTCTTTTTCAAGAGGCAACCGGACTTTCTTTGTTTTTCCTTTAAGACGTTTCGCTTCTCATCCAAGAAGCTGCCTCCGTTCTGATTGAATGGTGGGGAACAGAAGGCTTTATATTTATATAGCATGGCTCTACAAAATTTAAGAAGACAGTCTTGGGGTTGGTATATCAAGTAGGTCTTTGATGTGGAAATATATTGTGATCTCAGCCCTTCTTATTTTAGAAGCATCCAGTTCTGTTGAACTACAATGCCTAATCTCTCTTAGATATTAAATAATTTTAATTCTAAAATCAATTCTGTATCTTATAACACAGGGGTCCCCAACCCCAGGGGGACCAGCACTGGTCTGCAGCATGCCAGAAACAGGCCCATGCAAACAAGTGAAGCCCCATCCGCGAGATGCAGATAGCACATGAAACCACGTCCCCTCCAGTCCATGGAAAAACATCTCTTTACGGAACTGGTCCCTGATGCCCAAAAGACTGGGGGCCACTGATAGACATCAATTGTTTATATATTAATAAGGAACAATGTGTACACAATCCAGTCTTCTTTATTAGTGAATCTAATGTTGGAACTTTGTTGATTTCTAATATCCTGCCTGCCTCTATCCCACAGTGAAAACGATGAAGCCAATCTTCTACTTGTCTTGGCTTCCTTTTCCTATATTTAATTCCTTTTCAACAACCAGGTCTCCTCCTTTCTCCTTCCTCCCTGCTTTTAGTGTGAGCATCTCAGCTGAAGTAAATATAAGGCTCAAAAAATGGCTTCTTATTTAAGTAGTCAATTATCTCCAGCTATCTTATTTTGTACCGAGTTGTCCCACCTGAATCTTTTGAATAACGTGTAGATCATTCCCCTTTTGAAAAAAAAAAGTGATTATCTGCACTAGCAATAAGAAAAAGGCTATCAGGAGTATAGATGCAAAAATTCAGATTAAAACCAGCAAATAAACCGAAGAACCCAAACATAGTTGTAACCAATGGTGAAATCCCATTTTTTTTACTACCGGTTCTGTGGGCGTGGCAGGGGAAGGATACTGCAAAATCTCCATTCCCACCCCACTCCAGGGGAAGGATACTGCAAAATCCCCATTCCCTTCCCACTCCTGGGGCCAGCCAGAGGTGGTATTTGCCAGTTCTCCAAACTACTCAAAATTTCTGCTACCGGTTCTCCAGAACCTGTCAGAACCTGCTGGATTTCATCCCTGGTTGTAACTACTGTATCAGGAGAGTCTGAGAGGTTGGGCATAAAATAAATTAAAATGGCTGCTGAATTGCACATAGAAAAGGGATAGGAATTTGTTTGCATGCTCACAGCCTCCATCTTTTTTTTCTTTTGCCTTCTCCTCCTCCTCCACCTCCTCCTTCTCTCCCCACCCCCAGCAGACCCTAGTAATTATATTGTAATTGATTGTTGGACACATATTCAAGCTTACACATTTGTTTAATCAGTAAAACAGTCTGGTCATGCAGGCAGATTCAGAGACAACAAAGTAATTAAAATATAGGACCGTATCTATATAAGAAGAGGAGAAAGGAATTAGCAATACTCTTTTCAAATATTAATTTGGGCTTTTCAGTGCCCTACAAAGCACCTTTACGTGTCTGAAAGCGGCCATTGTCTGGTGCTTTTGATTCTGGCTGAACTAAACTTTCAATACAACCCAGCAGGGTGTGTTAGGTCATCTTTTTTAAAAAAAAAGTTGGGTCATTATCAAACAGTTCAATGGAGTTTGCCAATAAGTCTTTATTTAACCACGCTGAAAAACTGCTGACAAATGAGGTTCTTCCTGCAGCAGTAAAAAAAAGCCGAACTAAAAATACTTGATTACAAAAAAATAGAGAGAGAGAGAGAGGTGATAGGGAAAATCTTCTTGGAAGATATAAAGAAGAAAGTTTCTCTCTCTTCGTTAATGATTTTTTTTTTAAATTGAAGACATTTTTAACAAAGGAAAAAAGCATGAAGAGGAAGTAAAGCTGATTAAAAACAAATGGATAATAGTGGGGAAAAAAAGTGAGAAGAAAAAGAAACGAAAGTTTAGGCCCCGAAAAATTTTGCTCTGCTCTAAATCATGCAGAGATAGGGTTGTGAGAACACAAAGGTTCCAGTGTGATTCAGATGACAATGGTGTTTTAATTTTTTTTTTAAATTATATGCCACCTTTATTATTTTAATAAATCATTCCAAGTGGCAAAGATATATAATACAACTTCCTCATATTTTCCCCACAATAATAACCTTATGAAGTGGATTTGTCTAAGAGAGAGTGACTGGCCCAAGGTTACCCAGCTGGCCTTCATGGGTAAGACGGGACTAGAACTCATAGTCTCCCAGTTTCTAGCAGGGGTAGTATTCACTTACTTTCCCTACCGGTCCGCAAATGTGAGCATGCACGCATGTTCCCAGCCTTCTGCGCATGTGCTTTGCTGGCACACTCGCCTTCCGTGCATGTGTCTGGCCTCGAAAATGTTCCTAAATAGGATGGCATACAGAAGGGGCGAGTGGATGGGGCGTGGCGGGCCCACCAGCGATTTCCGCTACCGGTTTGAGGAAACCGGTCCGAACTTCCTGATTACCACCTCTGGTTTCTAGCCTTGCACCTTAAACACTAGGCCAAACTGGCTCACTGTTTTGTGATCTGATACAAGATCACTGATCAAGGAAAGAAGCAACTTAGAACTAAGGAGAAATTTCCTGATAGTTAGAACAATTAATCAGTGGAACGACTTGCCTGCAGAAGTTGTGAATGCTCCAACACTGGAAATTTTTAAGAAAATGTTGGAAAACCATCTGTCTTGAAATGGTGTAGGGTTTCCTGCCTGGGCAGGGGGTTGGACTAGAAGGCCTCCAAGGTCCCTTCCAACTCTGTTGTTGTTGTTGTTGTTGTTATCTGGTAGTGCTAAGCAGGGCAGTTGACAGTTTTATATCTTAGCTTGAAACAAAGCTAAACAAATCCTGATGAACAAAGAGCTAGAGAAAACTGTGCTGCTGCTGTTTAATGGTCATCTGTAATTTTAAAGCCTAGATCTGCTTCTCTATTCATCTGCCACAGGGGCACCAATCCCAGTTTTGTTACTCTTCCTATTTGTTACTTCCTACTTGCAATGTTTCCTGTTTACCTTTCATGCAAATGAATGTTTTATTTTTATTTTATTTATTTATTTGTCAAACACGTATAAGGTAACAAATACATGATTATGAATACAGGAAATGGATACAAATAAAAGGGGGACTTTAGGACAGGGATGGTAGGCACGTTGGTGCAGTTATGCACGCCCCTTACAGACCTCTTAGGAATGGGGCGAGATCAACAGTAGACAGTCTAAGGTTAAAGTTATGGAGGTTTGGGGAAGAAACCACAGAGTCAGGTAGTGCATTCCAGGCATTGACCACTCTGTTACTGAAGTCGTATTTTCTGCAATCGAGTTTGGAGCGGTTCACCTTAAGTTTGTATCTATTGTGTGCTCATGTGTTATTGCGGTTGAAGCTGAAGTAATCATCGACAGGTAGGACATTGTAGCAGATAATTTTATGAGCTACGCTTAGGTCATACCAAAGGCGGCATAGTTCTAAATTGTCTAATCCCAAAATTTCAAACCTGGTGGCATATAGTATTCTATTGTGAGTGGAGGAGTGGAGAACTCTTCTCGTGAAATATCTCTGGATTTGCTCAATTGTATTAATGTCCAATATACTTATTATATAGAACATTTTATAGAACATTATATATAATGTTGGTAAGCCTAATGACAAACAATAGCACAATCTCGTCCATTGTCTGAAGGAGGGATAGAATGGACTTCAAAGAAAAGGCTGCTAAATAAAGAATGAGCAACAAGAATGATTAGGGGGCTGGAGGCTAAAAGTTATGAAGAACGGTTACAGGAATCAGGTGTGTCTAGTCTAATGAAAAGAAGGACTAGGGGTGACATGACAACACTGTCCCAATATTTGAGGGGCTCCTACAGAGATGAGGAGGTCAAACTATTTTCCAAAGCACCAAAAAGTAAGACAAAAACTAACCACAGAGAGAAGCAACCTAGAACTAAGGAGAAATTTCCTAACTGTGAGTGCAATCAACCAGTGGAATGACTTGTCTTTAGAAGTTGTGGGTGCTCCATCACTGTAGGCTTTCAAAAAGCACAACAATTCTTTCTGCGCCAACTCAGAAAGCTCAAACTGCCCAAGGAGCTGCTGATTCAGTTCTACAGAGGAATTATTGAGTCTGTCATCTGCACCTCTATAACTGTCTGGTTTGGTTCTGCAATCCAACAAGACAGACACAGACTTCAGAGGATAATTAGAACTGCAGAAAAAACAATTGCTACCAACCTGCCTTCCACTGAGGATCTGTATACTGCATGAGTCAAAAAGAGGACTGTGAAAATATTTACAGACCTCTCACATCCTGCACATAAACTATTTCAACTCCTACCCTCAAAAAACGACACTATAGAGCACTGTACACCAGAACAACTAGACACAAGAACAGTTTCTTCCCGAATGCCATCACTCTGCTAAACAAATAATTCCTTCAACACTGTCAAACTATTCACTAAATCTGCTATTAATCTTCTCATCATTCCCATCACCCATCTCCCTCCACTTATGACTGTATGACTGTAACTTTGTTGCTTGTATCTTTACGATTTATATTGATATTGATGGTTTCCTGATTGCTTATTTGTTCTCTATGACTATCATTAAGTGTTGTAACTTAGATGAATTTTTCTTTTATGTACACTGAGAGCATCTGCACCAAGACAAATTCCTTGTGTGTCCAATCACACTTGGCCAATAAAAAAATTCTATTCTATTCTATTCTATTCTATTCTATTCTATTCTATTCTATTCTATTCTATTCTATTCTATTCAAAAAGAGACTGGATAACCATTTGTTTGGCTAACCAAGCAGATTTGTCTGCTTGAGCAAGGGGTTGGACTAGATTAGAAGACTTCTGAGGTCCCTTCCAACTCTATTATTCTATGTTCTGTGACAGGGGTCTCCAACCTTGGCAACTTGAAGACTTGTGGACTTCAACTCCTAGAGTTCCTCAGCCAGCAACCCTGGCTGAGGAACTCTGGGAATTCAAATCCAGAAGTCTTCAAGTTGCCAAGGTTGGAGACCTTTGTTCTATGACAAACTGAGATGGAGATGGATCAACTATGAGAGGAATTCTACCAAGTTATCTTGCTCAAAAGTCCCAAATTAACTTAAGTTAACTCAATTTACTCAAATTGAGTAAACAGAACCTACCCAATATTATTACAGACTAAACCTAGATTAATAAAATATGATTGCTGAACGTGCATAAAATGCAATGCCTAACGGGCTATATTATATTTAAATGTGATGGCTGGTCAGATTATCACAACAAGCATCACCACAAACTCCTCACCGCCATGTTTAGCCTAGTGTGTGAGTAACGTTGGGAAATTTGCCACGGCCTCATCCTGGAACATTTCACTAAACTTGAAAGTTTACGTGTTGCACTAGACATAAATATTTCCCCCAGCCATCAATGCCTAACAAAATGCAGGCTCTGTGCATTCAGAATCTCCGTCAAACTGGTTGTGTGCATTTGTGGTTTCTGTACCCAATATTTGCTGGTCTATTTCTGTCCAGAGCATGAGTCTGCCTGTGGCCATGATGAATTCTGGGAGATGCAGATTCAACTTATCTGGAAGGGACTTGGTGGGCGAAGCCTTATCTTGAATGATGCTTCGCACCCAGCAGAGGCAGGCCCCCAGAGGAAGCGCACAAGATGTAAACAGCCATTGCTTTGTTGCCTACATGTCTGGAAATCAGAAGAATGTTGCCCAGAAACAGGGAAGTTTCAGATATTAGAATAGGATAGAGTTGGAAATAACCTTGGAGGTCATCTGGTCCAACCCCCTGCTCGAACAGGAGAGTCTATCTTGTGTTGGGGAACATATGGCACGTGTGCCACAGGTGGCACACGTAGCCTGGACAGGGTGAAAAACGGGCCTTCCGGTCCCACTGGAAATTGGGAAACGGGCCATTTCCGGCATCCGGAGGGCCTCCGGGGGCAGGGGGAGACCATTTTCACCCTCCCCAGGCTCCTAGAAAGGCTCTGGAACCTGGGGAGGGTGAAAAACGGGCCTTCATGTCCCACCGGAAGTCAGGAAACAGGCCGCTTCCAGCCTCTGGAGGACTTCCAGGGGGTGGGGAAGGCCGTTCTTGCCCTCCCCAGGGTCCAAGAAAGCCTCTGGAGCCTGGGGTGGACAAAAATGGGCCTACTAGGCCCACTGTGCCATCACATGCCAAAAAGGGGAAGCGCAGGGAGGGGGTTGCGTGTGCATGTGCGAGAGGACGGGGCACATTTAATTATGGGTATGCGCATGCACGCGCGTGACCCCCCGCGCTCCCCCCACTTTTGGCATGCAATGGCAAAAAGGTTGGCCATCACTGGTCTATACATTTCAGAATAATGGCTGTTCAGTCTCTTCAGGAAAGCCTCCAGTGATGGGGCATTCACAAAGTCTGATGGCAAGCGATTCCACTGGTTGATTGCTCTCACTGTTAGGAAATGTCTCCTTAGTTCTAGGTTGCTGCTCTATTTGATTAGTTTCCATCCATTGTTTCCTCTCTTGACTTCTGGTGCTTTGGAACATTAGTTAACAGTGAGCTGCAGTGATGCACCATGTATTGTCTGCGCATGCCTCTCGTGCATTGTGGATTGGGTTTGGGGGGGGGGCGCCGGCTACCAGCTCTGCTTGTCTGTTACAGCTGGGTGGTGTGGGGGAAGATGCGCGAGCTATTCTGGGACAAGGCTCTTTTGTTTGAGGTCGCACTATAGCGCCATTTAGTTTCACTTACGTAGCGTGAACTAAACTTATACGCGGGCGATAGAAATAGTATATTTTCAGAAATCTAAATTGTCACGGGGAATTTTATGAAAACCTAATGAAAATGTTTTTAAATAATGCTATGAATTTTTTAAAAAAAGTCAATTAAATTAAAAAAAAAGGAAAGTGCTTCAGTATCGGACAAAACCCCTACCGCCCACCATGAAAGCTGGAACACCCACTAGTGGGCGGTAGGGACCAGGTTGAGTATCACTGGTTTATGGTAAAGTACCAATACACTTGCTTCTCTACAGTACAAAGGCATCCAATGTGGTTTAAAATCTTCCAAACCAGAGAACTAAGCATGGCTGGAAAGTTGGCCAAGAAGAGAGACAGCTGGCTGAATTTTCCTAGCTGGAAATGTTGAACATATGCCTTCCTCTCTTTGTGAAGCTTCATGCCATTCCACCTTCCCATGCTGCAAAACAGGATTGTTAAGATACTATTTAGTCTAAACTCCCCCCCCAAAGTGTGCATATTAGCGCATCTCTTCAACATTGCAATCCTGCTTTCTTGTGTAGCTGAAAAACTGGATGTTCTCTTATCAAATACAGTACATGGAGATAATTATTTTGCATTAGCCCAGTAGAGTGATCTCCATTCAGGGAGTGAAGTGTGGTCCAGAGGATGTGGCAGAAACACCTTTGATTAAAAGTACATCTTCCTGCTAAACTGAAATGTGGGATGTTTTGGCTTTGATTTAGCACAATCTTTCCCACCCCTGGCGTCCTCCAGATGTGTGAACTTCAACTCCCAGAATTCTCAGTAATGGCCATGCCTGCTTGAAAGTTCTAGGAGTTCTGATCAACAGATCTGGACTATATCAAGGTTAGGACACAGTGGCTTAGCACTGTTGTGTGACTTCAGCATTGTCACATGGAAATCAGTGCAGATGGCTAAGTGTACGGATTGTGGCTACTCGATATTAATAATAATTCAGTCTTAGGCTGCACGAGTAAAGGGATAGAATCTAGATCATGTGAAGTGTTACTACCACTTTGTAATGCCTTCGTAAGGCTGCATCCAGTTTTGGAATATTGCGTCCAGTTTTGGTTTCCACGATATAAAAAAGATGTTGAGATGCTAGAAAGAGTGCAGAGAAGAGCAACTAAGATGATTAGGGGACTGGAGGCTAAAGCATATAAGGAATGGTTGCATGAATTGGGTATGTCTAACTTAATGAAAAGAAAGACTAGGGGTGACAAGATAGCAGTGTTCCAATATCTCAGGGGCTGCCACAAAGAAGAGGGAGTCAAGCTCTTCTCCAAAGCACCTGAAGGCAGGACAAGAAACAATGCATGGAAAGTAATCAAGGAAAGAAGCAACCTAGAACTAAGAGAAATTTCCTGATAGAGAGAACAATTAATCAGTGGAACAGTTTGCTTCCAGAAATCGTGAGTGCTCCAACACTGGAGGTTTTTAAAAAGAGACTGAACAACTATTAGTCTGAAATGGTATAGAGTTTCCTGCTTGAGCTGGGGGTTGGGCTAGAAGACCTCCAAGGTCCCTTCCAATATTGTTACTCTGTTAATAAATCATATTTCAGGAAAGAATGGGTTAGAATGATCTGTGAGCATAGTTTATATATTTAAAAAGCTGTTAGAGTGCACAGTGGAGCTATTTTTACTTATAAAGGGAGCAATTGAAAGCACTTGTAAGATCAGTTAATTTCCAGAAGGGGATTCTTTTGACAACCCCCCACAACTGTACTGTCCAAAGGGCACTCATAATAAAGATAACTTTTAATACTATAAGTGAATAATAAGGCAGCAGCTGGGATATTTTATGAGCTGGATCCAGCCCTAGGAAAAACATAATTAAACTGGAGAAAAGGTCTATTTCACCCAAAGAGCTATGAGCATTCAAGGACTGTGAAACTGTGATGAAATAATACTGTTCCCCCAAACTGAATGTAACCTTCGCAGTTCAGAATCATTTCAGCTAAATTCACTCTAGCAATCTGAAAAGCCGAAGCCTCACAATTTGACACCAGTTTTTCTTTAAAGGCAAAGCCAAGGCCGTTAAATAGTACCTTTTTTTTAAAGGTATCCTCAGATCTTGTTATCTTCTTCCTCCCCCAATTAAATGATTAAGAAGACAAATTTGGTTATACTTATTACTTGTAATAGGGAAAAGTAACCACCCGATGACTTAATGGTTAAAATATGCAAATTTCTCTTCTGTAGAGTGTCCCCAAAGTCTAGCATAAACTCTGTAGGAAGAAGAGATGGAGTTGCCAAAGAGAAACTACAGACAACATTGGTTTTACTCAGGCCTAGGTTATGTGGTGTCTGCCAGACATTTCTCTCCCAGCTGACTTTTAAAGGAGACTTCTAATTAATAGGAAAAAAAAATACATAAATAAATGGGAAATTTGGCATGCTATAGACAAATCTGCCGCCAGCCTAATCATTATTAAAAAGAATACCTCAGGACTTCACTAAGGCCACAGAGGCCTCCTTAGAAGATAAAAGTGGTTGATAGCAGGATTTCAGGGCTCTGTGGACTTAAAGGTAAAGGTTCCCCTCGCACATATGTGCTGGTCGTTCCCGACTCTAGGGGGCGGTGCTCATCTCCGTTTCAAAGCCGAAGAGCCAGCGCTGTCCAAAGACGTCTCCGTGGTCATATAACCGGCATGACTCAACGCCAAAGGCCCACGGAACGCTGTCACCTTCCCACCAAAGGTGGCCCCTATTTTTCTACTTGCATTTTTTACCTGCTTTCGAACTGCTAGGTTGGCAGGAGCTGGGACAAGTAACGGGAGCTCACCCCGTTACGCAGCACTAGGGATTCGAACCGCTGAACTGCCGACCTTTCGATCGACAAGCTCAGCATCTTAGCCACCGCATCCCTTGAGCCTGTGGACTTACCTGCCCAGAAAAAACTCACAAGGATAAACTGAGGTGATAGAGAGCAGCATAAAAATTTAGGGAGCTGCGTGGCAGAGGGGAAAAAAAAATCTTAGGTGATCTTGTACTAACTGAGTGTTTGTGATTGGCCATACAGGTTGTCCTTGACATAGAACCCTAATTGAGTCCCAAATTCTGTTGCTAAGCAGGATAGTTGTTAAGTGTGTTGCACCCCATTTTATGGCCTTTTTTTTTGCTATGGTTGTTAAGCGAATCACTGCAGTCAAATGGTTCATGCGGTCATTAAGCGAATCTGTCTTCTCCAATTGACGTTGCTTATTGGAAGCTAGCTGAGAAGGTTGCAAATGGTAATCACGTGACCCTGGGACAGTGCAACTGTCATAAGTATATGCCAGTTGCCAAGCGTCCAAATTTTGATCATGTGGCCATGGAGATGCTGTGATGGTCATAAGTGTGAAAACTGTCCATCAGTCACTTTTTCAAAATGCCATTGTAACTTTGAATGGTCACTAAACTAATAGTCGTAAGTCGAGGACCACCTGTACCTTCTATGACAGATTCTGCATGAAGATCACGACTTGTTTCCAACGTAGCAAATGTTCTCCCTGGCCCAAAAGGTTTTCTATCCCTCCTTTTAATTATTCCATCAAAGTGTTGTTATAAGGTTTTTGAACTTAACTACTTAGCCAAGATCAACTCTAGATTGCTTCAGTAGAGTAGCTGCAATACATTCCAGTTTTTTCACCTTTTGCTCTCTCTTTGCTGAAAATAAATAGGTATAGTATTTTACTCCTGAGTAAACCTGAGATTAGAAGTAGAAAAGTGAACCGTGTATTGATGGTTTGTGTCAAATAACATTAAATTAGTTTTTTGACAGTGGATTCCTAGATCATGGGTCTCCAACTTTGGCAACTTTAAGCCTGGCGGACTTCAACTCCCAGAAGCCCTGTTATAAAGTATCAGTCCACTGTAGGCTATAATTGCCTTATACATTGTAAGCCGCCCTGAGTCTTCGGAGAAGGGCGGGGTATAAATGTAAACAAAAAAACAAAAAACAAAAAAAAAAGTCTTTTAAGGAGTAATTGCAGAAGTGGTATTCAGCCGGTTCGGATGAACCAGCAGCAGAGATCGCAGGTGGGCCCGCTTTGCTGACTGGGGAATTCTGGGAGTTGAAGTCCGCCAGGCTTAAAGTTGCCAAGATTGGCAAGCCCTGTTATAAAGTATCAGTCCACTGTAGGCTTTAGTCTTTTAAGGAGTAGTTGCAGAAGTGGTATTCAGCTGGTTCGGGTGAACCAGTAGCAGAGATCGCAGGTGGGCCTGCCCGCCCATCCAGGCCCTATGCCGTCCTATTTAGGCACATTTTTGAGGCTGGGCATGTGCATGGAAAGTGCACGAGAGAGCAAATTGCATGTGCGGAAGGCCAGGCACATGTGCAGAAGGTGTGTGCTCGAAGCGAGCATGCACGCGCATGGCGAACCGGAGGTAACCAAATGTGCAACCTACTGCTGAGCAGTTGCCCTGTGATGGGAACATTGAGAAAGGTGAGTTGGAAGACTCTGCATTTTCTCATATTTAGTTTGCTTCAAACCTTCTCTACAAACCCACAAAATTGTTACCGAGGCCTGGATCAGATATAAACTCCTATTTCTTTCAAAAGGGAAAGCCACAGTAGAAATAACCACCAAAGAGAATGCAAGAGACGGGACTTTTAGATACTGTAGCTGCAGCCACAGCAAAATTATGAATGTCTTAGCATGAAGTAAAAGGTGCCACACATGGTTACACAAAAGTGGATCTGGCACCCTTTCAGAAGGAGATCACCCAGGAAGGTCCAAACATGTCCAAACATATATAACACAAAAGTGAAGGAAGGTGGGGGGGGGGGTGTAGAAAAACAGGTATTTTGGCAAGCTATTATCTATAGCATTCCAGATGTCTCTTAAAAATCACAAAATCCTATTTTCTGGCGATCCTTCAACTTGAAAATTGATCTATTACTCCAATATCTGCCTGGAGTTATTTTCAGTTCCTCAGTCTCATTATTTTCACAAGAAAACTTCTCTCCCTCTCTCTCTCTTCCTCCCTCCCTCTCTCTCCCCCCTCCCTCTCTTCCTCCCTCTCTCTCATCAAGCTGTATCCGGATCCAATAAATGTAAGGGCTTCTTCACATGTACATAAAACTCCTGAGATTTCAGTTGGAACAAGAAGTTCAATTCAAATCGAACTTGGAGAAGATTTGTTACTTTCACAACACATCTGATAAGATACTTCCAGTTTTCGGCTGCCTCTTATCACTTTTCTTCTGTTTCTCTCCCTAAGGGTCTTTAGATGTACTTCCCCAACCACATGAACCTTCTCATTAACATGTCCCTTTAGATGTATCTCCCCATTCAACAAGGAAAAGCAATAGCAGTAGCACTTAGATTTATATACCGCTTCACAGTGCTTTACAACGCTAAGTGGTTTACAAATGTCAGCACATTGCCACCCACAATCTGGATCCTCATTTTACTGACCTCGGAAGGAGGGGAGGCTGAGTCAACCTTGAGTCGTTGAGGATCTAACTCCTGGCAGTGGGCAGTCAGCCTGCAAGACGGCATTCTAATGACTGCACCATCAGTGCTATATCCTTTATCTATGATCTTGACCCTTCTATCTGCATATCCAGTTGGGTCTAGTGGTTAAGGCACTGGGCTACAAAGCAAGAGGCTGGGAGTTCAAGTCCTGCCTTAGCCATGAAAGCTAGCTGGGTGATCTTGGGCCAACCACTCTTTCTCAATCCAACTCATCTCACAGAGTTGTTGTCATGGGAGAAAAAGGGAGGAGGAAGAAGGATATGTCTTGAGTTGTTTGTAAAAAATTGTAAAGATGAGGCATATAAATAGTCCACATTATTCATAGATTCTGTCTTTTTTAGACTCATTATGTTGATATCATAATATCAACATGATATCAACATAACATCAACATGATATAAAATATTGAGATTCTAGAAAAAGTGCAGAGAAGAGCAACCAGGATGATTAGGGAACTGGAGACTAAAACATATTCAGAACGGTTACAGGAACTGGGCATGGTTAGTCTAGTGAAGAGAAGGACCAGGGGAGACATGATAGAAGTGTTCCAATATTTGAGGGGCTGCCACAGAGAAGAAGGGGTCAACCTATTTTCCAAGGCATCTGAAGGCCAGACAAAGAATAATGGATGGAAACTGATCAAGGAGAGATTCAGCCTGGAAATAAGGAGTGAGAACAATCAACCAGTGAAACAGAAGTTGCCTTCAGAAGTTGTGGGAGCTTCATCACTGGAGGCTTTCAAGAAGAGATTGGATTGCCATTTGTCGGTAATGGTGTAGGGTTTCCTGCTTGGGAGACCTACAAGGTCCCTTCCAACTCCGTTAATTATGGATGCATGAAAGACATTACTATGAATGAAAGAAACAGTATATTTAGCATCCCTGTTGCATATTCTATATGCTGGATGGGAACATTCTGGAGCATGGATTACTTGCATATGTTATCACTTGGCTTCTTATGTCTGAGTAAATGAAGGTAGAAAGAGTAAAGACCCGAATTTGACTTGGAAGGCACTGGATTCAGAGCCATCAAGTTCACATCTCACTTGTAGGGTTGTTTCAAGGACCAAATAAGGATGGGACCTAATGTTTCTTGTCATCAGCTATAGAGGGCAAAGTGTCTGCATGTAGCACATGTTCAATACAATGCAAATTGCTTCTGGAGCAGGAGGCAAGGCCTCATTGTTTCTCTCCTCTGGACCTCAACTCGTGCAAATATTTCTGCTCACTCTTTGCTTGGTGATTTCCATTCAGCAAAAGAGACCAACATCCAATGGTGAAATCTGTACTGGTTTACTACCGGTTTGCTGGCTGCGCAGGCACGCCAAACCTGCGTTGTGTGCGCGCATGCCCAGTGTGCACCATGCACCAAATGTGAGGTGCACATGCGTAGTGCACACCAAAAGGAGGCATGGGGCAAGTAGAACAGTGTTTTTGTGTGTGTGTGTGTGTGTGTGTGTGTGTGTGTGTGATCAGCTGTGGCATGCAATCTTTTTTTTTTACTTTTAAAAGCATTTTTTTACAACCTATTTGGCCGAATAGGTTGTAAAAAATGCTTTTAAAAGTAAAAAAAAAGGCTCTGATGATCGCGCGGCTCAGTTGTGATCGTCAGAGCCTTTTTTTTTCACCTTTTAAAAGCATTTTTTTACAACCTATTCCTACCATTCGGGTGGGAAAAGCGAGCGAGCCAGAAAGAAACAGTACAAACAGTTCTAGTTAAGCAGTTGATTTGCCTGCTACAAAGAGGCATAGCAGCCCTCGCTGGTTTTATATCCTGTGGGGTGTGGCTCCATGACTCAGCACTTCCTAGGCCTGCCCCACCCCTGCTTCTGTTGTTCCTGCCTCTCCTGCCTACGAAACCTAGGGTCCAGCCAGACCTGATTGCCATCAGCTGGGTCTGGAGGCGTGGCCGGGGGGGGGGAAGAGTCAGGGGATGGAGGTCTCATTATCTTCTCCACCTGGCCTGCCTCTGGCTCCTGGAGCTGAGCCAGGGAAGCCAGTGCTCCTGAGGCAAGTCCTAATTGCTCTTCCCTCTCACTTTCCAAGTCACTTTCTGGCAGGGGGCCTGGCTCGGGGGACGCAGACACAACACTTCCCTTCCCCTTCCCTTCCCTTTCCTTCTCCCTTCTACCATTTCCTGTCTCCTGTTAGGCTTTCACAAGATGTAGGGCAAGAAGAGAAGAAAGGGAAAGGCGAGCCCCCCCCATGCCTAAGACCCCCCAGGCAGCCATTTCATTATTTGGACACCTCTGGCTTTCCTTATATATATATATATATCTAATCATCGTGCGGGTCACATCTCTTTCCTTCTCTCCATATCTCCAAGATACTGCCTTAATCTCACTCTTAGACCACGAATAAGACAGGCGTAAGTCATCCTTATTCATATCATCGTTCAAACAGTTTTTCCTCTGTTATTTTAACATCGGCTGCAAACATCTGCAAGCTACGGTATATATCAAGTCAGTTAGGCTTGGTCACCCATTATTTTGGAGGTGAGTCAATGACTAGAACAGAGACAATAGAAACAGGATATAGGGACTGGCAACGAGGAAATGTCATGTCAGTAGACATTTCTGCCAGCTCTGTCTTCTCAAACTACCATCCCTTTAACTGTTTCCACTTATCAGTTCCTGATTAAATCAGATGAATGGTAGTTTGCACACTTTAGCCTTTATACCCTGACTTCCTTTTGCTGGTTCCAGATAATGCATCGGAAGGGCTATGACACCTCCTTCTACATTTTATGTTTTGCTTTTCCCCCCAGATTATTTATTATATCAATGCACTGTATATTATACTGATTTATTTATTGATCACTCCAATCTACCTAATGACAGAGTTCTTTGGGAAGATTAAACCT
The DNA here is from genome assembly GCF_028640845.1 of Ahaetulla prasina. Classification (NCBI taxonomy): domain Eukaryota; kingdom Metazoa; phylum Chordata; class Lepidosauria; order Squamata; family Colubridae; genus Ahaetulla; species Ahaetulla prasina. The sequence continues at coordinate 16,783,847 of NC_080543.1, forward strand.
AAACAGAGGGACTACCGTAATGAATGGATGGAGATACAGAGAAAGGTAAGCACAATAATCCAAGATTTTAATCAACTAAATTGATTACAAAACACTGGCAGTCTCTTGCTGCTGTAAAAAGCAGAAGAGGTCACTCTTTCAATATCAAGTATTTGCTGAAGATTTCTTGGAAAAAATCAGAAGATCATTTAATTGCAGCACCGCTGGAAGGAATTATTTTTTTTAAAAAAATAATTATTATTTATTTAATCAATTTATACGACAACAAGTCAACAAATGACTTTGTTTCCAAATTGCTTTTTAGAACAGCTGAAAAGAGCTAAACAAGGACAATCCGGCAGAGAAAAAGGATTTAAAAACAAAAAGGGATTATATGATTTGGAATGAAACTGAAGCAGAAGAACACAGGAAGACACAGGGGTGTCTGCAAAAGCAAAAATGGTGGGTGTGGCTGTTTGCTTAAAGCCCCACCCCCTTTACATGTGCATCGCACACAATGCACACCCAACAATGGAACAGGATTTTAAATCCCTTGGTCAAGCCTGCCATTTTAAGGCTGGTGTCAGCTCCCTGTAGCTCCAGATACCATTTTTAAAAGACCTATATAGCAACAATTAGATATATTAGACAGCGGCATTGAAATTAATGCTACAAACCTTAGCGTTGAAGGAAGAAACCAATGAAAAGAAAGTCAATAAATGCCCTGAGAATGTAGAAAATTATTATTTTTCTTTCAAATAATAATTTCCCTCAAGTAATAGCAATCTTCCGATATTTGAGCAGCTGCCACAAAGAAGAAGGGGTCAACCTATTTTCCAAAGTACCTGAAGGCAGGACAAGAAACAATGGGTGGAAACTCATCAAGGAGAGAAGCAACCTAGAAATAAGGAGAAATTTCCTGACAGTGAGAACAATAACCCAGTAGAATGGGTTGCCTTCGGAAGTTATGGTTGCACTATCACTGGAGGCTTTTTAAGAAGAGATTGCATAGCCACTTGTCTGAAATATTATAGGGTCCCCTGCTTGAGCAGGAGGTTGGACTAGAAGACCTCCAAGGCCCCTTCCAACTCTATTATTCTGTATTCTATTTTTGCATTCTGTTTTGCTGTCAGAGCCACCCAAGCAAAATACTTAGGTATTTATTTGCTCTGGAAAGCGGACGAAAATGAGTTTGGTACAGATCACAGAAAATCCATCTTCTTACAGCCTGTAATTTACCAATGAATTCATCACTCTAAGATGTGATGGTGATTAGAGATGTAAAATAAATAACTCTGTGTCTTCTCCTGCAAGTTTTCATGAGTCTACATGAGCCCATTTTGTCAAATGTCTCCATCAAGATAGCACCACTAATCACTAACCACTGACAAACATTTCAACCCCTTCAGGAAACTTTCTGATTCATACAAGTTTCCCTTTTGTGCTTTGTTAATTTCTCCAATGCAAGATTTTTTTTAAAAAAATGTAAATGTTTCAAATGGGAAAAAAAATTAATCTCTGAGGGAAAGCAGAGGGCAGGCGAGAGGTTATGAAACAGTTTCTGATTGATGATGTCCTTTGGGGTACCCCATCAGTGGAATACATGACAGACATATTTTGGTTTAGGGTTGACCAGTCAAGTATATTTAGGGGCAACATGGTTGTTAAGTCTTATTTGGAAGCTTCTAGAAGCATTTTAGGTGTCCATGACACATGTTAAAGAGGGATGGGGTTGGACCACAGAGCTGCCATCTTGAATATTCTTACTTAAGGACACTACTGACCTAAAGACCATATATGGAACAGCAAAAGCCGACAGGCCTTTAAAAGAACTTCTGATGGACATAGGTGGAAGAAAAGGATGAAGTTGGTGTTTTTTGTAGGCATTAGTAAGTGTATTAAATCCAGCAGGATCCTACTAAAATTACTTTGTTGTGTTTGAAGATTTTCTTCATGAGTCAAAATGGAATTTGAGCACATAGTAAGGAACTAACATCTCAAGTTTGTACATGAATTAAAATTCAACCTGAAAATTCAAGATTCCATTGTTAAGCAAGATGGCTGTTAGGTGCATTATGTCTGAGGATTACCTGTATGCATGTATGTACACACACGCATGCGCACACGCACAGAGCTGAGGGCCATAGGGAACTGCCCATCCCTGCTTTACGGCTTGGTGTGTTGTGACCACTGAGTCATATTCAATAAACTTTAGTAATTGATAAATTGGTAATTTAGTAATCACAAGATTTGTTTTTCTCCCCATAAACAGTTATACATCCGAACTAGACTGTGTTGTTTCTCTGTGTCATATAATATAATATATGTGGGTATATCTATCTATCTATCTATCTATCTATCTATCTATCTATCTATCTATCTATCTATCTATCTATCTATCTAATCTATCTATCTATCTTGTCATGTTTATGTAGTATAAAATTGGAGGTGGTGACCCTTTAAGAGCAATGAACTTTTATTTTTAATAAAATGCCAATTAGTGTACATTCAAAGTGACAATAAAGTTATTCTATTCTGTCCTGTCCTGTCCTGTCCTGTCCTGTCCTGTCCTGTCCTGTCCTGCTGCACTGCTCTGCACTGCATTCTGGGAAAAACATTACTGTGTCACTGAAACAAAGCAAGAACCTCCATCAGCTTCAAATTTGCTTGTCTGAGCCTTGCTCCACTTATCATCCTTCCCTGCTCCGGAGGTATAGCTACCAGCTGTCCTTGCAACCCTCTGGATGACATCTGGCAGCCAAACCTTAGCATTTTCTGGACCTTGTTGTTGCCAACTAAAATTGGCTGGATTTTTTTTTTCTCTCCAGCCCAGATGTGGTCACCCGTCTAAAAGCTGTCTCCCTTGGTCTATCATTGATGCTGCTGATAAAAACAGTCACCTGATAGCTGCCTATGGCTGTTTTTAAAGGATCACAGACAAGCTAAGGCTAAGACCGTTTCCTGCCGCTTCCTTCTTGGGAAGCAGTGATTACAAACAGAAAGGAAGCAGATTTCCTGTTTTTTCCCCCACAATAGCAGCCACTTGGAGAGGGGTGCAGAAAGTTTCACAGCTCCTGTCCCCCCCCTCCACATGGAAAAAAAAATCCAAAACATCTGGCTCGTTTTTTTACAACTGTGTTAAAACACATCTATTTTCTACTCGACTCAGGAATTGCTACTTGCTTGATGAATGAATTTTACAAATTGAGGGAAAGCGATATCCCAGGATTTTGCAATTGCCCCCTAGCCAGTGGTGAAATGTAAAATTTGTTACTACCGGTTCTGTGGGCATGGATTGGTGGTGGTGGTGGTAATGTGACTGGGTGGATGTGGCCAACTTTTTCTTTTACTTTTAAAAGCATTTTTTCTGCAACCTCTTCAGCCAAAGAGGTTGTAAAAGAAATGCTTTTAAAAGGCTCTGACGATCCTAGCTGACTTGCCTGATCGTCAGAGGCTTTTGTTTTCTTTTAAAACATTTTCTTTTGCCTTTAAAAGAAAAAAAAGCCTCTGACGATCAGGCAACTTAGCTGGGATCGTCAGAGCCGTTTAAAAGCATTTTTTTAACAACTTAAAAAAAGTTGTTAAAACTTTTTGTAAAGTTTAAAAAAGTTTTAAAAAGTTTTAAAGAGGTTGTAAAAAAATGCTTTTAAAAGGTTCTGACGATCCCAGCTGAGCTGCACGATCATCAAAGGCTTTTTTTTACTTTTAAAAGCATTTTTTCGGCTGAAGAAAAAATGCTTTTAAAAGTAAAAAACAAACACCTTGAGGATCGCGCGGCTCAGCCGGGCATGGGGGGTGGGGGCAGGGATTTTTGCTACCGGTTCTCCAAACCATTCACCACCATCGCTACCGCATCGGACGAACCGGTCTGAACTGGGAGTATTCCAACCCTGCCCTAGCCCTCCATCTTTGTCTCCTTTCCCACTCCCCTGGGTCCCTTAGGCCTCTGCTGGGTCCCACACTCTTGGGCCTCCCCAGCCCCATCATGATCCACCCTGCCTACATCGCCCAAAGATTATCTTTCAGAAAGGGAATCAGCTGATGCAATCACATGGCCTTTTACAGAAGCCATTTTGTGCCATCCTGGAAGTATCCGAAAGGTGATTTTTTTTTTCAAGAGGCAACCGGACTTTCTTGTTTTTTTCTTTGAAGACGTTTCACTTCTCATCCAAGAAGCTTCTTCAGCTCTGACTGGACAATGGGGAATGGAAGGATTTATAGTCCTTGCAGGCAGCTGGTCATTTGCATTCTTTTAGAGAGTTACTGAGACCACCTGGAGTTTTATCCAGGGGTGAAATCTAGCAGGTTTTGACAGGTAGCTGAAATTTTGAGTAGTTCGGAGAACCGGCAAATACCACCTCTGGCTGGCCCCAGAGTGGGGTGGAAATGGAGATTTTGCAACATCCTTCCCCTGCCACGCCCACCAAGCCATGCCCACAGTAAAAAAATTTGGATTTCACTGCACACATGCCATAGGTTCACCATCACGGGAATACCCAAAGCGCACATTTTGGTGGCGAGAACTTCCCTCAGGATGGCTCCAGCATGAGTGCGAAAGCTTGGAAGACTAAACTTCTGGTCCCATATTAGATCCTGCAACATTGACCTAGGACAGGGATCTGTAAACTTGGCTCTTTTAAGACTTGTGGACTTCAACTCCCAGAGTTCCTCAGCCAGCAAAGCCACGCCCATAGAACCGGTAGTAAAAAAAATTTGAATTTCACCGCTGGTTTTATCTGTGTCGTCAGGGTCCTCTGAGTAGTGAGAAGCAAAACGGCTTCAAAGGAAAAGAAACAAAGAAAGTCCAGTTTTCTGGACTGAAAAAGCACCTTTGGGACCACTATGACATGGATGACTGAGAATCTACATAGACAACCTGGAAGCAGGGCCTATTTCTGGGAGCAATCACGTTCACGGGTTGGAAAATTGTGCCCTTCTGGAAGACCATGGGAATGCACCCGCCTCCAGAATGGCGTGAGGCGACTTTGGCAGGAAGGCCACCTGCCGCCTCAGCTGAGCCCGCGTGGAAAGGTGATCTTCAGGAAAGATAAATGGAAGAAGGCATGATGGCAGGGAGGAGACCTAAGAATATAGAGCCTAGTGGGGCAGGAAACTGTGCAAAGTGTGTCTCAGGGGTGAGGGAGCCTTTGGAACAGGGGTCTCCAACCTTGGTAACTTTAAGCCTGGTGGACTTCGACTCCCAGAATCCCCAGCCAGCAAAGCTGGCTGGGGAATTCTGGGAGTCGAAGTCCACCAGGCTTAAAGTTGCCAAGGTTGGAGACCCCTGCTTTGGAAGGCCCAGCACAAGCCACAGGTGAGTTGGAGAAGTGTTGCAGTGCAGGATTGTGCCGGGTTCTCAGGCCTTCCTTCATCCTGCGAAGCACCCCGTACTCCACTTAATGACCAGTGCAATCTCTTAACAACCTCAATGGGGACAGCAGGATTGTGATCGTTAAGCGAGGCAATCACGGAGGGCAAGGGTATCAAACTGGATTTCTTTGAGGGACGGTTCTCCTCCGCGGGCCACCTGGTGGGGAGGAGGAGACGGGATGGAAGCCTCCCGCAGCACCCTGCTGGCCAAAATGGGGCACATGGGGGGGCGTACTCCCCGTTTTGGCTGGCAGAGTGCTGCAGGAGGCCGTCCAGGCCAAAAATGGGGCACAAGGGGGGGCAGACGTAGCCCCCATGCCCTTTTTTTGCTACCAGAGGCACCGCAGGCAGGTCCTTTGCTATTTTCAGGCTGGCCCCACAGGCCAGATTTAAACCTTGAGTTCAACACCCCTGACGTAGTGGCTTTGCTTAATGACTGCAATGACTCACAATTATAATTCCAGCTCAATTGTGATATTGAGAGCTGCCTATACTCCACAGGTGCCTTTTGACACCTGATTCTTAAGTACAGAAATTGACAGGCCAATGACATTTCAATTCAGATGGGGTGAAAAAAAAAAGACTCACTGACAGTGTAAACCTTGTCAAACAGCTGCCAATGTTAGTCTTAAGGATCATTAAACTGAGAATCTAATAATGTATATCCTACTTTCCTGCACTGCGTATCAGTTTCTTAGCCATTTCTGTTCCTGATAACTTATTTCTAAGTTAATAGAAAGCTGGACAGAATCTCTCATTTCGAATCAAATGCAAAACCTAATGTTTATGATAGGGACTGCTAATAACCATGGATTTTAATTTTGATATTAGCAAACTGACAAGTTTAAGTGTTAGACGATTGTCCTCCTTCCCCTCACTGATTACTGGCTATTTTTTAAAAAAGAGATGGAACATTTAAATGTTTGCAAAACTAATTCACAATGACAGCATTAACACAAACACATTAAAAGGAGGGAGGCTGCATATCAGCTGTTCCTTTTGAATAAAAATTGGCAACAAAAATAATCACTCGTGCATCAAGCTGGATGTCATAAATATTGGGAAGTTATTTCTTAAGATTCTCTTTCTGCTTCCATATATGCCCAATGAAGTACCGATTAATTTTTCCACTATTGTAAACTTCCTATCTTATTTTTACTAATCTCCATAAGGAACTTTATCCTTTATCTGAACTTAGCAAAAGGCCAGGAAATGATACCAACTTTGTCAGGGGAATTTTTTTTCCTGCAGAAACCCCACTGTTGTCATGGAAATGTAACGCCTGTTCTTTGGGTTATAGAGAGGTCTTAGGTTAGAGCCTAATGCAACCTTAAATAATTCTTATGTGGAAAAACTATAACTTACGATGGGAGAGGCAGGCATGTTTAAAATTAGAATCTGTGTATATTAGAAAGCATTCTGAAAAACATTTGTTTCCTCCTCCTCCTTTTAATTGCTTAATCTTCCAAGGGAAAGGGCTGATGTTTATCTCCCTCCGTCCCTCCCTCCCTCCATCTCTCTTTCTCTCTCCCTCCTCTTTCTCTCTCTCTCCCTCCCTCCCTCTCCCTTTCTCTCTCCTTCCCTCCCTTTCTCTCTCTCACCCTCCCTCTCTCTCTTTCTCTCTCCTTCCCTCCCTCTCTTTCTCTCTCACCCTCCCTCCCTTTCTTTCTCCCTCCTCTCTCTCCCTCCTCCTCTCTTCTCTCTCACCCTCCTCCTTTCTTTCTCCCTCCCTTCTCTCCCTCCCTCCTCTCTCTCTTTCTCTCTCTTCCTCTCTCTTCTCTTTCTCCCTCCTCTCTCCCTCCCTCCTTTCTCCTTCCTCCCTCTCTCCTTCTCTCTCTTCCTCCTCTTTCTCTCTCCTCTCTTTCTTTCTCCTCTTTCTCTCTCCTCCCTATCTCTCTCCCTCCCTCTCTTTCTCTCTCACCCTCTCTTTCTTTCTCTCTCTCCCTCCCTCCCTCTTTCTCTCTCCCTCCTCTCACTCACCCTCCCTTTTTTCTCTCTTTCTCTCTCTCCCTCCCTCTCCCTCCCTCCCTCCCTCCCTCATGCTTGCTCATTATATTTAATCTGGTTCACGTAATGCATGCTTGTTTAAGGAACATGATTTGAGATTGGGTATATAGTGTGGTATCTGGCAGGCAGATATCCAACACCAATTTTATTCCATAATGTAATTTTATTAAACTTATTACAGTATAAAATACAAAATGAAAATAATCGAGAGACCAAAATTGTCAAGAAACCCAAGGTTACTAAAGGAAAGGATTAAGACTGTTCTTAGTCACCTAACGGATGTCAATTCTGCAGTTACCCTTTGATTATGTTACAGTATTTTCAGCGTAGATTTATGATTTTAAAGGTAAAAGAGCAACAGGGAGGATTCCCATGTAAGATAACTAGCTGTATGTTCTGAAGGGATCAGTTGCTAATATTAGGGCACTTTACACAGTTATAGAAATATTTGTATATATTCTTAGTAATAATGTCCCTAAACACTTCCACTCATTCTATAAATGTATTTGGGACTACAATGCTGTACTGTCTGGAAATAGCAATAGCAATAGCACTTAGACTTATATACCACTTTACAGTGATTTACAGCCCTATCTAAGCGGTTTAAAGAGTCAGCGTATTTCCCTCAGCAATTTGGGTCCTCATTTTACCAACCTCGGAGGGATGGAAGGGTGAGGTGAGAATCAAACTGCTGGCAGTCGGCAGAATTAGTCTGTATACTGCATTCTAACCACTGCGCCATCACAACTCTATAGGTCAATGATGGCAAACCTTTTCTGGACCGAGTGCTCAAAATGTGCCCAAACCATCGAAATGTAATGTGTGCACCCCCTGCATGTGCCCCGCGCATGGCCCCTGCCCCCACGCATGTGTGCAGCGCTCCGCATGCACCTTGCCCCTGCACATGCGCGGCAGAGACCCGAAGACCAGCTGGCTAGCAGGAGGCACATGCATGCATGGTGGAGCTGAACTGGGGCGACGGCTCGCATGCTCACAGAGAGGGTGCTGTGTGCCATCTCTGGCACGCATGCCATAGGTTCACCATCACGGGAATACCCAAAGCACACATTTTGGTGGAGAGAACTTCCCTTAGGATGGGCTCCAGCATGAGTGCGAAAGCTTGGAAGACTAAACTTCTGGTCCCAGTGACCAACCCATATTAGATCCTGCAACATTGACCTAGGACAGGGATCTGCAAACTTGGCTCTTTTAAGACTTGTGGACTTCAACTCCCAAACTCTGGGAGTTGAAGTCCACAAGTCTTAAAAGAGCCAAGTTTGCAGACCCCTGACCTAGGACACGTATACTTGCCTTCATTCATCAAAGCTAAGATGTGTAATTGTGATTTATTCGGGCATTGAAAGAAATGAAGAGTTTCTCAGTTGGGGACGATCATCTTATTCCCAGCTCGTAGAACAGTATGCTTATGCAAACACAAGAACTTTCACAGAACTAAAGCAAATTATGAGAGAGGAAAGATTAATTCGGTCTGACAGACTTGTTTCCAAAGGTTGCCACCTGGGGGGTATATAACTCGTTGGTGTTAGGAAGAGTTTTATATCTGAAAGCACCTTACAGCAGGGATCTCCAGCCTTGGCAACTTTAAGACTTGTGGCCTTCAACTCCCAGAATTCCTGGGAGCTTTGCTGGCTGAGGAATTCTGGGAGTTGAAGTCCATAAGTCTTAAAGTTGCCGAGGTTGGAGACCCCTGCCTTAAAGAACACTCTGAAATATGATACCATGTAATGGATTTTTAAATCTCGAGTAGCAAGTGGTATCAGAAGAACACAGCTTTGACCCAAGGGCATTCTGGATAAGTTGCCTGTAGATGACAAAATGATTGTGGCACCAAAAAATGTTTTTTTTTCCAAATCCAAACTGGGCCACTCTGTCACCATCCTAGAGATATTGGGAGAATAATAATAAAAAAAAGAGGTGAGGATAATTATATATACCACCTTGAGTTCCTACAGGAAGGCCTGATGATTTGACTGACGGATTGATTGATTGGTTTGCAATATTGGTAGTCCTCAACTTACAATCGTTCATTTAGTCATCATACTCTTTTAACGACCCCATAATTCCTTGCAGGGTGGTGTCTGGGCAATGGAGTGGAGCTGAGTGTTTACTGGCCGGATGCCTTTCCTGTCGCCAATGCAGAGGTTTTTCCCCCCAGCAGGTATATTCTCAGTGTGCCCAGAGAGACAAATATCTGCCTCTACCTAAGGATCGAACTCACAGCCTCCTGATTGTGAGCTGAAGGCTCCACCTCTAAGCCACCGCACCACTCATAATCATTCATTTAGTGACCATTAAAAGTTACAACGCTATGAGAAAGTGACTAGTCCTAACACTGAACAACTATCGCAACATCCTCAGAGTCACGTGATCAACATTTGGACACCAACTGGGATATATTTATGATGGCTGCGGGGCCCCGGGGGTCACGTGATCGCTTCCCAGTTGGTTTCCGACAAGCAAAGTCAATGCAGGAAAGCCAGATTCGCTGAACAACCGTGTGATTCACTTTACAACCGCAGCGGCTCACTTAACAACCCTAGCATAAAACAACATCCGGTCATAAACTGGGCACAACTCTTTTGACGGCCTTCTTGCTAGTCCCAATAGTGGTTGCAAGTCGAGGATTACTTGTAACAGTGGAGAAATTTTGAGAGAGAGGAGAAATGCCTCCAGAAATAATTTGATCATCTTCGGGGCGGGGGGGTGGGGGGGGGAGAGAAGATTTTATTCACTTTTTATTTTCCTCTGCTTTCTAGGCTATCGGGATAGGATGCAAGAGGATTAAACAATAAACAATGTTTTGAATTCAGCAATATTACAGAGTGGGGTTTTTTTTTTCCCTTCTTCCTCCCGAGGATTAATAGAAAATCATTGCACAAAAGCTGGTTTTATGTTGCATCATCTCTTTAATATATGGAGATTTTCTGCACATCAAAATCACCCTGAAAGGGTTCAGATTAGGGGCTGATTTGAAATTCTCCACCGTCGTTGCTATTTCCAATTGGTTTATTTCCTTCTGAAATGCGGCCGGGTGAGCAGAAATGGAACTCCAGATGGATTCCAATTAGCGAGAAATAAAGCCGCCTAAACTCCTTCCCCTGTGTCAGAAACGGCAGTTCTGATAAAGCAAAATAAAACCGTATTAGGCTCTTCTGTCTATGGAGGATTCTATTCAAGTCATGGTTGTCCCAAAGGTGCTTTTTCTAGAGAGGCAACCAGGCTTGCTTTCTTTTTGCTTGAAGAGGTTTCGCTTCTCATTCAAGAAGCTTCTTCCTTTCCTCAGTTCTTCTTCAGAACGGAAGAAGCTTCCCGGCTGAGAAAGCGAAACCTCTTCAAGCAAAAACAAAGGAAGTCCAGTTACCTCCTGAAAAAGCACCTTTGAGACTTTAGACTCCTTTGCACTTACAATCGCCCCACCAACTCATCTTCACACTGTAATTATCCACAATGCCACAATTCTTTTCCCCCTGCATTACCGACCAGCCGGCTAGCCTAGGCTGACGCGCTATTTTGTTGCCGCAGCCGAAATGCAGATTTTATTTACTTAATGGAGAAGATGAAAGGGCCAGAAATAATCATTAGGAAGCCACTATCATGCTCTGTGAGGCAGGGGGAATAATCCGAGGCTATTTTAAATGCTTCCCACAAAACGGGCGCAGGGAGATAAATGAACATTTTAGAGTCCCCGCCTGCACTTTACCACTCTCCGAAACCATTAATCTATGCACTTATGGAACTTGCTTACCCGTTAAAACTCCCCACCCCCACTCCCAGCCAGGGTCATTTAATACTTCCTTTTCAGGGAAAGGGGCAGCTTACTTGAGAAGAGTGGAACAATCTTTCTCATTATCTAGCGTCTGAGCTTCCCAGATGCAAGTAATCTACAGAAAGTGTGAATTTAGATTTTGCCAAAAAGTTGATTTTTTTTAAAAAAATCCACTTCTCAAAAGTTCTACCCTGCTTCTCTCTCTCTCTGTCTCTGTCTCTCTCTCTCTTTCCTCACTTGCTCTTTCTCTCTTTTTTCTTTCTTTCTTTTCCTCCTTTTTTCTTTCTGTGAAGGTTTACTTGTGAATGGAAGTGGAGAAGGAGGTGATGTAGAATCCAAGGTCTGTCTGTCTGTCTATCTGTCTTTTTCTTTCTTTCCTTTCCTTTCTTTCCTTTCCTTCTTTTTTTCTTTCCGTGATGGTTCAATTTTTAATGGAAGTGGAAAAGGAGATGGTGTAGAATCCAAGGTCTGTCTGTCTGTCTGTCTGTCTGTCTTTCTTTCTTTCTTTCTTTCTTTCTTTCTTTCTTTCTCTCTCTCTCTTTCCTTCCTTCCTCCTTTTTTTCTTTTCTTTCCTCCTTTTTTTCTTTCCGTGATGGTTCAATTTTTAATGGAAGTGGAGGAGGTGGTGTAGAATCCATGGTCTGTCTTTCTCTTTCTATCTTTCTTTCTTTCTTTCTTTTTTCCTTTCCGTGATGGTTCAATTTTTAATGGAAGTGGAAAAGGAGATGGTGTAGAATCCAAGGTCTGTCTGTCTGTCTGTCTGTCTGTCTTTCTTTCTTTCTTTCTTTCTCTCTCTCTCTCTCTTTCCTTCCTTCCTCCTTTTTTTCTTTTCTTTCCTCCTTTTTTTCTTTCCGTGATGGTTCAATTTTTAATGGAAGTGGAGGAGGTGGTGTAGAATCCATGGTCTGTCTTTCTCTTTCTTTCTTTCTTTCTTTCTTTCTTTCTTTCTTTCTTTCTTTCTTTCTTTCTTTCTTTCTTTCTTTCTTTCTTTCTTTCTTTCCTTCCATGATGGTTTACTTTTGAATGGAAGTGGAGAAGGAGATGGTGTAGAATCCATGGTGTTAGAACTGCTCCTTCCTTCCTTCCTTCCTTCCTTCCTTCCTTCCTTCCTTCCTTCCTTCCTTCCTTCCTTCCTTCCTTCCTTCCTTCCCTTCCCTTCCCTTCCCTTCCCTTCCCTTCCTCTCTTTTCAGTTATGGCACAGGAAAATGATAATGGTTACGTTGGAAAATTAAGTCAGGTACTGTTTTTGTTCCCCCTGATGATGCTATGGGTTTGTCCCCACTCCTCCCCTCCCCATTTCTGCATGGGATTATCCACAGTAGTTCCACCGTCCACCCTGATAAAGGCAGCCTATTCAGAATCTGCTGGCAACAATGTCAGTGATGGAAGGCAGCTGGGAAAAAAGTCTCTGTTTATTCTGCTCAGAGGCCAGCGGAGAACTCCCACTCATAAGGGAATGTTAAATCACACCACAAATCAACCCCAAGCTGCACCACTCTTTATTTCCACCATCTGTTTTGTGGGCTAATTTTCCTGAACACTAAATCCAACTCGGAACCGAGGCCAGGTTTTCCAAATAGGGAGAACTGGCTGACCCTCCAGAGTGACTGGATGTTGCAGAAGGAAAACTCAGATAGAAACGGAGAAGGAAGAACTAGCTTGTAGTACCCATTTTTTAAAATATCGCTAATCCCGGTTTTGTGTTTAAGGAAAGATTACAGCTGCTAAGTCTGCATAATTCCAGACCTGCCATAATGATCTTAAATTACAGGAAGGCAGACACTGGTTACAAATATTAAGGACAATTTTACCCAACAAGAAGAACCAAGCAACCAACAGCGAAAACTCATTGCTTAAGGCAGGGGTCTGCAAACTTGGCTCTTTTAAGACTTGTGGACTTCAACTCCCAGAGTTCCTCAGCCAGCTTTGCCTAAGGAGATGTTGGGGGCTCCTTTTTTGGATTTCTTCTGGGCAGATTTTTTTTTTATTTAATCAATTTTTATGGCTGCATATCTAGGAAATATAACTTTGGGCGGCTAACTAAATACTAGATCAGTGATGGCGAACCTATGGCACGCACATGTGTGCTGGGGAACTGCTCTTTGTGTTTCTGGTGCTTCACCCCCACCCCCAAAAAGGTTCCCCAACACTGTACTAGATACTGATCCAGATGGATCTTGACAGACTTGAACACCTATCTATCTAACAAAATGAAATTCAATGTAGAGAAAAGTAAAGTCTTACACTTAGGCAATAGGAACCAAAAATACACTTATAGACTGGGTGAAACCAGGTGAAACAAGATGACCTGCAAGGTACCCTTCCAACTCTTTTAATCTGTTAATTTAAAAACTAAAACAACAAAATGAGCAACAGTTAAAAGCTAAAGTGGTTACTGTGGTTAAAACCTGGTTAAAAGTTGAAACGATCTCTCAAAGGGGCAGCTAGCTTCAGGGTCCCCAGACCCGAAGAGAACTTTTAAATCTGGATCCGTTATAAAATAGGATTAATAGATTAACAGAGTTGGAAGGGACCTTGTAGGTCATCTAGTCCAACCCCCCTCGCCCGAGCAGGAGACCCTACACCATTTCTGACAAATGGCAGTCCAATTCTTGAAAGCCTCCAGTGAGGAAGCTCCTACAACTTCTGAAGGCAAAGCTATTCCATTGGTTGATTGTTCTCACTTTCAGAAAATCTTCCTTATTTCTAGGTTGAATCTCTCCTTGATCAGTCTCCATCCATGGTTCCTTGCCTGGCAATTAATGTTAAAGCAGTGAATGGATCTTTCCCATTCTATGACCCTAGGAAGGATTTCAATGAGTACAAGGTAGTCCTCACTTTACAAACACAGTTGGAACCAGCATTTCTGTTTGCAAGCAAAGTGGGCATGCCTGGTTTTTATGACCTTTTTTGTTCGAAGCCAGATGGGACAGTTGCAAATGGTGATCGTATGACAGGTTGTAAGTCATCTTCTCCAGTGACTCTGTTAACTTTGAAGGGTCACTAAACCAAAGTTTGTTAAGTTGAGGACTATTGTGCAGGATTTTATGTGGATATAAGAATTGATAGGTAGAATGCCTCTGCTTTGAAATATAGCAGAAACTTCTTTTAATTACCGTGTTTCCCTGAAAATAAGACCGGGTCTTATATTAATTTTTGCTCCACAAAACGCATTAGGGCTTATTTTCTGGTTAGGTCTGATTTTGGGGGAAATACGGTACTAAATGCATCCATCCGGCTGACAATCTTAACTGGGGCTTATTTTGGGGGTAGGGTTATATTATGAGCATCTTGAAAAATCATGCTAGGACTTATTTTCCAGTTGGGTCTTATTTTTGGGGAAGCAGGATACTATTTTTGTTAACCCTGTGTTACCGTTTTCAATGGGCTTATTTTCTTCCTTTAATAGACACACCAATGCATCATTTCCATTATATTCAAATTATTACAAATTATCTGTAAATCGTATCATAGAATTATTTTTGTATTTAATAAATCAGTTTGACATGCAGTTTGAGGGCTGAATGGACTAAGAAATTAGAGATCCTTAAATGTCCAGATAGTGAGAAACTATCTCAACATTGGTCTCAAAAATCTCAATAAATCTTAAGACTATGGCTTATACAGCAAAAAGCAGTATTTCGAACGTTTTGAAATCCACTGCATTTTGTACAGTTCTGCTATTAGAGCTAGAGCAAGAATAATGTTTCATTTAAACATATGATTTTTCAATAACATGCAATTCTAGAAAGAAGTATAATTTGATGTATTAGTTTGACTTTGAGAAAGGGTTTAATATTCTTGGACATCCACATTATTTTGAGCTACACGCCTATTACATGGAAATTGATGGTTGGACAGTGAAAATGTATTCTTTTTGTCCTTCATATTGCAAAGAGACTCATCCTTCAACATAGGAAAGGTAAATTTATGGCCTCTATTACTCAGTGAACTGAAGACCTGAGGTCACTTGCAACTTATGAATGAATTGCTTACATAAAGTAGGTATGGACAGCTACCATGAAATTCAGTCATCATTTTACTGTCTCTTCCACCACCTGCAACTCATGGAAAATTTGGAGTAGCTCCACTTACAGCACATTGCAGGAGTGGAGATGGGACATAGTGTGTGGGTAACTACTGCCGAATACAGCTGCTCAGAAGGGAACATCGTCCGCTGATGGCAGCAATATTAATTTATGCCCCAAAATGGAAGGACCCTTTGATTTCCCACAATGGACAAATGGCTGCACAAGTTGATGGAAGTAGCAGAGATGGCTTTATTGACTGCGTTGATTAATGAAAGAAACCCCCACAATTTTGTTTCTGCTTGGAAACCACTTCTGGACTTTGTGCTTGAGGTGGGGAAAAAAATGAAACTTTGATTTTGGGGTTTACCGATTGGATAGCTTTGTTGTTATAGAAATGAATAGTTTATACTACCATGTAAAAGTAAAAAAGGTGAGGTTTGATGCCATTATCTTATTCTACTGCACCAAAGGGAGTTGGAAGTCAATGCCTTTTCTTTCTTTTTTCCCTTTTCCCTCCCTTATTTTCCTACTACTTTCTTTTATATTTTTGTATTGTATATTATAAACTAATAATAATAAAAAAGAAAGGGAAATAGTACACCTGCTGTAATTGTAATTCTCACCCATCTTCCATCTGTGGATTAAAGGATACCTGAGGATCGTGGAACATCCAAGACTGCACGCTTACTTGCCTATTTAAACCACAGTTTCATTTCAGTTTGTTTGTCCTAATAATTCCATTGCCTTGGAGATGAATGGTAAATTCGGGATCATTTCTACACTCATAGCATCCTACTCCAAAGCCCCAGATGACCAACCCCACTGGTTTCATGTAGATGCTAGTGTGCTTAAAAGCACTGACTTCAGTAATTACATCGGTTGCCCTAGGCATTTTCACAAGAATGAGGCATTAGTTATAAGCATCTGCAACTAGCTGCGATGCTGAACCAATGATGCTAGGCATGGGGAAACAAGATGACACAAACTTTTCTCTTTTGTATCTCTGTTCCAAGATCACATGCAAAAATGCAATGTCATGGACTGATGCTTTGGTGCTTTGGTGCAGTCAAGCTATTCTCCAAAGCACCTGAAGGCAGGACAAGAAGCAATGGATGGAAACTAATCAAGGACAGAACCAACCTAGAACTAAGGAGAAATTTCCTGATCTTTAGAGCAATTAATCAGTGGAACAGCTTGCCCCCAGAAGTTGTGGATGTTCCAACACTGGACGTTTTTAAGAAGAGACTACACAACCATTTGTTTGAAGTGGTGTAGGGTTTTCTGCCTGAGCAAGGGGTTGGATTAGAAGACCTCCAAGGTCTCTTCCAACTCTTCTGTTATTCTGTTTGTCTGGTTAACCTGCAAGTTTGAGATATAGGAATGAAAAACAAAACAAAAACAGGTCTACTTTGCATTGGTCTGAATGTTGCAACTTTTATCAGGTTCCAGCCTCCTGCTGCCTCTGGAAAAACAATTTCTATATCAATCATTTGGAAAACCGAATATTATTTTTATTGGACTAAGAACAGCCCTGTTGAACCAGATAAGGATGCAAATACCTGTACATTTTGGAGTATAAGACACACTTCCCCCCCCCCTAAAAGAGGGTGAAAATGTTGGTATGTCTTATATACCAAATACAGCCATTTTTGGCCTCCTGAAACCTTGCCCAATGTGCCCCATTTTCATCAAAAGTGGGCTCATTTTTCGCCTCCCAAACCCCTTGGGTGTCACATTTTTACCCTCCCCAACCCCCAGGAGCACTGCAGGCCTCCCAAACACACCATTTTTGTGAAAAAACAGGCTCATTTTTTGTCTCCCAAACTCCCCACACATCGTGTTTTTGCCCTCCCCAGCCCCCAGGAGCACTCTGCAGGCCTCCCAGATCCTCTTCGCAGAGGGTTTGAGAGGCCTGCAGAGTGGTCCTGGGGGCCAGGGAAGGCAAACTCTTTTTTTTCTTCTTGTTTTCCTCTTTGAAACCTTGGTGCATCTTATACCCTGGTGCGTCTTATAGTCCAAAAAAATACAGTAATCCAGAAGTTCACAAGGAAGAGAGGAGACCAGAGCACATCCTTGCATGTATTCCACAGCACAGGATGAAGGTGGCCCTGCATTCAGCTGCCATAACCAGTAGGCATGACATCCCTGCTTGACCAATGCTGACCACTGCCAAGAAAGTTGAATGGATGTGTTTATATAGTTATCAGGAGATGAATTTCACTCAAGGGGATCTTGACCTTGATCTTTCTTTGACTTCCAACAGTTTATTCAGTGACTGTTCAAAGTTACAACGGCTTTGAAAAAAAGTAAACATGTTTTTCACACTTACGACCATTGCAACATCCCCCTGGTCACATAATCAAAATTCAAATGGTTGGCAACTGACTCATATTTATGACGGTTGCAGTGTCCTGGAGTCATCTATAACTCGACAAGCAAAGTCAATGGGGAAGCCAGTTGCCCTTAACAACCATGTTACTAATTTAACAACCGCAGGGATTCACTTAACAACTGTGGCAAGGAAGGTCGTAAAATGAGGCAAAACTCACTTAACAAACGTCTTGCTTAGCAACAGGAATTTAGGGCTCCATTGGGATCGTTAAGTTGAGGGCTCCCTCTATTTGATCCAGCAAAATAAATGAAGGTTGCCCTTTCTTAATGGAAACAAAATAGTCCATGAATGTTATTGTTTGCTTTCCCCAAACTGGTGGGGTTCAAGTAGGTTGAACCTTCAGCCGACAAAAATGTCTCGTAAACCTACTTCAGCTGTGAGAAAATCTGAGAGTTGTAATCTCGCCTCCTCTGTACCTCATAGTCTATGATCGTTGTACAGGTAGTTCTTGACTTAAAACCAGTGGTAGGATTCCGGGGGCCGGGATAGCTCAGGCAATAGAGAAGCCTGTTATTAGAACACAAAGCCTGCAATTACTGCAGGTTCGAGCCCAGCCCAAGGTTGACTCAGCCTTCCACCCTTTATAAGGTAGGTAAAATGAGGACCCAGATTGTTGGGGGGGCAATAAGTTGACTTTGTAAAAAATATACAAATAGAATGAGACTATTGCCTTATACATTGTAAGCCGCCCTGAGTCTTTGGAGAAGGGCGGGGTATAAATGTAAACCAAAAAAAAAAAATAATTTAACAACCGGTTCTCTGCCCTAATTACTGGCTGGGTGGGCGTGGCCATGGTAGGCATGATCAGGGGGTGTGACAGGTCGCCTCCTGCAACCCCTGGGAGCAAAACCAGGCCATGGGGGGGGCACACCGCATCCCTGCACCCCATTTTGGGCCTAGTAGGCCTCCCTGCAGCCTCCTGGGAGCAAAAATGGGCTGCGGGGGGGCAGCCGGCCCTGCACTTACCTGGGAGCTAAAATGGGGTGTGTGAGGACTCCTGGAAGGGGCGGGGTGGGAATGGGCGGGGCCACCCAGCAATTTAACTACCGGTTCACTGAAACCGGCGGAATACCACTACTGCTTACAACCATTTGTTTAGTGACTGAAGTTACAAAGGCACTGAGAAAATGATTATGACTCTTTATCCCATGACTTTATTATTGCTTTAATTGCAATAATACAAGAGCAACCAATAGATTTAAACTCAATGTCAACCGCTTTAATCTAGATTGCAGAAAATATGACTTCTGTAACAGAATCATCAGTGCTTGGAATACTTTACCTGACTCTGTGGTCTCTTCCCATAATCCTAAAAGCTTTATTCAAAAACTGTCTACTATTGACCTCACCCCCTTCCTAAGAGGACCATAAGGGGCGTGTATAAGCGCACAAACGTGCCTACCGTTCCTGTCCTATTGTTTTTCTTTTCTTCTTCCTATATATATATATATATATACTTATACCTCCTAATATTTACTCATATATATGTTTATATACTATATAATCTTTTTGTATGATACTTACATATATTGTTGTGACAAAATAAATAAAATAAATAAAAATTAAAAATAAACCATTGCAGCAACCCCCATGGTGACATGGTCAAAATTTGGGTACTTGGCAACTGGCATGTTTTTATGACAGTTTCACTACGGGCATGTGATCGCCACTGGTGACCTTCCCAAACACCTTCCAACAAACAAAGTCTACGGGGGAAAGCCAGATTCGCTTAATGACTGCGTGATTCACTTAACAACTGCAGTGTTTTCCTTAATTAGCAAAATAGGTTGTAAAATGGGGCAAAAGGTATTTAACTGCCTTGCTTAGCAGTGGAAATTTGGGGCGGTTGTAAGTCAAGAACTACTTAATACATCTTTCTATATACTACCGCATCCTTTTGGTTTTTTGTTTTCATTCCTAGGCTCGTGTGTTCCCATGTTCTGAACCACATTTCCTTTAGCTTTCCATCTTTCATCTTGTCACTAAGTGACTTGGGATGTTGAAACAGCTCAATTTCTCATGGCAAATGTGGTCTCCTTATTCAATCCAGATCATTTCTCCCACAGCGACCACTCCGATGTAAATCTTTGCTCAGGCAACGATAACCTTTGGCTCTAATACATATTATTCAGCACTAGAGCTGTCAAATCCAAATTGCACCCTTTCCCAAAACAATTTTATCATTTCAGCTGGCCTAAGATGATTGATAGCAGACAGGATGCAGACCAGGGAATACAAACCTGAGTTCAAAAATCTCAGCCTCTTAGCCGAAAGAATCACCACGACTGTCTTGAAGAGAGGTAGTTCCTCAACTTACGGTCACAACTGAGTACAAAATTGCTGTTGCTAAGCGAGATACAATAGTGGCCAAAATTGTGGAAACCTTTTGGAAAAAAGTGTATTTTCTAAAACTAGCTAATAACACCACTTTTTTGTGGGGGGGGGGGAGTAGTACCATAAAATTATATATCAATGGAAAGATAATTTAATCAAGAATGTAATGCAATAACTTTTATGGAGGATTTGCTATTAGAATAGCAGTTACAATATAAAGAAGAAAAGTGAAACACGTAGAAAAAATGAGATATACAAAAATTATCACCATGGCAGTTAATACTTAGTTGGGTAACCTTTAGCATGAATTACGGCCTTACAATGTCTTCCCATGGAGTGAACCAAGTCTTAGTTCTGCAGCTGTTCTAATGTGAAACCAAGATTGAATGATTGCTTCTATTAACTGGGTATTTATTGCTGGGTCGCTTCTGACTACCATGTTGAGACTCTAGAAAGAGTGCAGAGAAGAGCAACAAAGATGATTAGGGGACTGGAGGATAAAACATATGAAGAACGGTTGCAGGAACTGGGCATGTCTAGTTTAACAAAAAGAAGGACTAGGGGAGACATGATAGCTGTGTTCCAATATCTCAGGGGTTGCCACAAAGAAGAGGGAGTCGGGCTGTTCTCCAAAGCACCTGAGGGTAGAACAAGAAGCAATGGGTGGAAACTGATCAAAGAAAGAAGCAACTTAGAACTAAGGAGAAATTTCCTGACAGTTAGAACAATTAATAAGTGGAACGACTTGCCTTCAGAAGTTGTGAATGCTCCAACACTGGAAATTTTTAAGAAAATGTTGGATAACCATCTGACTGAGATGGTGTAGGGTTTCCTGCCTGGGCAGGGGGTTGGACTAGAAGGCCTCCAAGGTCCCTTCCAACTCTGATGTTATGTTATGTTATGTTAGTCGGCTCCATAGATTTTCAATTAGGTTAAGGTCTGGGCTATTCCCAGGCCATTCCAGCAGTGGAATAGGATTATCTTGAAACTCAAAATTTTTTTTTTTAAAAAATGGTGTTATTAGCCATCAAATCTCAAAAATACACTTTCCCCAAAAGGTTTCCACAATTTTGGCCGCTATTGTAGTCATTAAGTGAATCTGAGTCATTAAGTATGACTCGCTATTGTAGTCATTAAGTGAATCTGAGTCATAAGAATCTGGCCTACGTCAAGTGCCTGATCTTCGGACCTTCCGTCGTGAGCTAAAAACATATTTATTTATTCAAGCGGGACTGGCATAATAGTTTGATTTTAAATTGGGGTTTTATTAATATTTTAAATTTTTTAAATTTAATTTTAACTATCAGCCATTTTTGTAATTTTGCTACATTTTAATTCGTTTTAACTGTATATATTTTGTATTTTATTTCTGGCTGTACACTGCCCTGAGTCCTTTGGGAGAAGGGCGGTATAAAAATTTAATAAAATAAAATAAATAAATAAATAAGTGAATCTAAGTCATTAAGGGGCCTCTGTGGCTCAGACTGCTAATGCTGTCTGTTATTAACAGCAGCTGCCTGCAATTACTGCAGGTTCAAGTCCCACCAGGCCCAAGGTTGACTCAGCCTTCCATCCTTTATAAGGTAGGTAAAATGAGGACCCAGATTGTTGGGGGCAATAAGTTGACTTTGTATATAAATATACAAATAGGATGAAGACTATTGCTAACATAGTGTAAGCCGCCCTGAGTCTTCGGAGAAGGGCGGGATATAAATGCAAATAAAAATAAAATAAAAAAAATAAAATAAAAATCTTGCCCTGTTTCTTGCCCCAGTTGTTAGTGAATCTGCCTTCCCCATTGACTTTGCTTGTCGGGAGGTCGCAAAAGGGGACCACATGACTCCAGGACACTGCAACTGTTATAAGTACATTCCAGTTTCCAAGTGTCCAAATTTCGATCACGTGATCACAGGGATGCTGCAACGGTTGTCAGTGTCAAAAACGGTCATGTCACCTTTTTCACGCTGTTGTAACTTGGAACTGTCACTTAATGAACTACGTTGTAAATCAGGGACTATCTGTAGTTCACAGCTGTAATGGAATTTCAGTTGAGATAAGATTTCAGATTCAGCATGGGTTGAATCTGGGGATAACTTTGAGATTCACGTTTTCCAAAAAATCACCGCTGAAAATTAATGTAACAAGCGAGGAAGGGCATAATTTTTAATAGCAAGGAAATATTTGTGTGCTTTCTCCATTCTGTTCTATTTTATCTGCAAAAGCATAATCCCTCATGAACCTGCTGCCCTCAAACAAAAGCATCTGCTGGAGACCTCTCACTTATATTTGTATTTAATTTGGTTCCCAAGCAGGAAGTCCTCAACTTACAGAAGTTCATTTACTTTTAGTTTGAGATTACAACGGCACTGAAAAAAGTGACTTATGACCGTTTTTCACACTTAACAACTGTTAGAACATCCCCATGACCACGTGATCAAAATTGAGATGCTTAGCAACGGATTCATATGTAGGGATCCGTTGCAATAACCCAGGGTCATGTGATCACCTTTTGTGACCTTCTGATCAGCAAAGTCAATGGGGAAGCCAGATTCACTTAATAACCTTGTTACTAACTTAACAACTGCAATAATTCACTTAGCACCTGTGGCAAGAAAGTGCTCTGACCTAGGCTCCCTTAAAAAGCAGGAAGCAGAGTCTTGGTCCTGGCAAAACCTCTTTTATTTACACGACTGTGAATTACCTTCATTCACAGTCAGCAAGGCCTGTCCAAACAGTTTTTCAAAGGAATATTTATCAACACACCTTATCTCGCTTGGCAAGCGGCCACGTAACTTGTTTCCAAATGCAGAGTAAGGCAAAACTTGGCACAGAGTCTCTTAGAGTCATGAACAGAACTTTCCACTCTTGAAATGACCAACCAAACGAATTGTTTCCTGCAAAAGCCCACTCCCCGTTCGCTCCTCTTTTGTTTCCTATGGGAGGGGCCAATCACCTCCAAGGTGTGGCTTTACTCCCAAGTCGACCCTGCTTTCTGAGTTGTTCTTGTCTTTTGGCAGCTCTGCACATGCAAACACTGGGAACGGGCTCCCGCTGCTCCTCTGCCTTACTGCTGTCTAGCGCCCTGCCTCCAATGCAGAGCCCTTGTCTGAGCTTTCCCCAGCCTCCAGGACTGGCCCATGTGCCTTCCCAATCTCCTCACTGTTAGACTCTGCTGCCAGCTCTGCTGGCTGCCGGTGGACCACAACAGAAAGGTCATTAAAAAGGGGCAAAATTCACTTAACAACTGCCTCACTTAACAACAGAAACCAATCAATCAGAATAGAGCTGGAAGGAATCTTGGAGGTCTTCTAATCCAACACCCTGTTCAAACAGGAGACGCTATACTATTTCAGACAGATGGCTGTCCAGTCTTTTCTTAAAAACCTCCAGTAATGGAGCACTTACAACTTTGGAAGGCAAGCTGTTCCACTGGTTAATTGTCCTCACTGTTAGGAACTTTCTCCTTAATTCCAGGTTATTCTTTCCTTGATTAGTTTCTATCTATTATTTCTTATCTTGCCTTCTGGTGCTTTACAAAATAAGTTGACTCCCTCTTCTTTGTGGCAGCCCCTCAAATACTGGAATAATTGTGGTTGCAAGTCAAGGACTACCTGTATGTATTTATGTGTGTGTATGTATATGTATATATACATATGTAGGTCTTTGGTTATTCGGGTTTTCTCCCGCGTAAAATTGGAAGTGTCTTGGCGACGTTTCGACGAAGTCTCATTCGTCATCTTCAGGCTTCAGCTTCGTGCTTCTGGGAGAAGCACGGCCAGAAGCACGAAGCCTGAAGATGACGAATGAGACTTCGTCAAACGCCAAGACACTTCCAATTTTACGCGGAGAAACCCAATAACCAAAGACCTATATACATACATACATACATACATACATACATATATACATATACATACATACATACATATACATATACATATACATATACATATACATACATACATACATACATACATACATACATACATACATACATATATATATATATATATATATATATATATATATATATATATATCCCAAAGAAAAGAGCTGCCGATGAATTTATGGGAAAGAACAACATGCATGCATGTGGGGAGGGGGAAATATGATAGCAACCTCAACTCCCTCAAAAACTATTTTCACCAGCTATAGAGATTCCACTTCAAAGTCTCAGCTGCTGCTTCCAATTTGGCATGGAGGTGTGGGGGTGACAATGGCATTTCCACTTTAAAGTTCTGCTCTCTTTATTTCCCGCATATTTCTCTAGAGTTTAGATGAGGGTCAACTGCACACAATCCATTTCAGTTCAGGAGAGACAAAGTTTAACCTCTCATTGATAAGTTTCAGTTTCATCAAGCGTTCTTAAAAGTATTAAAGTGTATGATTTCTAATCTGACAAAATATGCAACTTCTCTTTAATGTTAAGTGTCTTTTTTAAAGACTGAAAAAAAGCCAATGGGAGTTTTTATGGATTAGGGGGTGGGGAAAGGAAATTACAGCACAGTTAGTGGAAATAATCCAATGTATTATTGTAAATTGGGGGGTGGGGGAAGAGAGACCTAAAGAGAATACGGTACAGATAGTCCTTTAAAAATATATGTTGCTAAATGAGACCTTTATTAAGTGAGTTTCTCTCCATTTTACAACTTTTCTTGTCACGGTTGTTAAGTGAATCACTGCAGTTGCCTGGTTGTTAAGCAAAGCTGGCTTCCCCATTGATTTTGCTTGTCAAAAGATCCGGGGACATTGGAACCGTCATAAATATGAACCTGCTGCCAAGCATCCAAATTTTGACCATGAGGGGTGCTGCTGCAATGGTCGTAAGTGTGAAAAATAGTCACAAGTCACTTTTTTCCTAGTTACGTTGTAACATCAAGCGGTCACTAAATGAACTGTTGTAAGGTGAGGACCACCTGTACAGTACTTAGAAAAGAAATGACATGATTTTTGCATGAGGAAATGTTGCCTTATTAGCTTTCTAGTTTTTTTGTCTCTCTACATAATTTTACACTTCTTGATGTTTCTATTTCTTTTTTTTCTTTTTTTTTTACATTTCTGGATATTTTTGTAATTATAATCAAGCATGTAGACAGAAATGATCTCATAAACATTACATCTGGATCTTAAACAAACCTCTGGAAAGATCGCTCACCAACAGCTGCTTAACAGATACAGGAGCCCGTGTTTTAAAATGGTGGCGTTTGTCTATTTGGCTAAAGAATAAGAATCAGAAAGGAGGAATAAATGAACTACAGGTAGTTTTCCACTTATGACTATTCGTGTAGTAACTGTATAACTTATGACAGCACTGAAAAAAGCGATTTATGACCAGTCCTTGCACTTAAGACCATCACAAAATCCCCACAGTAAGGTGATCGTCACATGGTTGCTTGGCAACCAATTCACATTTATGATGGTTACACTGTCGTGGGTTCGTGTGATTATCATTTGTGACCTTAGCTGGCTTCTGACAAAGTTAATGGAGAAGCCAGCAGGGAAAGTATTAAGTTGTGATCATGTATCTCTTAATGACTATAGTAATTCGCTTAATGACTATGACAAAAATGGCGATATAACAGGCTACTATGTTGCTTAAAACAATTTTTTGGGATCAGTTATGGCTGTAAGTCATGGATTATCTGCATTTTCAGACTGAAGAGGGAGAAGGTTCAACATTCAGACCAATACAGTTACTGATTCAAAGTTACAGCGGCACTGAAAAAAGTGACTTATGACCATTTTTCACACTTAATGACCACTGCAGCATCTCCATGGTCACGTGATTTACATTCGGATGCTTGGCAACTGATTCACATTTATGACGGTTGCAGTGTCCCAGAGTCCCCTTTTGCGACCTTCTGATGAGCAAAGTCAATGGGGAAGCAAGATTCACTTAACAACCGTGTGACTAATTTAAGAACCGCAGTGATTCACTTAACAAATCTGGCGAGAAAAGTCGTAAATTGGGGCAAAACTGACTTAACAAATTTCTCCCTTAGCAACATACATTTTGGGCTCAACTGTGATCGTAAATTGAGGACTACCTGTACTTTTTATTTCATTTGTAAAATTATTTTTAGTTATGGGTGAGAATCCCAAAGGTACTTTTTTAAGGAGGCAACTGGACTTTCTTCTTTTTTCTTTTGAAGATGTTTCGCTTCTCATCCAAGAAGCTTCTTCAGCTCTGACAGAAGAAGCTTCTTGGAGGAGAAGTGAAACATCTTCAAAAATAAAAAACAAGAAAAGTCCAGTTGCCTCCTGAAAAAAGCTGGAGGACAACTATGACCTGGATGACTGAGAATCTCTACAGACATTTATGGATGAGAAGAACTAATTATTTATACAAATGCATCGTTTATGAGATAGTTGCTGATTTTGTTGGTTCAAAAAGGAGAATGTACGTATAATGAAGGATCATCGTAATATCCTAGGCTATTACCCTGGATGGCTGTTTACAGTCTCTGGAAACACAAGCAGTATATTTGAAAATGCCAGATTTAATAAAGGAGAGTGCTCAGCCTGTCTTTATGGCTTTCTACGTGTATCTGCTTAGCTACTCTATGTTCTAAAATTCTGCACTAGATGGACTCTTGGCCTGATCCAGCCGAGCTTTTCTTAACGTTCTGATCTAAAACTGAGTGACGAGAATAAAAAGTTATGAAAATATAACACACAGCTGCCTCTCAGAACCATGAAAATTAGTGCTCCTTGGAAGTCCTCACCGGGTTGGGCAACACAGGAAGAAAGACATAAATTTCCTTCATGACGATCAAAAACAGCCTTGCTCTACAATCCGAGACTGAATCGCTGTGTTTTGATTAACATTTAAACAGTCTTGTTTCATACAGAGTTCGCAGTTATCTTGCAATAGAAAAAGGCCATCCTGACTATTTTGTGTATTCACTGATCCTGGGTTCAAGAGCTGAGGGTTAGTGGATAGGCTGTAGACTCCAATGTCATTCAGGCAACATGGTCCTGCCAACTTCTTTCCAGAGACATAAACATTTAATAAATAAATAAACATCCACCGGAGCCACGTTAGCACAGTGGTTAGAATGCTGTACTGCAGGCTTAATGCTGCCGACGGCCAGCAGTTCGATCCCGGCCAGCTCAAAGTTGACTCAGCCTTCCATCCTTCCAAGGTCGGTAAAAAAATGAGAACAATATTCTGATTCTATAAACAGCTTAAAGGGGGCTGTAAAGCTCTACGAAGTGGTATATAAGTCTAAGTGTTCTTTCTAATGTCCCTGCTCTAGTTTAGCCCATAAAGAAAGAAGAGGCAGTGGGTGAGTTAATGGGCTTTCTGCAAGGATCTTTCCCAGGGAAGAGTCCAGTCCCAATGACATCAAAGAGCAGGGATTCATTTACTGGTACTCCTCGACTTACAACCGTAATACCCATAAGTTGTGATCGTCGTAAAGCGGGTCACCCCCGCGGTCAGTTATATTTTATCATCATTTTTGCAGCAGTCGTTCAGTGAATGCCACAGTTGTAAAGCAACCACCATGATTGAAAAACAACCACAGCAATCATTAAACAAGTCATTCACGATGGGCTGTTTTTGCTGAAAACCAGAAATAAATGCACGGTTGGTTTTTTTTTGTTTTTGTTTTTGCAAAAATGTTATAAAATGTGACCATGCAAGAGGGCAACTGTTGGAACTCTTAACTGAGTTGTAAGTACCCTGAGGAGATCCATAATAACTTGAGTGGTAGTTAAGCGACCAGTCATAAGGCGAGGACTACCTGCCCTAAAGGAAAATTACTGAATGTACCCAGCTAGAATATAGATCAGTGTGTTAGGGTTTCAAGCAGTGGTGGGTTTCAAATTTTTTTACTACCAGTTCTGTGGGTGTGGCTTGGTGGGTGTGGCATGGCTTGGTGGGCGTGGCTTGGGAAGGATACTGTAAAATCTCCATTCCCACCCAACTCCAGGGGAAAATCTCCATTTCCTCCCAATCAGCTGGGATTTGGGAGGCAGAGAATAGATGGGGGTGGGGCCAGTCAGAATTTTTACTACCGGTTCTCCGAACTACTCAAAATTTCCGCTACTGATTCTCCAGAACTGGTCAGAACCTGCTGAAACCCACCTGTGGTTCCAAGTAATATACCCATAGTGTAATTCATCCATAGTGTAATACACCCTGTCAACTCTGAAGCTAACCTGACCCAGTGCCTCCTAGTGATGAAACTCAAATAATGACACTATCCACCTCAGATATCCTTTCTTCCCGTATTATATTCATGTTAGTCAAATTTGCCATTCAGTTATTGCCTTGGGTATATTTTACTCCTGAGGGAAAAACAGCAGACGCTGTTGTGAATGAAGGAAGGCAAGTCTCAATCAGGAAAATAAAATGACAAAATAAAACAGGAAACAACACATTAAGCTAGGTTTCTGCTGAATAAGTTCTAAACGGTTAATTTGTAACTGTATAATATTTATTTAGTTATGTTTGTTTAATCCTGCCTTTATTATTTTTACAAATACACACCCAACACACCTTCCTCCTCCTATTTTCCCAACGACAACAATCCTGTGAGGTGCATTGAGCTGAGAGAGTATGATTGGCCCAAACCTGCTGGCTTTCATGGTGAAACTTGAACTCATGATCTTCTACATCATGTATAATATCTACATTAAGTATAAAGTAATACTTAATGCCAGTCTTTTAAGGCCTTGTTTTAATCACAGCAAGCGGGGCATAATATTCTCTGTGGCAAATAGGATGTTGAAACTTTACCTAAGCCAGTGTTTCTCCATCTTGGTAAAGATACACGGAAACTCCCAGAATTTCCCAGCTAGTACACTGGAAACATTTCAGAACTATTTCAAAATTAGACTTTTTCTAATTCTCCAGAAAGTGTATGGAAAGGAAGAGAGGAATACTTTCAGACTTGCCCAATTGTGTTAATGTAATCTTACAATAAAGACAGAGTAAACATTACTGGTGGCTCAGTGGCTAAGACACTGAGCTTGTCGATCGGTAGTTTAGCGGTTCGAATCCCTAGTGCCGCATAACGGGGTGAGCTCCCGTTTCTTGTCCCAGCTTCTCCCAACCTAGCAGTTCGAAAGCACGTAAAAAATGCAAGTAGAAAAATAGGGACCACCTTTGGTAGGAAGGTAACAGCGTTCTGTACGACTTTGGCATTTAGTCATGTTGGCGACATGACCACAGAGACATCTTCGGACAGGGTTGGCTCTTTGGCTTTGAAATGGAGATGGCCCACCGCCCCCTAGAGCTGGGAACGACTAGCACATGTGTGCGAGGGGAACCTTTACCTTTTACCCAAACATTCATAGTTATGCTTCTTGTCTGGATTACCTTGAAGGGCTAACATTCTGGAAGTTGAAATCCAGATGTCTTAAAGTTGCAGAGTTTGAAAAACACCAGGGTAAATCATGTGGTCTCTGCATAAAACCCCACATTATGTGCCTTTTCAAATGGCCAATGATTTGAGGTGGCTAATTGCTAACTTTCATTACAGAGATGCTCTCAATGTCTCCTTTGTTTCTGTTCCTGAACACTTAAGGACCAATTTGGAGAGGTCTGAATGCAGGTAAAGAAAGGCAACTGATAAAAAGTTGATGATGAATTTCATGCCTGGCCTCTAAGACAATTTAATGTTTGTTTATGGAGGGTCTTAGGAGACTATTTGGAACATCTCCTTCCCAATATAGTGCTTCATCAGGCAAGGGTGGGCATCATGGATCCCCCTCAGAAATAACTCGTGCACCAGAGAGGCTGCAACCAATTTGCAATTTTTGCATTGCATCATGCAAGGAACATCTTCTGCATTAACTTTTCCATTAGCATGATGGATGGCGTGCTACACTCAGCAGATGCATGCTATAATATTCCCATTTGGATTACGTGACTTCAAACTTCAGGGGAATAATAATAAAAAAAGGCTCAGTTTGTACATGGAGTGAAAAATCTAGAAATGGGATATTGGAATACGGTGCTCTAGTGCAGTGTTTTCAACCTTGACAACTTGAAGATGTAGACTCCAGTTCCCAGAATTCTCCAGGCAGCATGCTAGCAGGGGAACTCTGGGATTGAAGGCCACGTATTTTAAAAATTGCTAACATTGATAAACATTGCTTTCGTGCAGAGGTATCAAACTCAATTTCATTGAGGGCTGCATCAGGGTTGTCTTTCACTTTGGGGGGAGTTGGGGGGGGCGTGGCCAAGGGGGCATGGCCAGCTTTACATCACTCATGTCGAGGGCGCCTGTGGCAGCCTGTGAGCTCTGCCAGAGAAAATGGGCTCCCGAGCTCCATTTTCGCTGGCAGTCGCACTGCGGGCCGGTCCTTTGCAGTTTCTAGGGCAGCCCCACAAGCCAGATCTAAGCACTCTGCGGGCTGCATCTGGCCCCCGGCCCCCGAGTTTAACATCCCTGCTCTAGTGGAATGGGAAAGTACCCAGAATGCGCACGGAAGTTCTTCAGGATAAAGGAATTAGATTTCCCTGCAACAAGAAAAGTAACAAACTCAAACAGAATGCAGAATTTCTCTCCTTGCATGCAAGAACTAAAACGTCTCTGTTAGGGTATATTAAAAAATAGGAGCCTATGCCTGCCGTATATAATGACACCCTCCGTTCTAATAATTATTTATATCTCACTCTTTTGTTGCAAGTACCAGAGGCATGTGTTCTCTTGGGATTTTAGTTCATTCTGTGCATGAATGGATAAGAACAGTCATGGAGGCCCATAGTTGGTTTAACAGAATAACAGAGTTGGAGAGAACCATGGAGATCTTCTAGTACACCCCCTGCTCAGACAGGAAACCCTATGCCCATGATGGCGAACCTATGGCATGCGTGCGCCAGACAGCTGATTTTTGGGCCTTCCGGGCCCACTGGAAGTCAGGAAATGGGCTGTTTCTGGCCTCTGGAGAGCCTCCGCGGGGGTAGGAAAGACTGTTTTCGCCCTCCCCAGGCTCCTAGAAAGACTCTGGGGAGGGGGAAAAATGGGCCTACCAGGCCCACCGGGCCATCATGTACCAAAAGCAGGGGGAGCGCGGGGAGGGGTCACACATGCATGCGTGGAGGGACGAGGTGCATTGAATTATGGGTGAGAGCACACACACATGTGTGATCCCCCACGCTCTCCCCGCTTTTGGCACCCAAGGGCAAAAAAGCTAGCCATCACTGCCCTAGGCCATTTCCTCTCCATTCTTGAGATTTACAGCAATTCCTCTCTTTAGGTTTAGCTGCAGCTACATCAGTGCAATCCACGGCAAAGTATATGTTGAATTCTCACTTTTCCACTTTTTGTTTCTTTAGTTTTTGCTATCTGGTTCTTGCAACCTCATTTTTTAAAAAAAATGAAATGGTCTTGTTTGCAACTGTTGCTTTTTGCATCATTTTTTAAAAATTGATTTAGAAACGAAATAATAAGCGATAACATTTGTCTGCAAACAAGATGTAACTGGACCACAAAATAGAGAAAGTAATAGAAAATGAAGAAGCTAAAGTGATCAACAACATAGTACAATTGACTTGCGGGACCGGCGCAATAAGTTCACATGGTGCAATAGGATTGTGTGTTTGTTAGTAGGATTCACTGGGCTAGGGATTTTTTTTTTGTCTTTCACTGTGAGTTGTATTGTGTTGGGGGGGTGCACGAAGGGAGGCTCAGCCAATCTCATTGTACACATGTTGTACTCTGACAATAAAGGTTTGAATTGAATTGAATCTGGGACTTTAGAATTCAAGCAGACAAGCATCTGCCATACAACATCCCAGCTTAACAATTGTTGATAAGAAAAGACAAATTGCAGTACCCAGAGACAGCAGAATAGAAGAGGAAATACTGGAGAAGCATTGCAAAATACAAAAGACCTGCAAATAGAAGTAGAAGGGTTCTTGCAAAAGAAACCAAAGATAATACCAGTAGTCATAGGAGCCTTGGGTGCAATCCAAAAACATCTGGACAACGGCTTGAACACCATTGGCATTGACACAATCACCATCCGTCAATTGCAAAAGGCAGCTTTACTTGGAACAGCTTACATCCAGCAACGATACCTTTAACATCTTCGAACAACATTGGCCTATGCCAGGTCTTTGACAAGGACTTGAAAGGTGGATAAAAATGCCAAATCCAGTGTAAACATCTGGATGAGTTTGCAACACCGTATAATAATTTAAAGCATGTGCTCAGGTTAATGAGACCTGAGAAGAAACAGTTCCTTAATACGAAAAGGAGAATCTTCCCATTACATGTATGGGGTTGCCTGTTTAGAAACACCTGTGCAGGAACAGCAAACTTATTTTATTCCAATTGGCTGGCTTCAGAGTTGGGTATGGTTTTAGGACCATCTCTATCCCAAACCCTTGCTAAGTTCAGGAATAAGGGGTAAGAATAAGGGGCGTGCATAAGAGCACAAAAGTGCCTACCGTTCCTGTCCTATTGTTTCCTTTTATTATACCAAATTAATATAGTTATTGCATACTCTTGCTCATATATATGCTTATATGATGTGTTGTTGTTTTATGTTGATGCTTGTGTATACTATTGTGACAAAATAAAAAAAAATCACAACTACAACATCTGGGACAGATGGTTGGCTTGCCTGTCCAGTGAAAAGGAGAAGTGCTACTGTTGAAGACAATTTGTTCCATCATCTAAACAATGCTTACCATGAAGAAATTTCTCTCTATGTCCTGCCAGCACTGGGTTATTTGTAATTTTCATCCAGAAGATCTAGTCATGCAGTCTGAAGGAATAGGAGACAAATGTGTTCCTTATTCTGTCCTGCAATCCTTCAGATATTTGTACCTAGTGATTATAATCTCTTTTTAATCTTTTCCAGGCTAAGCACGGAGACCTTTTTCAAACCGTTCATCATCTCGGTCATATTTCTTGCGAAATATTCTAATTCACTGGTGCCCTTACGTTTTTTTCATGTAGGATGCATTGTCTACTGCTGCTGCTATTTTCTACACATTCTTTCAGTATAAATACTCCCAAAATAGCTGAAGCCAAGTGACAAAACCTAGACAACGCTGTATGAATTGGTAAACAAAACAGCAAATAATAGCCTCAAAATTAAAAGCTTGGAGATTTTTTTTTAAAAAAAGTCTTAAGTCAAGCCAGATAAGTTTTCCCACAGTTGCTATATAAATTATGAAATGTTTCATGGCTTCCAAAGATGCAGCCTTCTCTATGCTGTTGCAAGCACAAGAAAAAGGAGTAATCCCTTGAGTGGTATCCATGGAAGCTCTGAAATAGAACGTAGGTCCCACAACAATAATACTGGTGGGGAATTCAGGTAGTTGTACTCTTAACACTTTGGGAGGAAACCACTTTAGGATAGGATAGAATGGAATGGAATGGAATGGAATGGAATAGAATAGAATAGAATAGAATAGAATAGAATAGAATAGAATAGAATAGAATAGAATAGAATAACAGAGTTGGAAGGGACCTTCTAGTCCAACCCTCTGCTCAGGCAGGAAACCCTACACCACTTCAGACAAGTGATTAAAAATTTCCAGTGTTGGAACATTCACAACTTCTGGAAGCAAGTTGTTCCACTGATTAATTGTTCTAACTGTCAGGAAATTTCTCCTTAGTTCTAAGTTGCTTCTCTCCTTTATTAGTTTCCACCTGTTGCTTCTTGTTCTGCCCTCGGGTGCTTTGGAGAATAGCTTGACTCCCTCCTCTTTGTGGCAGCCCCTGAGATATTGGAACACTGCTATCATGTCTCCCCTAGCCCTTCTTTTCATGAGACTAGACATACCTAGTTCCTGCAACTGTTCCTCATATGTTTTAGCCTCCAGTCCCCTAATCATCTTTGTTGCTCTTCTCTACACTCTTTCTAGAGTCTCAGCATCTTTTTTACATTGTGGCGACCAAAACTGAATGCAGTATTCCAAGTATGGCCTTACCAAGGCATTATAAAGTGGTATTAACATCCCAAACTGGGGTGAACCGGTAGAAATCCACCACTGATTGCAGTCCATAGTTTAAACATCTAGTCTGGTTTCTTACTTTGAGAGACACGGTAGAGATGATTCCCCCTTTATAACGTGGTACTTTGTTGCAAGAGCACACAGAATTAAGTCTGATGGACATCTCGAGAAGCTTCTGAAGAAAAACAACTGAAGAAGCTTTTTGGATGGGAAGCAAAACGTCTTCAAACAAAGAAGTTTGAAGTTGCCTTTTGAAAAAGCACCTTTGGGATGGCCAGAAAGAAAGCAACGGCAAGCCAGTTCGATATTGTTGGGAAGAAAGCTATATTGGGCTCTGTTCTTAAAACCTTCAGAGGTCAAGTTTCAGTCAAAGAAGACTCTCCCTTTATCTGTTGAAAAAGGTACTGAGGATATTTTAAATGAAACACAGAAGGATTCTCAGCCACAATTGCAGGTTTTTATGCTTTTGTTGATGCTGTATATTTTGCTTTGTTTTTAATGAGATGCAGGCTGCCCAGAGTTGCATTGGTGAGATAGATGGCACATCAACGATTTAATAATAAATAGCATACATAAATATTTAAAATAAATAAATAAAACGCCTGTAAAACAGAGCAATGGTATGTGTGCCAGACTGCAAATGAGTTTTGCCTATACAGCTTCCGAATGTCCAACCCTTCTATTTGTCCAGATGGCTTAGAATATCTGACCGCAGACTTTCCCACGATCTCACTCCCTAAGAAGCTGCCCACCCAGCTTTATACAATTTCACCAGCCTAATTTTTAAACGCGGGAATGGCCTGAAATCTTCAGATGCAGGTTCGTCCAATACAAACTCTTCACGGTTTTGGCTTGGGATCAACAAACGATTCCCTGGTACAAGGCTGCACATGTCTTATGCTTCCTACACAAAGGTCATTCTGAGCTTGAGATTTCTCAAATGCTGAGCTAAAAACTGACTGGAACAAAAAGATGAGGTTCAATCAAAACTTGTTCAGGAATTATGCAAAGGGGCTCATGTACCCTTGGGAAAGTTCTGAATATATATACCGTATTTTTCAGAGTATAAGACGCTCCGGAGTATAAGACGCACATTAGTTTTTTTGGGGGGAAACAAGAAATTTTTTTTCTGCCTATGCCTACCAGCATCCATTGGTATTCATCTGGCTAGTGTCCTTGCAGCAAATAGCAAGCAGCCCGGTCAGCTTTAGCACATTATTGCAGCCTGATTCAGCATGAGCAGCTGATTGGTGGGTGGAATACCCCCAATCAGCTGTTCCAGGCTGCAGGGATTGCCACAGATCATCGCCGCCTCCGTGCCTCGTGTTTTTGACCTCTGTGCCTCATGTTTTTGGCCTCCAAATACTCCATTTTAGACCCGTTCCAGGCTGCGGGGATCACCACAGCACATCGCCACCAATTGCTGCCGCCTGCCGCCTCCACGTGTCACGTTTTTGGCTTCCACATGCCCCGTTTTTGGCCTCTGCGCATCACGTTTTCAGGCGGTTCCAGGTGGTGAGGATCGCTGCCACCGCTGATCCCCACCGCCAGGAACTGCCCAAAATGCGCTGAGGCCACAAACGTGAGGCACGGAGGCGACAATGGTCTATGGCAATCCCTGCAGCCTGGAACAGGTCTAAAACAGCGATGAGCAGAGGCTGAAAACAGCCGAAGGGTGGGGGCTGGTGGGTGGACGGGCTACATTCGGTGTATAAGATGCACCCAAATTTTCACCCTCTTTTGGTTGGGGGGAGTGTATCTTATATTCCAAAAAGTACAGGTGTATATTTTAAGGATTGACCTCTTTTTCATCATTGCGGCAGTTTGCAGGTAGACTCCAGAAGGCACCTTCCAGAAAGCAGTAAGATCAGTGACATAGCGTTGAAGGTAAAAGGGACCCCAATATTTTTCCATTGGATTCACTACAGTAATATTAATAATTAAATGCAGCAAAAACTACAGGGACCATCAAGTGGAGAAGGTTTTGGAAAATGAGCAGGTTAAGTTCTTATGGGACTTTAAAATTCAAACAGAGCAGGTATCTTGCTCGTAACATACCAGATATTAACAGTCATTGAAAAGGAGAAATTGATGTACATTGATTTTGCTATATCAAGGTGATGTTAGGATTAAAGAAAAGCAATTGGAAGAAATTAAAAAAATATTGGAACTTCCAGATCAAAATTGAAAGTTTATGGGGAAAAAAACCTGCTGTTATTCCAATTGTTATTGAACAATACCTAAAGGACTCCCTCCATATTTGGAAATTTTGAACTTATTGGCCCTGAAATTTGTAAGCTACCCACATTGCTTGGAACTGCTTGTATCTTTAGATGCTACCTCAATAGTTCTTAGGTCCTTGGTTAGAACGTATTACATTTTCATATAGACTGTGCCACTAATTGAAATTACTCATAATATTATGAGTAATATTGAAATATGTAATATGAGAAAAGCTTAACTGAACAGACCATTCAAGGTTGGGCCTGACAATTAAACCTGAATTTACATTGTTTTGAAAAGATTCATGTTATGTTTATGATTGAGGGGAAAGTAGATCAATATAAAACCTGGCAATAGCTTAAAACTGGAACACTAAAAGAAGAAACTAAAGGCTTGATTTTGGGTGCTGAAGAGCAAGTTATTTGAACGAGTGTAATTTCAGGCCAGAATTGAAAAATCATCAAATAGCAATAGCACTTAGACTTATATACTGCTTCATAGTGCTTTACAGCCCTCTCTAAACGGTTTTATAGAGTCAGCATATTGCCCCTAACAATCTGGGTCCTCATTTTACCAATCTCAGAAGGATGGAAAGCTGAGTCAACCTTGAGCTGGTGAGAATCGAACTGCTGAATTGCAGCCAGCAATCAGCAGAGGTAGCTTGCAATGCTGCATTCTAACCACTGCACCACCACAGCTCATTGAATGATTTAAAGCACGGGTGTCAAACTTGTGGTGTCATATTGTCATAATGTGACGTATCACAACTTTTCCCTCCTTCGCTAAACTGGGGGGGTGGGGGTGGCCAGCACATGACGCATCTGGTCTATGGGCCGCAAGTTTGACACCCCTGATTTAAAATGCAGGTTGTGCTAAGAAGCGGAAGAAACAGTTGATCGTAAGTTAAAATATTTATATATTATTTATTCATTATGAAATTTATTTGCTGCCTATCATGTATCCAACGACTCTGGGCAGCTTACAACATGCTGTGGAATTTCCAAATATAAATTAATTAAGCCTTGGTGCATAACTCACCAAATTTAACTGAGGTTGAAAAGAAAGAAAGTGTGAACAGTTGATGCGACAATACCAACGGATAGTAGAATAGAAGATCAAGAATTCAAGAAGATCACAAAGTATTAAGATCTGAAAATTAAAATTGAAAAATCATGGCATAAGCCGATCATAGTGGTCCCAGCTGTTGTTGGCACACTAGATGCCATACCTAAAAATCTTGAATGGCCCTTAGAAAAACTGTGCATTGATAACATTACCATATGTCAATTGGAAAAGCCTATACTGCTTGGATCCATACATATATTATGCTGGTACATTACGACATTCTAGGTATTGGGGTCAAGACCAGCTATGGAACTGGCAATTGTGATTTCACATTATTGCGATAAAAATAATAAAGCAACAAGGAAAACCTTAACTGAATAGACCATTCAGGGTTGGGCCTGATAATTAAATCTGAATTTATATTGTTTCCTAACAGCTATGTCATTTATGTGATTACATCATTGAAATAAATGACAAAATTTGCAGTAAAGCACTGATTTAATAGGTAGTTTTTTAAAACGGGGTTGGAGCCTGTATAGAAGAAAATTCTGCTACAACCATTGTGTCAAACTGCACCATTACTAACACTGTTATTATTATCAAATCGTTGAACTTTTACAAATTGCAATAAATTGCAATTCATTTCAATTTTTATTGGTTGGTGTCTCAGTCCTTGCAGGTCATTACATTTAGCAATTAAAATGGCTGCAAACCTTGCCGTAGGATCTCCTGATCTTGATCTTTTTTTCCCAGCTGAGAAAATAAATAACCCAATAAATAAATTTTAAAAAGGGATCCCTGTCATAACTACCATACTAGATGAAGAAGGAAACAGGGGTTGTGTGAACAGAGCAAAATCTCCTACAGGAACCATGTTTGAGTCCATAACATGCTCTCTAAGTACTAAATAAACCAAATGGCTCCCACAGATTGGTGTCTTCTTTACGCGTACATAATACTTGCTTTGGCCTCGGTTAATGAGAACCACAGAATCATAAAATTCTGACAGCCACTTAGCTATCAAGTCCTATCCCTTGCTCTGCGCAAGAGTCTAAATTAAAACCTACCTGACAGATGGCGGAGCCCATCTTAGCACAAAGAACGGGGAAATGACCGCCTCAAGACAAGTTGATTTGCAGAGCTGTTAAGATGGTAGCATGGGAAACATTTCATTGCTTTTTGATATTGTTTTGCTTTGCTTTCTTTCCCCTTTTTGCTAAAGGAAAATCTCCTGAGACCTCAAAAGCTTGTGTAGCATTTGGGGGCCTTAACTTGGCACAGGGGCCTTGAGTCCTATTTATAAATTGCATTTAAAAAATATATCTTTCAAGTTTGAGGAATCTTTCCATCAGAAATCATTGATGGAGTCAAACAAAAGAAGCAGCTATAGAGTTGGTTTCTGGATGCTGGTTTTTTCTGACCCTGGTGTCATCTACTTGGCTTTGATTTAAATTGCATCAATTAGTTCTAAATTTATATTTAAAAATTCAAGTAGCCAATTGCATGTACAGTCCCCCCTCCTCCCCCTCTCTCTCTTATGATGTGTCAGTAATATCTCGAGGTTTTGTGGCAATGTTAAAGACGCAGTGGTAGGCTAAAAACCACCAGTGGTTTAGGCAATTTGAAACATACAAACTGGAACCATAACACAGTCCCATCTGTGTTATACAGGTTAATACACAAATCAGATCAGAGACATGAGTTCATGCTGATAGGAAAACACACCTATCATCCCTTGGGCCTGGTTTGGAATATCTGCAATAACTGATAAAGCACAAATTGTGATGTCACCGTAGAAGCTCAACCTTTTTGCATTTGTGTGAAACGCTGCCACACAAACACAGAAGCAATGGAGTTTGTCCTAACCTTGCAATGTATATTTCATCTTTTGTCCCTTCCCCTTCTTTCCAACCTGCCCCCACCAATTCTTATGATCTTGATGTTTAAGGATCTACTATGGACTTTTGCTGTATGGCTTTAACAACAGGGAGCAAATTAATTCCTCTTGCGTATCATTGTCCACCCTGTTAATACTGAAAAAATATTCCACAGGGATAGAATTTAGGCTGAATATGGCATGTTGAAATCCATGATTGAGAAAAATATTGCTTATACTGGTCAAAGTGGGTTTTATATAAAAAACACCTCGTGTAATCTCAGTGTACAAATGTAATATGTTTATTGGACATCTCAGCAAATTTTTAAGAAGGGGCAAAAAATCACAATTTTTATGCTGGAGATGTAATTCTTTGAGAGAACTTCATGACTTGGCATCGATATTATTCTTAATATGATTCAGGGAAAGGAAATAAGATGTAAAATGATTAACATGGCACTGAATTACTTACCCAAATTCTTGAATGTACCAATTTATGAAAAACATGAACTCAAGAACTTCCTGAATCTGGAATGCAGTTGAAAAATAATTTTGCTTTGTTGGAAATAAGTTACCACTTTAGACTTCAAAAACTTTAAGCTCAAGAAATAGATCCACTCCCAGCCTTTGAATGTAAAAATGATCAGCTGATTCTGAGGTAAAGTTTATTTCATTATTAAAAAAATAGGAATTACTTTTTAGAGATCTACCCTAAAGTTTAGGTTTGCTCTGTTTGCTGGATATAATAATAATAATAATAATAATAATAATAATAATAATAATAATAATAATAATAATAATAACAACAACAACAACAACAACAACAACAACAACAACAACAACAATAATAATAATAATAATAATATCAGAGTTGGAAGAGACCTTGGAGATCTTCTAGTCCACCCCCTGCTCAGGCAGGAAACCCTACACCATTTCAGACAAATGGCTATCTAACGTTTTCTTAAAAATTTCCAGTGTTGGAGCATTCACAACTTCTGCAGGCAAGTTATTCCACTGATTAATTGTTCTAACTGTCAGGAAATTTCTCCTTAGTTCTAGGTTGCTTCTCTCCTTGATTAGTTTCCACCCATTGCTTCTTGTTCTACCCTCAGGTGAATTGGAGAATAGTTTGACTCCCTCTTCTTTGTGGCAACCCCTGAGATATTGGAACACTGCTATCATGTCTCCTCTAGTCCTTCTTTTCATTAAACTAGGCATACTGAGTTCCTGCAACCGTTCTTCATATGTTTTAGCCTCCAGTCCCCTAATCATCTTTGTTGCTCTTCTCTGCACTCTTTCTAGAGTCTCAACATCCTTTTTACATTGTGGCGACCAAAACTGAATGCAGTATTCCAAGTGTGGCCTTACCAAGGCATTATAAAGTGGCACTAACACTTCACGTGATCTTGATTCTATCCCTCTGTTTATGCAGCCCAAAACTGTGTTGGCTTTTTGGGCAGCTGCTGCACGCTGCTGGCTCATATCTAAATGGTTGTCCACTAGGACTCCAAGATTCCTCTCACAGTTACTACTATTGAACAAGGTACCACATATCTGGTACCTGTGCATTTTGTTTTTTTGGCCTAAATGTAGAATTTTCAAGATGTACAAAAATTTCCTTTTGTATCCTCTGTATTTTGTACAGATAGCTGGTTTTTTGGGGGGGTGGGGGAAGGACTGTGTATGTGTGTTTGTTCATGTATGCGCATATAGTTTGATTCTTTCTCTCTTGTTATGTATATTATAGCAATAAAAATATAAAAAAGCATGACTATTAAAAAATAAGACTAATGGACATTAATCTCCTACATATTTAGTATTTCTCTAGATATGTTTTCACTCCTCGCTTCTGTTATGTGATGTAGGGGCATTTGACCAACCTATTCTGTTTCTTTGTTGGGAGTTGGCTCATTAATATGCCCTTAATATTACATGGCAGCTGCCTTTCCCGAAACATCATTCTGATAATGTGCCCCTTGCTACAACAAGAGTTTTTGCCTACAGGGAAGCTGACTGCTGAATTTTAATGACAATGTCTGGTTATAATTACCAACTCTGAATATTTATAGAAACTTGCTTTTACTTGGTAGATATTAGGGGGGGGGGGAATCCACTCATGCAAAATGCCGATTGACTGCAAATTCACAACAACCGTCTTAGAGCTTAAGAACATATTTGGAGCTGAGATCTTAACCCTATTTACTTCTCAAGTTTCGGTCTCCTTGCTAACCAGGAAATATGCAGAAGGTCTGTTTCTTTGCGCTGCTGAATTTCTCAAGATTTCAGATATGCAGCTATTTAATTTGGAGAGCCTGTTTGGTGTAACGGCTAAGGTGCTGGCCTAAAAACCAGGAGGCTATGAGTTCTAGTCCTTCCTTAGGCATGAAAGCCTAAGGGACCACGGAGGTCTTCTAGTACATCCCTTACTCAGGCAGGAAAATCTATCCCATTTCCTCTCCATCCTTGAAATTTAAGCTATTCCTCTTTAGGTTAGCTGCAGTTACATCTGTGCAATCCATGGCAAAGTATTAGTTGCATTATCTTTTCTTTTCTTTTCCCTTTTCCAACTTCTGTTTCTTTAGTTTTTGCTATCTGGTTCTTGGGTCAGTAGGTCTCTGTCAGCCCAACCCACCTCACAGGTTTACTGTGGTGGAGGACCAAAAAAAGCAGGACATATGATCACCACAGTGATGGGTTGCCATTTTTTTTACTTCTGGTTCTGTGGGTGTGGCTTGGTGGGCGTGGCTTGGTGGGCATGGCAGGGAAGAATACTGTAAAATCTCTATTCCCTCCCCAATTCAAGGGAAGGTTACTGCAAAATCCCCATTTCCTCCTGATCATCTGGGACTTGGGAGGCAAGTTTGTTTTCTCAAACTTACAATATTCTGCTAATGTACGCTTACAATAAAATAGAACCAGTAATTCTGGTTGTGCTTCTTGTCTGGAATATTCACAAGGCTAAGGTAGTCTCAGGTAGCCTGAGATATTTCTTAAGAGAGATAAGACAAGGCATTATGTTTGTGGGCAGTAAGGATTGGGCTGATGAACCTCTATAAGCTATAGATCTGTAAAAGAAGAGCTTACATTCATAACAGCTGGTATCCAAAAATATCTGAAAAGAGTTTAAGTAGCCCAGATGAAATCTGTGTGCATATTAAGCTGGATTCAGAAAGGTTGTGAAATGGAAAAGAAACTCACAGTAACCATGATATAGTTGCAAGGTGGACAACTGTTTTAGTTTCAGGCACTATTGTTTGCTCTCACAATGCAAATACAATAAAAGGTAAACTTTATGAAACTGGGCAAGACTGAAAAATTTAGTGACATGTCAATGTTCTACTCACAACTTCCAAATTCCTGAGTGGGGTTATTATGTAGGAACACCAAAAAAGTTAGGTGTGCTGCCTTGAAAACTCACGAGACATTTGAAAACACTGGAATTTTGCCACATTCTGAAATTTGGGACAATCTGTATTTCTGAAATTAATAGGCATTTCAGTTTCAGTTTCTTCTGGAAGTTTTGGGTATCCAAAAGTGCTATGTGGTCAACTCATGATAGGCTTCCTATTTTTTAAAAAGAGGAAATAAACAACTCTATTATTCAGAAATACATTTGCTTAACAATGAGCTCCCCAAAATCAACTTTCGGGGCACCTTTCTCAACCACAAAAATATCTCATAGCTTCTCGGTCATGAAATAATTGTATTCTTGCTAAAAAACTGTATCTATTTAAACATGCAATGCGAAGGAAAACCAGTGGTGGGTTGTTACCGGTTCTTACTGGTTGTTACCGGTTGGTGGGTTGTTACCGGTTCTTACCGGTTCATCCCAGATTGGCTGAACTGCTAGCGGCGGCAGGAGGCTCCGCCCACCCACCCGGACATCTCTGTGCATGTGCAGAATAGTTGCACGCACGAGCACACGCGCGCTCACAAGCAAACCGGTAGTGGCCAAAATTGAAACCCACTACTGGAAGCCACATGCCTTTTATGTTCAGCTATTGCTGAGAAACAAGAAACATCTACATTTTTTGGCAGCAGCCAAAAAAATCTAAGGCAATCCTTGGTTGCATAAACAGAGGCATAAGGTCAAGATCACGTGAAGCATTAGTACCACTTTATAAAACCTTAGTAAAA
Source organism: Ahaetulla prasina (assembly GCF_028640845.1). Lineage (NCBI taxonomy): Eukaryota > Metazoa > Chordata > Lepidosauria > Squamata > Colubridae > Ahaetulla > Ahaetulla prasina. Next base: position 16,826,976 of record NC_080543.1, read on the forward strand.
CCGCACCTGGAATGCTACATCCAGATTAGGGTTATAAAAAACGATATTGAGACTTTGGAAAAACTGCAGAGAAGAGCAACTAAAATGATTAGAGATCTGGAGACTAACAGATATGAAGAAAGGTTGCAGGATTGGGGTATGGCTAGTCTAGAGAAAAGAAGGACTAGGGGTGATATGATAGCAGTATTACAGTATCTAATGGGCTGTTACAAAGAAGAGGGAGTCAACTTATTTTCCAAAGCAGCAGAGGGCAGGACAAGAAACAGTGGATGGAAACTAATCAAGGAAAAAAATCAACCTGAAACTAAGGCGAAACCTCCTAACTGTGAGGACAGTTAACCAGTGGAACAGCTTGCCTTCAAAAGATGTGGGTGCTTCATCACTGGTGGCTTTTAAAAAGAGACTGGACAGCCACTTGTCTAGAATGGTATAGACTCTCCTGCTTGAGGAGGGGGCTGGACCAGAAGACCTCCAAGGTCCCTTCCAACTTTATTCTTTAATTAACTAAAAGTTGGAAAAAACTAAGCTGCTGTTTCAGTAATTTGTCTTTTTTTTTTTTAGTTGTGAGAATATCTTCTCTTCCTCATAACTATATGTCCAAATCAAGAGTATGAAAAACACTATGAGTAGTCCTCAACTTATGACAATTGAGCCCCATTGCTAAGCAAGATGGTTGTTAAGTGAGTTTTGTCAATTTTATGACCTTTCTTGCCACAGTTGTTAAGTGTATCACTGCAGTTGTTAAGTTAGTAACACAGTTATTACGTGAATCTGGCTTCCCCATTGACTTTGCTTGTCAGAAGGCTGATCACATGATCCAAGGACATAACTAGATGCCAGTTGCCAAGCGCCTGAATTTTCTGTATATATATACTTTATTGAACTTTTTTACATTAAAAGCATAGAAGAAAAGGAAAAAGAAAAGCTTACATCATTTAACAGCTATTTGTGGTGTTTTTCATCTAACAATAATCTGAGCAATAATGACAAGCATCAAACGCCTGAATTTTAATCATGTGAATATGATGATGCCACAACGATTGTGTGAAAAATGGTCACAAGTCACTTTTTTCAATGCCGTTGTAATTTCGAACGGTTACTACAGAAATGGTTGTAAGTCAAGGACTACCTTAAAAAAGAAGCAGAAATTGAGGAATTGAATTATGTCCAGCATTAAAATGTTCCTATTCTTGTCTTAGCGTGAATGAATGAAACAGCAAGTCAGAAATTTAAGAGGGACAGGAAGGAAGTGGGCTTCTTAGAGATATGCTCATATATAAATCAAGGTTTTGTGGAAACTATGCTGAAAATGTGTGGAGGTGAATTGAAAAATTGCTGTCCACCTGCACATTCATCCTGCATGGAAGCAACAGCTGGGTATTATTACAGTACTGGATTCAAAGTCAAATGTGTAACTTAATTCCACCAAAAAGAAATGAGTTTCAGGAGATGTCAGAAAACATGAATGGTTTCCTTCCATTTATGTCTACAATTATCCAATGCACAGCGTTTTTAAGAGGTTAGTTGGCATGCTTGGGTTGGCTTTCTAGAATATGAGTTTGACCTAACACGTGTAGAGAAGCTGTTGTTTTCCAGAAACCAAATTTTTTTTAAAAAAAACAGTTAAGGGAAGAAAAAGATGAACTTGAGGATTTTGGTATTCTATTCTCAGTTCTGGCTATGCATTATTTCAACTCATTTGACCTCTAATAAAACTGTACTTTTCTCAACAAATGGAGCCAATGACCATTTCTATTTAGGGGTTTAAGTCTGTGGCAGGCCTGACATACACATTTAATCCATGTATACAGAGCCTGACTCGGTGGCTCTGTGGCTAAGACACTCAGCTTGCTGATCAGAAAGATCAGCAGTTTGTATAGGTCTCTTGTGTGAGCAGGGGGTTGGACTTAAATGACCTCCAAGGTCCCTTTGAACTCTATTATTATTATTATTATTATTATTATTATTATTATTATTATTATTATTATTATTATTATTAACTTTATTCATTAAACATGAAACTCAGTCAACTGAACATTAAAAAATGCATCACAAATATCATTGACTGGTGCTAATGGTTGATACGGGTTGCTGCCAACATCCTAGGTATCAACCAAGTACCTTCTTAAGATGTATGATGTTCCAAGTAGGGCAGTTTTTTGCAGTTCCGCTTGTGTTAATGCAGGAAGCTTTTTTAATTATTATTATTATTTACTTTATTCATTAAACATGAAACTCAGTCAACTGAACATTCAAAAATGCATCACAAATACCTGACTGGTGCTAATGGTTGATATGGGTTGCTGCCAGTTTCCTAGGTATCAACCAAGTATTATTATTATTATTATTACTACTACTATTATTAGGAGGGGCTTGGGTTGTGATGTCACATCCACTACTTTGCCTGTTTTGATTCCCTAAATTAGGATTTCATCCTAATTTGTAACAAGGGAACCTAAGTATCCTTCTGCATGAAAAGCAAGATCTTGGCATAGGATTAGCATAGCATGGATCTTAGCACAGGTGAACCTGTCTAGTTTTAAAGGAAGTCATTTGTATTGTGTGTTAATATACTTTATTAAACATATTAATGTTCAGCAAATGTACTGAATTAAAGCACTTGCATCAATATCCTAAGCCAGGTTTTTAAGCTAGAGTTGATGGGGCTGGTGAGCAGTCTGGAGGAAAATTGTTCAAAACAATTCACACACACACACACACACATACTGACATATATAAAAATTACGATAGGTAGTCTAGAGTTAAAGAAATTACTAGCAGGAAGTACAGCCCATGAATTCAATCAAAACACCATTCATTTGTTACAGCCACTTCCTTTCTGGGTTTTTTTTTTAAATTGGCTTGTCTTATTCATGACAAAAAAGTTCTTTGTTGAAATACTAAGCATTCATCATATATCCTTAAAATAGCACTTTCTCAATGAAGTGAACTTCTCTGTCCTCCCTACCAAAATGTATATCTTTCAGTGTTTATTTTATATGTCTCTAATAGCTTCCTTGAAGTCTTCTCTTTCTTTCCGTTCCTATATTCTGGAAACGTTCAAAACTGACAAAGGAAGACATGTTAAAAATGCTAGCACCATTTGCCAACTCAAATGCTGGCTGCTGTTTTTTGACCAAGCAGCAGGTCAACATTCAGTATTTTTTTGTTTGATTTTTGCCAAGGCTATCTCCCCCACCCCCACCCACCCCAGTTAAATGGCAAAAACACCTTCCTGTTGGGAAGAGGCCCACGTTGGCATCTATCCAGCATCTGAAAGGGGCAGCAGGAAATGAGAAAAATATTATCAGGGATCTCTCTCTCTCTCTCTCCCTCTCCCTCCCTCCCAATCCTTGGCTCATAGTTGTAAGAGGCACCCTCAAACTTGGCTTTTCACAATTTGTATACCATACTGTTTAGCTACTCCTAGCCAAGGAGAGGAATTCAGCTGTCGAAAAATCTATAAAAAGCCCAGAGCATCCTGATTATATATTCCATTAAGTTTTGTTTGGGTTTGAAATGTGCTGGAAGCAGTCAGAAGTGCTAGAGGTGACTTGAAAAAGGAATCATTTGTCTTAATGCATACTTCCAGCTTTCTTCTACTTGATACCCTGCAGATATTCTGGACACAATTCCAATAATTACCTAACTGGAAAATATTTTCGAATTATATGAACAGCACCATGGTTAAAGACAATCCAATCCCACATTTGTTTATAACAAACAGGTACCAGGGGAGCTGGAAGGAAAACAAGTCATTTGTAGGTATGCCTCAGAGCAATTGTTGAAAGACAGAGCCAAGAGAACAATGAAAATGGGACCAAGAACTTTTGATGCCTACTCAAAGTCCTGTGAAGAAAGATTGAGAGAATTGAGTAGATTTAGCTTTGAGAACTGGAAACTATGAGGAAACAAGCTTTTTTTCCAAATTCCTGAAGGGAAAGCTATGTAAAAGAAGAAAAAGACTATCTGAAAATACAAGAGATGGAATAATAAGATTTCCTGCAAATTATAGAAAAATTCCAATTGAATTTTTTAGAAGAAAACGTCTTCATGTTAAAACAATTTGACAATGAAGCTACAGACAGTATTAGCATACATCTTTTGTAAGTTATTTTTCCATAATTCAGTTCATGAAATTGTGTACTTCTCCTTAAGACACAAACACAAACACACACACGCACGCACACACGCACACACACAACCCCCCCCGAAAGTGCAAATATATCCTGATTCATATCATTGTGGAAGGTGTGACATGGATAAGTTCCCTGGATCGCTTTGAGCTTAGTTGTTTACTTGTAGCATTTTATTACTCGACTACATAACATCATCAGTGCAAGCGAGTGTGTGGTTTGCTCCCTGTTTATATACAGCAACTTTCCCTTCCAGTTTTGATGGGGATGTGGTTTTCTCCTTGCTACTTCTTTTTCTTGCTCCTTTTCTTCCTTGCTACATGATAAGGCTATTGTTTTCTGCTTGATTGTTTGCTTGGTATTAATCCCTGCTTATCTAGGGGCTGGCTGCTAGAGAGGATATGTTCTGGTCTTTGTGTCTCCTTCTTAGCTTTTTTTTATGGTCTCGTTTGAACGATGTGCAAGTATGGTTCATTTCTATGTGTGCATTGATGACTGATGGGTAAGTTCATATACACATTTTGATTGAACACGTCTCCTTGTCATCCCTATCTATTTTCACCTTCGCACTCTGCACTTTATTCAATTCATTTCTAATCAAGGCCTTTACTGCTCAAATTCCATGACCCTCAGCTCTCCAAATGTTTGGTTGTCCCATCAATCTTCTCTTTCTCTCCTACTAAACATTTGCTCAGAAGTGCTACCTCAGCAACTCATCATGGGACGATTCTCCCTACTTTCAGTTTTTCATTCAAACATTCGGCATGTTCTCTGAATCGCAGAATGCTTGTATCTAAAGAAGTGTAACTATAATACATTCATCTTGGCTTTCTCATTATCTTAGATTTTTTAATCTATAATTTTCATTGATGAAACCAATGTATTTATTTCCCTCTTGTATTAAAATTGAGAATAGAAACAGAATTTGGAGTAGGTTTCTAGCTTCCTAAACTTGTATAATTCACTATATAAATAAGCATCCAATTTAGAATGGAACGAGTTAATCATTCTCAACCAGAATACCTGGGAATTATTGCATTCTTATTTGCAATCTTTCCCAAAGAAGAAATGCCTGAAATTCAACAATTATTAAGTAAGAGTTATAAAGTTTCATCCCCACCCCATTTTTCACAAGACCAAACTGCTGCTTGTTTCAGTTAGGAAGGCCTTTACTATTTCTTTTTTTAAAAAATAATTGTTATTAAACAGAAAACCAAAAAGAAATATTAACACTTTCTTCTTTTCAACAGTTTCGCATCAGTAATCAATGCTTACACATTTTCTCTCTTATCCTAATGTATCTTTTATACATGTATTTCTAATATATCATATATATATCACTATAATATATTATTTTGATTATTTTATTTACATATATACTTAGACATAAACATGTACCCAATTTCCTTTCCTCAATTTTTGTTTCTTCCTATTTGTTCTTATATTTCTACCCCTAATTTAACCCTTATTTAATCTTTCCTTGTCTTTTTTTTTTTTTTAACTTTTTCTCCAACCATTTATACCATCTCTCCCAGACTAGGTAATATACTGTTTCCTCTTTTTCTTGTATCACTGTTACTATTTCTTATTTCACTCAGTTGGTATGCAGACCTATCTGTACTAATTTCACAAGCTAAACAACTGATTTGATATCAGTCAAGTACACAGGGTTGGTGGCCCTTTCTCTTCACCTTGTTGAGTGCTTGCTTGACTAGGAAGATGAGACATCAACTGAACAAATGTGTAAACTGCAGGGACCACAAGAGAACTGTATCTTATAAAAACAGATGAATGGTACCTTTTGTTTCTCCTAGAATCGCTAGTGGCAAATTGAAGTCCCATTCCGAAGACAATGGATTAGATTTATATGCAGAGCATCTCGTAGTCACAATATTTATTTATTTATTTAATTTATTTATTTTATTTATTTATTTTGTCACAGTTGCTATCGTGACAACTGAGTCATGAATGAGCAACGGGTCTTTCAACCACTAGATCAGCTCTTTGGTAGCTGTCTTCCAGAGCTGATGATGTTCTTCACAGCATCATCTTTAGCAAGATTGATTGAGATGAAAGGGATATAAGTTACAAGAATTTCAGCAACTGAACCATTTCCCATTTAGAACCAATTAATCCCTTTATAAATTAGGGAAAAAAAATATCCATTTTTTAAGTTTCTGGCTTTAGCTTCACAGTTTTTCTGTGATAGAGCTTCTCCCTGAGGGAGATGGGTGGTTAAGAAATATAAAAGAGAGCAGAGGATTGGACTTTAAGACCTCCAAGGTCCCTTTCAACATTATTATTCAGATAGATAGATAGATAGATAGATACATAGATAGATAGATAGATAGATAGATAGATAGATAGATGGATGGATGATAGATGGCAGATAGAGTTAGATGACAGATAGATAGATAAATAAATAAATAAATAAATAAATAGAGAGACAGGTAAATAGATTGATAGATAGGTATATACATACTGTAGATTAGATAGATAGATAGATAAATAGATATATGGCAGATAGAGATAGATGACAGATGACATAGATAAATAGAGAGACAGATAGATTGATAGGTAAGTATATACATACTGTAGATAGATAGATAGATAGATAGATAGATAGATAGATAGATAGATAGATAGATAGATAGATAGATAGATAGATAGATAGATAGATAGGGACAGATAGGGACAGATAGATAGATCTATCTTTTCACTGATAGTGAAAATAATTGCAGTTAGCCCTTTAGATAAACCACTCTTAAATCACTCACTTGGTTCTAACTCACTGTTACTGGTGGCTTAGATAGAAAGAAAGATTCATAAGCACATGACAACTGAATAAAATGGATCAAGCAACTGTACTCGACTGTTCACAGCACAGAGAATTGTATAATTGTAGAGGTGGACAACATTTAACATTTGGGGGACTGAGAGAGACAAAGCTGGCATGGCAGGGGCATTGGGAAAAAAATTAGTGTGGTGGTTAATGTTCTAGAAATGTAGAAAATATCAGTTATTGTCTTCCGTTCCACATGAAAGCCAGCTGGGTAACTTTGGTTCAGTCAACCAGTCACCAGATTCTTTCAATTAATGGAACATTTACATTATATCCAATTAATTTGCCACAGAAGTTCTTCAGTGGAATTTCCACAGCCGGCCTACTGTTTGGTCTTTCTCTGAACCACTGCATGTCTTTATTGTGGCAAAAACACAAAGCCTTTCAGTTCATTTCAGGACACTGTTAATTATTATTAAGGACATAAAATATAAAGATACTCCTCCCTCGAGTTGTGGCTCAACTCCTGGAGATTTCATAGACACATCCATGGAGTTGCATTGACAATAATATGGATTTTTAAAATTCTCCTTCTAGTCTTCAGCCCTAGTAATTCCCATCAGTCCTTGCAACTACTGGTTCGGCAAAACAGATGTAAAATTAGCATCCAGTTCACCCAAACCAGACAGAACCGGTGGGCCCCTGAGGTAAAGATAAAGGCCATCTGGCAACTTCTCCAGGTTTCAAGCTTTTTCAATTCAAATTCCTTCAATGTAAGTATCTTCTTTGTACTGAAAGGCTTAGAAATATATGCCCCTTTTCAAATTACCACCACGGGGGATTTGTGATGAATTGTTGATCAAAGAAAGATGGCGACTTTATTTCTGTCCATCAAGCCTTGGAATAAATCTCAAGAGATGAATTTGCAGGTATGCACCTGCTGAAGTTTCATTTTACATTACTTGTTATTATAGTTGTATTGTTTATAGCTATGATGGTGTACTTGAACACTCACATGTGGCAGGCCCGAAGAATAGCAATAGCAATAGCACTTAGACTTGTACACTACTTCATAGTACTTTACAGCAGTCTTTAAGCGGTTTACAGAGTCAGCATATTGCCCCCAACAATCTGGGTCCTCATTTATCGAACCTTGGAAGGATGAAGGCTAAGTCAATCAACCTAGTGCTGGTCAGGATCAAACTCCTGGCAGTGGAAAGAGTTGGCAATATGCATTCTAACTACTGTGCTGCTACTGCACCAAGAATGACAGATGGAGCTACTTATGAGTGTTATCTGCCTATTCACCAAATCTTGCCAGGCCAAAGCAATTATCTGCAATCACTCTTTGAATTGCTAGGGAGGGCCCGATCTTGATCTCTTCTTGTCCATCAAAAATCCCAAACTCCTCTGTCTCTATGCCCTGTGGGAAATGTTGTGGCCCGCCAACAGCTTGCGGAGCTGGCAACAGAGTCAGACAGTGATGAGGTTGAGGTAGAGCATGGGCCAGTCCTGGAGGCTGGGGAAGGCCCAGATGAGGGCTGTGCGTCGGAGGCAGAGGTGGGGCCACGGCCATCGGGGAGTGAGGTGCAGACTCCAGAGCCTCCAGAGACTGGCAGTAGTGAGGCAAAGGAACAGGAGGAGCCTGTTCCTAATGCATGCATGAGAAGAACTCCCATAAGGCTTAAAAGACCAGCAATGGCATTTGGGCTTTGCTGGAAAACAACGTTGGTAGCTTCGACTTCTTGCATTTATTTTGTATTGGTGTTTTCTGAACTTTTGCCATGAAAGGCCTTTGGCAGTTTGCCTAATTGGACCAAGGTTGGTGATAGGACTGAGGAATTTGTGTTGGGAGGAATTTGCTTTAATTTAGTTGAACTACGCTGAGAATGAAGTAATTCTCAGCTGTTCAAATAAAGTTTGTTTGTTTTTACACTGACTGAGTTTCCTACTACCTACTTGGGCCTGAGTCACAACAGGAAAGAGCTCCACCTTCCTGTGAATTCAGACTACATTTTTAGCAAGAGGTTCTCTGCTGTGTGGGCATGGCCTAGTCGGCCTCCTGCACCATGGGGGGCGTTTTTTCGAGAGGCTTTTTTTTGAGCCTCCAGGAGGGCAAAAATGGCCCTTTGGAGGCCGGAAACGGGCTCATTTCTGGCCTTCCTGAACTTCCGGTAGGCCTGTTTTTCACTCTCCCCAAGTCTCCATGAACCCCCTGCACTTACCTGCATCCAAAACAGGCCACATGGGGACTCCTGGGAGGGGTGGGATGGAGTGAGCAGGGACAGCCAGGAGTGGGATTTGAGGGTTCTCCAAACTGCACAGAATCTTAGCTAGAGGTTCTCCCGAACCCCTGCGAACCCCCAGCAGCCCACCCCGATTCCCCCTTATGTGGCATTTGGGTTATGGTTCCTTTTGTAAATGCATTTCTCAAAATACTTTAGGAACTCTTTTATGAACAATTGTTTTGTTGTTTTTTTACCACTTTACAATTCTACCAGGTCTTCAGTGCAAGTGACAGAACTATAGAAAAACAAAACTCTGCAAGGGACTAAGGGGGAAATATGAATGCATGCTCAGCGATTCAATGCTGCTCTTTCAGACCAAGATACTGGAACAGGAGTGAACTGTTAATCTGATTGGCACTGCTCTAGCACTGATGAACAGAAGTACATTCACTAAGATTTAATATACATTTTGATTTAATGGGCACAATCTCCCCCCACAAATGGTTGGTTAAATCAAGATTTAACTGAACTGGGATGCAACCAGTGTCCACTATTTTAATTTTTTTAAAAAAAAGCATCTTAAACTGCTGAACAGTAGGACTTTATTGTTAGGCTTGCTGGCATCTGCCCTTTTTTTTTCCAATTAGAAGAATGTTAAAATAAGTAAGAAGTTAGAACAGGAAATGTAATGGGTGTCAAAGAAGAGTTTTACAGGCATAGAAGTACTCTGTATGCTATGTTGGAGACTCAGGATTATGCCCTAACAAAATGATGGCAACAGTCTATTCTGATTTTAAAAAAAATTACAATGGACTGTTAGCTGTATATGGAAACTGTTAGGCTCAAATAGGAAACTATGCAAACTGTCAATATCTAACAGAAACTGCATACAACAGGGGTACCAAACTCAAGGCCCGTGGGCCAGACCCAGCCCACAAAATGCTTAGATATGGCCAGAGATGGGTTTCAGCAGGTTCTGACCAGCTCTGGAGAACCAGTAGTGGAAATTTTGAGTAGTTCGGAGAACCAGTAGTAAAAATTCTGACTGGCCCCGCCCCCATCTATTCTCTGCCTCCCAAGTCCCAGCTGATCGGGAGGAAATGGGGATTTTGCAGTAACCTTCCCCTGGATTGGAGAGGGAATGGAGATTTTACAGTATCCTTTCCCTGCAACGCCCACTAAGCCACGCCCACAGAACCGGTAGTAAAAATTGTTGAAACCCACCGCCCTGGAAACGGCAAAGGACAGGCCCGTGGTGCCTTTACTAGCAAAAACGGAACTCAGGGGAGAGGATTGTGGCCGAAAATAGGGCCCAGGAGGGCCACACTCCTTCCCCAAGCTCCGTTTTGCTGGCAGAGGGCTAGCAAAACAAACTAAAAGCAAAACTAAACAAAAGGAGAAATGTTTCCCCTTTTGCATTTGAGCATCCAAGAAGGGACAGGAAAGGAGAAAGGGAAAGAGGAAAGACAAAGAAAAAGAAGGAAAGATTGGGAAGAGAGCAAGGAAGGAAAAATACAGAAAGAGGGGAAGGAAGAAGAAAGGAGAATGAAGAAGGAAGGAAGGAAGGAAGGAAGGAAGGAGATTATAATGAGAGGAAGGGAGGGTCTGAGGGAAGTCCTGCCTTAGCACTTGGCCACCACAGGTACCCCCGACGCAAGTGACGTTGAGCTGGCCATGCCCACCCTAGCTATGCCCCCCTGCCCCCCCCGCCCCCACTGAGATCAAACACAACCCTGATGCGGCCCTCAATGAAATCGAGTTTGGACACACACACACACATTGGGCATACAATATTCCATGGTAGAGCGCTGTTCAGGAGCAGGGGACAAAAAAGAGATTGGCAATCGCTTTTATGACCTGACAAAAGCTTCCACACCCATCTTTTAGCAAGATCTGCTCTCCACATGTGATGGGACAACAACAACTCTCATTTTTCCTAAGGAAAGGGAGAACGCTGAAGATAAGAGCCATCTGATCTTAATAGAATCAATTCTAATACTGTATTTTTTCTTTCCCTTTCTACTCTGAGGCGAAAAGCGATTTTACCCGTATCTTTTTCTTCAGCACCACAGCTGTGATGATAACCAGAGCTGTTCTGCAGCTGTTTTAAGATAAACAAATAAACCAGGAGAACCAAAGGCAGATCTTCCAGCTACATGTGGTTCCTTTCTCACCTTTAATTTGGCACTGGAATTGTGGAAAGAGGAAACTGCTTCCTAGTCCATCTGACCTACAGCTGCTTCTTCTTAGGGTCTTTGCAATCACCTACCACCTGAACTATTGGTAGTCAGAGATTGCATTGACACATTTTTTTTGGGGGGGGGAGAGGGGAAATCTAAGGGCTGCAGCAATCGAGGCTGTGAGCAAAACTGCACATGAACTGGACAATATTCCCAGTGTAGAAAGTTAGCACCCACTTTCTCCTAGAAGAATGAAATATTTAAAAGGTAGAATATTATATTTCCCTGGATGAGAAATGGAGAAACATGCTTTTGGAGATAGAATTCAGCCACCACCTTCCAGAATAGAATAGAATAGAATAGAATAGAATAGAATAGAATTCTTTATTGGCCAAGTGTGATTGGACACACAAAGAATTTGTCTTAGGTGTATATGCTCTCAGTCTACATAAGGAGAATAAAATACATTCATCAAGAATAAAAAGATACAACACTTAGTGATAGTCAAGGTTACTAATAAGTTATCAAATTGTAGTAGAAAACAAATAAAAACAATATAAATTTTAATTTTTTTTTTTAAATTTACATTTATATCCCGCCCTTCTCCGAAGACTCAGGGCGGCTTACAGTGTATAAGGCAATAGTCTCATTCTATTTGTATATTTTACAAAGTCAACTTATTGCCCCCCCAACAATCTGGATCCTCATTTTACCTACCTTATAAAGGATGGAAGGCTGAGTAAACCTCGGGCCGGGCTTGAACCTGCAGTAATTGCAGGCTGCTGTGTTCTAATAACAGGCTTCTAACAGCCTGAGCTATCAAGCACCATTGAAAGATACAAGCAACATGGTTATAGTAATAAGTTGGAAGAGATAGATACTAGTAAGGAAGAGGATAATAATAGTAATACAGTCTTAGTAAATTATTTGACAGTGTTGTGGGAATTAGTTGTTTAGCAGAGTGATGGCATGTGGGGAAAAAACTGTCCTTGTGCCTAGTTGTTTTGGTGTGCAGTGCCCCATAGCATCGTTTTGAGGGTAGAAGTTGAAACAATTTATGTCCAGGACATGAGGGGGGTCTGTAGATCCAACAAAGGTAGGATCAGCCATAATAGGAATTGCCCAATACCCTTTCAGTATGCAAGCCCCTTCATTGTATCATCTCAGTTGCACCACCCCCAGCAAAGTTCAACCAAACTTAGCTCAGACAAACTCCTAGGATTTGTACATGGAACCATGGGAGTCTGACAACAGCCGTAGAATACATGTTCTTGCACAGGAACAGGAAGTTCAAGATCAAAGTCCAAGAGAAGGTATAAATATCCTCTACTCTCAACTCCACGTGGTCAGCTGCACCAGAACTACAAACACGTGGTTCTGTTTATCAATAAATGGACCCTCTTTCCAATCAGCCTCCCTCCAGCCTCTATTTTGTCACCAGTTCCTTTCTCCCAGCTTGGAACTGAACCAGATAGATATTTCTTCCAACGTCAGCCATCTCCAAAGTTTTGGGAAATCACTGCTTTTTTTATTTTTAAAGAAATTTTTAAAAGTTATTGTTTTAAAACTGCATTGCAGAGGTCTTCAAACTTGGCAGCTTTTAAAGACATGTGGACTTCATCTCCCAGAATTCTGGGAGTTGAAGTCCACAAGTCTTAAAGCTGCCAAGTTTGGGGACCCCTGTTCTATTGCATAGGTCTTAGATGCTAGTTATGACTACTGTTATAACTACCGTATATACTCGAGTATAAGCCGAGTTTTTCAGCACGTTTTTTGTGCTGAAAAACGTCCCCTCGGCTTATACTCGAGTATATAATAATAATAATAGTAATACAGTCTTAGTAAATTATTTGACAGTGTTGTGGGAATTAGTTGTTTAGCAGAGTGATGGCATGTGGGGAAAAAACTGTCCTTGTGCCTAGTTGTTTTGGTGTGCAGTGCCCCATAGCATCGTTTTGAGGGTAGAAGTTGAAACAATTTATGTCCAGGGCATGAGGGGGGTCTGTAGATCCAACAAAGGTAGGATCAGCCATAATAGGAATTGCCCAATACCCTTTCAGTATGCAAGCCCCTTCATTGTATCATCTCAGTTGCACCACCCCCAGCAAAGTTCAACCAAACTTAGCTCAGACAAACTCCTAGGATTTGTACATGGAACCATGGGAGTCTGACAACAGCCGTAGAATACATGTTCTTGCACAGGAACAGGAAGTTCAAGATCAAAGTACAAGAGAAGGTATAAATATCCTCTACTCTCAACTCCACGTGGTCAGCTGCACCAGAACTACAAACACGTGGTTCTGTTTATCAATAAATGGACCCTCTTTCCAATCAGCCTCCCTCCAGCCTCTATTTTGTCACCAGTTCCTTTCTCCCAGCTTGGAACTGAACCAGATAGATATTTCTTCCAACGTCAGCCATCTCCAAAGTTTTGGGAAATCACTGCTTTTTTTATTTTTAAAGAAATTTTTAAAAGTTATTGTTTTAAAACTGCATTGCAGAGGTCTTCAAACTTGGCAGCTTTAAGACTTGTGGACTTCAACTCCCAGAATTCTGGGAGTTGAAGTCCACAAGTCTTAAAGCTGCCAAGTTTGGGGACCCCTGTTCTATTGCATAGGTCTTAGATGCTAGTTTTGACTACTGTTATAACTATACAGAAAAATATATACTTCCAGTACATCCCTTGCCTTAAAGAATGGAAGAAAGCAATCCAAATTCTAGATGCCAAAGACTGAAACCATGGATCATCTGTGGGGAAAAATATAGTTGTCACTCAACTGTCTTCCTGAATAAGTAACAGCTTCTTTTACTTATTTAATAATAATAATAATATCAGAGTTGGAAGGGACCTTGGAGGTCTTCTAGTCCAACCCCCTGCCCAGGCAAGAAACCCTACACCATTTCAGACAAATGGCTATCCAACATTTTCTTAAAAATTTCCAGTGTTGGAGCATTCACAACTTCTGCAGGCAAGTTGTTCCACCGATTAATTGTTCTAACTGTCAGGAAATTTCTCCTTAGTTCTAGGTTGCTTCTCTCCTTGATTAGTTTCCACCCATTGCTTCTTGTTCTACCCTCAGGTGCATTGGAGAATAGTTTGACTCCCTCTTCTTTGTGGCAACCCCTGAGATATTGGAACACTGCTATCATGTCTCCCCTAGTTCTTCTTTTCATTAAACTAGGCATACCAAGTTCCTGCAACCATTCTTCATGTGTTTTAGCCTCCAGTCCTCTAATCATCTTTGTTGCTCTTCTCTGCACTCTTTCTAGAGTCTCATTTCTTTAAGGCTGGATGGTAGCTGATGAATGAGACATGCTCCTCTCAGAATAACTTCCCAAGAGATTTAATTGAAGCAAGAGAAACCAAGGAGGGTGTGAATCGGTAGGGACAGTGTACACCAGTGGTAGTCAACCTGGTCCCTACTGCCTACTAGTGGGCGTTCCAGCTTTCATGGTGGGCGGTAGGGGTTTTGTCCAATACTGAAGCACTTTCCTTTTTTTAATTTAATTGATTTTTTTAAAAAAAATTCATAGCATTATTTAAAAATATTTTCATAAAATTCCCTGATTTTATGAAATTTTCATAAAATTCCCTGTGACAATTTAAATTTCTGAAATATACTATTTGTATCACCCACTCATAAGTTTAGTTCACGTTACGTAAGTGAAACTAACTGGCGCTATAGTGCGACTGCAAACAAAAGAGCCTCGTCCCAGAATAGCTCGCGCATCTTTCCCCACAGCACCCAGCTGTAACAGACAAGCAGAGCTGGTAGCTGGCGCCCCTCCCCAAACTCAATCCATGATGCGTGAGAGGCATACGCAGACAACGATATACGGCGCATTACTGTGGAACCAGTGGGCGGTTAGAAAATTTTACTACTAACAGAGATACAAAAGTGGGCAGTAGGTATAAAAAGTTGACTACCCCTGGTGGTACACCTTTTGTACAACTTAAAAAAAACTAAACTAATGCAGGTAGTCCTCATCTCACAACAGTTCTCTTAGTAAGCGTTCAGAGTTACAGCATCACTGAAAAAAGTGATTTATGACTATTTTTCACACTTATGACCACTGCGCTAATCCCCATGGTTACCTGATAAAAAATTCAGATACTTGACAACTGGCTTTTCTTTATGACAGCTGCAGCAAATCACCTTTTGCAACCTCCTGACAAGCAAAGTCAATGGGAAAAACCAGATTCACTTAACAAGCATGTTCCTAACGTAAAAACTATAGTGGTTCACTTAACAACTGTGATAAGAAAGGTTGTAAAATGGAGCAAAAGTCACTTGAGAAATTTTTCACTTAGAAATGTATATTTTGGGCTCAATTGTGGTCGTAAATCAAGGACTAGCTGAACAACAATTATTTTCTCCCCAGCAGAATTGTTCATATCACAATTCGTCAAGTGCCTGATCTTCGGACCTTTCGCCGTGAGCTGAAAACGCACCTATTTATTCAAGCGGGACTGGCTTAAAATTTTAGTGGGGTTATTTATATTTTAATGTTTTAAATGTTTTAAATTCGGCCACCTTATAATATGCTTGTTTTAATTTCTTTTAATGTTTATATTGTGATTTTTACATGGCTGTACATGGTTGAGTCCTTCGGGAGAAGGGCGGTATAAAAATTGAATAAAAATAAATAAAATAAATAAATAAATTCAGAGTTGGTTTCAGCAGGTTCTGGCCAGTTCTGGAGAACTGGTAGTGGAAATTTTGAGTAGTTCGGAGAACCGGTAGCAAAAATTCTGACTGGCCCCACCTCCATCTATTCTCTGCCTCCCAAGTCCCAGCTGATTGGGAGGAAATGGGGATTTTACAGTAACCTTCCCCTGCTACGCCCACCAAACCACACCCACAAAGCCACACCACGCCCACAGAACCAGTCGTAAAAAAATTTGAAACATACCACTGCCACTGTTCTCTGAACATCAGCTGTTGGAAAGGTCTTTCCAAAGACATCTGCATGGCCAGCAAGCGAGTAGATTGATTTTGGAATGATTTCATTTTTTTCTCATGTTGATTATTTATTTACTAAATTTAACTGCCACCCATCACACTATCAAGTGACTCATAAGTACTCAATTTACCCATCATAGGAGTTTTCAAGTATTTAACTCATCTATTCGTGAACCAACAGAGGTTCTGAGGAGCAATGAAATTAACTATCTCAAAGGAGCCAATTTTATAGGTCCTGTTTGGCAGCCTATTTTATGGGTTTTTTTAAAAAGATATTTTATCCCACTTTTATTATTTTTATAAATAATTCAGGGATGGCGAACATACCTAATACTTCTTTCTTCTCCTCTTCCTCTTTTCCTGAAAACAATAACCCTTTGAGCAGTGGTGGGATTGCATTTTTTTTACTACAGGTTCTGTGGGCATGGCTTGTTGGGCGCGGCAGGGGAAGGATATTGCAAAATCTCCATTCCTTCCCCACTCCAGGGGAAGTTTACTGCAAAATCCCCATTTCCTCCCGATCATCTGGGACTTGGGAGGCAGAGAATAGATGGGGGCAGGGCCAGTCAGAGGTGGTATTTACCGGTTCTGTGAACCACTCAAAATTTCTGCTACTGGTTCTCTGGAACTGGTCAGAACCTGCTGAATACCATTTCTGCCTGTAAGGTGAATTGGCCTGAGAGGGAGTGAAGGCCCAAAGTCACCCAGCCAGCTCTCATACCTTAGCTGGGACTAGAACTCACAGTCTCCTAGTTTCTAACCTGATGCCCTATCCCAGGGATGGCTAACTTTTTTGCCGTCGCATGCCAAAAGCGGGGGGAGCATGGGGGGAGGGGTCACATGTGTGTGTGCCCACACCCATAATTCAATACCCCTCTGCGCCCCCTCCTCCACACATAACCCTCATGCGTTCCCCCCACTTTTGGCACGCAATGGCAAAAAGGTTACTGGTCAACCCAGTAGGCTTGTTTTTCACCCTCCCTAGGTTCCAGAGGTTTTCTTGGAGCCTGGGGAGGGCGAAACAGCCTCTCCCATCCCCTGAGGCCCTCCAGAGCCCGGAAATGGCCTGTTTTCCAACTTCCAGTGGGCCTGGAATGTCTGGAAATCAGCTGGACAGCTGCGTGCATGTGCGATGGAGCTGGAACGTGCAACGTTCACGTGCCCACAGATATGGATCTGTGTGCCACCTGTGGCATGCATGCCATAGGTTCGCCATCACGGCCCTATCCAGTAGACCAGACACTACAGCAGTGGTTCTCAACCTTTATAGTGCTGCAACCCCTTTAAAACAATTCCCCACGATGTGGCGACCCCAACCATAAAATTATTTTCGTTTTGAATTTATTGCGCCTGAAGCCATATTGGGTAGCGATCTGAACTGCTTGCGATTGCCTTGAGGACGGAGGCATTAAAGCGGAGTCTCCTCCCCTATTAAGTTTATCGCGCCTGAAGCCAGATTAGGCTAGCGATTGGGAGTGATTGCAGCTGGCTTGAGAGGGAGACATCAGAGCAAAGATTTCTCTCTTTTTTAATTCATTGCGCCTGAAGCCGAATTCGGCTAGCGATTTGAAGAGCCTGCAGCTGGCTTGTGGATTCAACCATTGGAGCGCAATTCTTCGACCCGCAAGTATACTTCCCATATTTCCGATGGTCTTAGGCGACCCCTGGCAAATCGTCATTCGACCCCCAACGGGGTCCCGACCCACAGGTTGAGAACCGCTACACTAGAGCAATGGTGTTGGTTGAAAACGCAAACATCTAAGTAGAACAAAACTTCATTTAGTAGGTCAAAGGAGGACAATTTAAGGCCCAAATATGGGTATAGTTTTGGAAACTTCTTCCTTTCAATTGCTGAGTATCAGAAGCATGGATGAAACACACATGAAAGCACTTATGAATTGGTAAAATAAGCAAAAGCGTTTTGCTTAAAAGAAAACAAAACTATTCAAATTCTCTGAAAAGACAGGGAAATGAAAGCAGCGTCCCCACTTACAGATACAAACCGACATTGTCCATTAAAATTTTCAGTTTCTCCAACATAGTCTACGCTGTCCGAATATAGAATTCTCAGTAAGACGAATCTCTCTCTCTCTCTCTTTTTTTTTTCATATTTAGCACAAAGGAATAATTACAAAGGGTGGAATTCCTGCAAAGACATCTACATGTGCATTAACATTTCAGCCATAAAGAAAGTTTTGCATCTTTACAAGTTCTCCCTGGGGCTTGGCAAACAAGGAGCCTCAGATTACGCAGACAGAAGCCGAGTTTAAAGTTTTTGTTTCTTAGATGGTGCTGGTCACAGAGTTTCTCCACTGAATTCATTCCATCTTGTCTAAGACATGAGTCTGGTTTTAGGCAGAGATAAAAGAGATAAAAGTGAGGCCGAGCGGTTCTGCCAGCTTAATTTGTAAGGAGTGCAGAGGAAATGAGACAATGCCTTTTTTTTCTTTTTATGGGGTAAGAAAAAGTACAAGGCATGTTTTTGAATTATGTCGGTTTCCCTGATTTGCCCCAGAGTAGAACAAAATCCGCAGGAAGCACAACTGTTTTATTTAGGCCTTGCAGAATTAAAAAATGCCGGATAGAGTCTTGGAGGTTAATCTGAATTTTGTGCAAGCTTAAAAGTTTGCTTAACGTTATAGAACGGATGGCAAGATTGAGGTTAAGGTACTTTTAAAAAAAACATCTTCCTGTTGTGTAACTACTTCATGCTAAAACATAAAGGAAGTCCTTGATTTACAACTGCAATTGGGAGCAGAAAAGGGGTGAAATGCTTCCGGTTTGGACCGGATCGCCTGATCCAGTAGCGATGATGGCGGGTGGTTCGGAGAACCAGTAGCAAAAATCCCTGCCCCCACCCCATGCCCAGCTGAGCCACATGATCATCAGAGTTGTTTTTTTTTACTCTTAAAAGCTTTTTTCCTTCAGCCGAAAAAATGCATTTAAAAGTAAAAAAAAAAGCCTCTGATGATCGCGCGGCTCAGCTGGGATGTCAGAGCCTTTTAAAACCATTTTTTCTACAACCTCTTCGACCAAAGAGGTTGTAGAAAAAATGCTTTTAAAAACAACAGCAACAAAAAAGTTTGCCACGCCCACCCAGTCACATTACGCCCCCCCCCCCCAGCCATGCCCACAGAACTGGTAGTAACAAATTTTAGATTTCACCACTGGAGCAGAATTTCCATTTCTAAGCAAGACAGTTTTTAAAAAGATGCACACCTGATTTGATAATCTTTTTGCCACCATTGTTAAGTGAAAGACGTGGTCCATTAATTTTTTTTTTATTTTTTTTATTTTTTATTTTTACATTTATATCCCGCCCTTCTCCGAAGACTCAGGGCGGCTTACAGTGTATAAGGCAATAGTCTCATTCTATTTGTATATTTACAAAGTCAACGTATTGCCCCCCCAACAATCTGGGTCCTCATTTTACCTACCTTATAAAGGATGGAAGGCTGAGTCAACCTTGGGCCGGGCTTGAACCTGCAGTAATTGCAGGCTAGTGTGTTCTAATAACAGGCTCCTTACAGTCTGAGCTATTCCAGCCCATTGAATTGAATCTGGATCCTCCCCCCTTTGACATTGCTTGTTGGAAGCCAGATGGGACAGTTGCAAATGGTGATCACATCACCCCGGGATATGACAACTGTTGTAACTACATGCTGGTTGCTAAGTCTGCCCAAATTTGGATCACATGACCATGGATATGCTATGACAGTTATAATTCAGAGGTGGTATTCAGCTGGTTCAGGGGAACCTGTAGCAGCGACTGCGGCTCTGCCCACCCTCCTTGGCGTAATGCTGTCCTGTTTAGCCACATTTTTGAGGCTGGGCGGATGCGCGGAAGGCATGCGTGTGAGCAAATCACATGCGTGGAAGGCCAGGTGCACGTGCGGAAGGCGCATGAGTGCGAAGCGAGTGTGTGTGCACGGCGAACCGGTGGTAAGAATATGTGAAACCTACCACTGTTGTAATTGCAAGGACTGGTCCATAGTCCCTTTTTTTCAACGCCATTACAACTTTGGTCACTAAACGAATGGCTGTATTTAAAAAGGGTCCAGCCAAGGTGGCTGTCAGGAGTATGGTATTCCTGCTCAGTTGCTCCCCTGAACAGCCTATTGTGGACAATATGGTGTCCAGTTCTTCCCCCACTTGAAGGATACCACAAACTGGAACAGGTTGGGAGAAATTCTTCTGCCTGTTTGGTCTTTGCAGCAACCTTGAGAGTAAGCACCTCGCTTACTAGTAATTTTAATGTGTTTTTTTAAAACTTCTTATTTTAAGAGACCATTAAAACCTTTCCTCCACCCCAGTCAAATGCAAAAATAGAATAGAATAGAATAGAATAGAATTTTAGAATAGATATAGAATCTATAACAGAGATGGAAGGGACCTTGGAGGTCTTCTAGTCCAACCCCCTGCTTAGGCAGGAAACCCTATGCCATTTCAGACAAATGGTTATCCAACATTTTCTTTAAAACTTCCAGTGTTGGAGCAGTCGCAACTTCTCCAGGCAAGTTGTTCCACTGATTAATTGTTCTACCTGTCAGGAAATTTCTCCTTAATTCTAAGTTGCATTTCTCCTTGATTAGTTTCCACCCGTTGCTTCTTGTCCTGCCCTCAAGTGCTTTGGAGAATAGCTTGACCCCCCTCTTCTTTGTGGCAATCCCTGAGAAGTCCAAATCCAATGCCTTTAGAAAGAAAAAAGAAAAAACTCACGAAGAGTTCCATTAGGAGGACAATTCTGGCCAAGGAAGGAAGACATACCATCACTTCTTTGGACTTTTTCCTTGCCTCCACTACTGCTTCTTACTATGGTCGTCTCCAAAAGGAGGAGAGGATTTTTTTTTGGGGGGGGGGAGGGAAATAAAATCAACGTAGCAGATGTGAGTGTGTTATTAAAACTCCACCCCCTTTTTACATACATTGATGCTTGTAAAAAAAAAAAGGTGTGTGGGGGGGGGCATTGACAGCACAGTTGCAGTCAACATCTTGACTTTTTCCACACTCCTGTCTGTTTCAAAAAGCCATGTTTTGCTGGCAAATCTTTGGAAGAAGAAACTCTGCTTGATTTCAGAGCTCGGGACTTTCTTCCCCAGCTGTATATCCTGTTCGTGTGGGAGCCATTACTTTCATTTTGCGCCTTCATTAAAGTTGGCCACTGAGTTGGAGCTGCATCTCCACTGTGCTCTTTTACAGAATCGGTATGGAGGCTGTTATCACCTATGGCTAATTTCTCATATTCTTCTCTGCATGCCATTTTTGATGAAGGAAGTGGCTTCTATTAATAAAACGCAGGTGGGGGTGGACATGATTAAGTTTCAGCTCTGAGCTCAGACGTCTTATAGCTTTTAAATAATAATAAAAAAATGGCACCGTATCAATAAATTTAGCTGAAAAAAGCGGAACAATTTAGGGGCTGGGGGCCCCTGAAGGTTGATGTCGGAACAGAAGAATGCGACAAAAGTTTGGATTAGTTGATCGCATGAAGCAGAATCTCCTTTCAGTCAGGCCTGACTGCTGCCGAATCCAACGTTAACATGTTTCAAGGAAAAAACGTCACTTTGACTGGCATTTGATGGCTATTGAGACGGTAACCCAGTTGTTGTGACCCAGGCCCAAGTAGGTAGTATTAGACGCAATCAGTTCAAAAAGAAACAGACTTTATTAGAACAGCTGAGAATTAACTCATTCTCAGCGTAGTCCAAACTAAATGAAAAAAAAAATCTTTGTAACACAATTCTTCAGTCTTATCACCAACCTTGGTCTAATTAGGCAAACTGCCAAAGGCTTTTCTTGGCAAAAGTTCAAAAGCAGAAGACGCCGACAAGAAATAAATGCAGCAAGACAAGGAGCAAGGCTATCAACATTGTTTTCCGACAAAGAGCCCAAGAGCCGTTGCTGGTCTTTTTGCCCCTAGATTTCAAGAAAAAAAATCAGTTTGTGTCGATGTGTGGAGAGTTTTGGTTCTGGTTCATATTATCTGGAGAGGCAAAATAATCCAATTGGCTTTGAACCACCATTTAAATTTCGTACAATGCCACAGAATATGGGTACATCAAGGCATTGTTGAACATTAAAATGGTGGCAGTCGGCTTCAAAATCTCCCCATAATCCAATGATACAGGACAAAACACATCAGAAAGCCGTTGTCACGTACTCATTCAGACTCACAACTAAACAGCTCATCTTGCTGTTTATTATTTTTACAAATAAATCAAGGCAGTCAACATATCCAGCACACTTTCATCCTCTTGTTTTCCCCACAACAACAACCCTGTGAGGTAGGCTGGGCTGAGACAGAGTGACTGGCCCAAAATCAGCCAGCTGGATTTTGAGGCTGAGGCAGAACTTCAACTCACAATCCCTTGCGTTCCAGCCTAGTGCCTTAAACACTGAGCTTGTCGATCAGAAAGGTCGGCAGTTCGGCGGTTTGAATCCCTAGTACAGGTCTCCTGCGTGAGCAGGGGGTTGGACTAGATTATCTCCAATGTCCCTTCCAGCTCTGTTACTGTTAAATACATGGACACTTACTATGGAAAGCTGGCATGATGGGGTGATGCATTCTTAGCATAACCTATTTCATGCCGTTTTTGTGAGAATAAAAAGGTAGGAGTGGCTCACTTAGTTATATTTCCTGAGCTCCTTCAAAGAAAAGTAGAACATAACATTCTCTGAGATTTCTCTAGTCATTTTGTGGAAGAACTGAAATATCACTTTCACAGTCTTACTGTGAAGCTAAAGATTTGTTAAATAGAAAGTTATTTCAGTCCTTGCTAATGATTGTTTGTTTTACAACCATTCAAACGCCAATGGAATCGTAAATGGTTGAGCTGCCCCCCATGAGGGGATGGCGTGTTGAGTGTGTCAGTTTGACGACTTATAGAGGGGTCCCCAACCTTGGTGGCCCAGCTGGGGGGCGCGGAAGAGGAGAACCGGGCCATGTGAGTGGCAGGCTGGCACTCGTGCACACAGCTCAATTTGTGTGACCAGTGCACATATGCATGTGTGTATTGCTCAACTTACGCAAGCTGAGCACACCGGTGCACGCATGCCAGCCCGCTGCTTGTGCAAGTTGAGCTCCATGTGTGCACAGATGCCTGCCACCACTCACACATCGCAGTTCCGAATAGGCCATGGACAAGTAGTGGACCCAAGTTATAGCAATCCATGGTCATGTGATTATGATTTGCAATGCTGCAATTCAAACGAACAGGTTTGCTTAAAGGGGCCGGGATAGCTCAGGCAGTAGAGAAGCCTGTTATTAGAACACAGAGCCTGCAATTACTGCAGGTTCGAGCCCGGCCCAAGGTTGACTCAGCCTTCCACCCTTTATAAGGTAGGTAAAATGAGGACCCAGATTGTTGGGGGGGCAATAAAAGTTGACTTTGTAAAAAAGTATACAAATAGAATGAGACTATTGCCTTATACATTGTAAGCCGCCCTGAGTCTTCGGAGAAGGGCGGGGTATAAATGTAAACAAAACCAAAAAAAATGACCACGGTGTTCACTTAACAATCATGGTGTTCACTTAACAAATACTATGAAAAAGACCAAAAAATTACTTCTGGCCATGTGGGTGCCTTGACTTATGACTGCAACTACTTATGAGTGTAGTCCCAGGTTTAATAATGATTGTAAGTCATAGACTACCTACTCAAAATTACACAAAGATTGAACAATTTGGCACTACCTACCATGGAATAATGATTGATAAAATTGACCAAATCTACTGCAGTGCCCAAACTGACTTGTTTAATTAGAGAAATGTCATCACTGACATTCATCGATGGACTTTTTCCATAAAAAAGAAAATGATTTTGTGATGTAAGCATTTGATGATTGCTATATAGAAAGAACAGAATTACAATGCAATCTTACCATGTTTTCCACAAAATAAGACATCCCCTAATAATAAGCCCAATTTGGCTTTTGAGCACATGGCAATAAGGCCAAGCGCTTATTTCAGGGTTCAAAAAAATATAAAACAGGGTCTTATTTTGGGGGAAACATGGTAGAAAAGGAGGTTTGGTTATAATTTTGCAGTTTGTAAAATTATAAAGAGGAAGATAAGTAATCATTTTTGTATTTCTTTTCAAGTTTTCAATTCTTTTATTTTCTGTTCTTTCGATGTCCTTTTTTCTTGGATTTTTTTTTTTGCTTTCTTTTTCACATTCACCATATCTTTTTCTTTGAATGTACTTCTTATTACACATGCAACATATTTTAGTAAAAACTGTTTTAAAGAAAGAAAGAAAAATCAGATTTATGAATGCAAATCAAGTGGCGAAAGAAAGAAAGTAAGAAAGAAAGAAAGAAGGAAGGTAGGAAAGAAGGAAGGAAGGAAAGAAAGAAGGAAAGAAGGCAAGAATTCAGATTTATGAATGAAAACCAAGTGGCTCATGCTGTATTTGAAATTCTTATCAGAAAAATCTACTGCATCAGTTCAAGGTTTCTTAAAACTAAACCAAACACCACCCTCAGTTTGATCTTTTTAAGGTGAGACACAATTCTGTTTCTCTAGTGCTAAAGAGAACAACGGTTATAACCATAATACTTGTGGGATAATGGTTTTCTTTTTTAAAAAACAACTCAGAATTACACACACACACACACAAACACACAAACACACACACACACACACATCTACAATCTCAGCACAAAACATCCTTTTATTGCCGGATGTGAGAGAAACACATGATTCTATAAAAAGCCACAGGAAGGAAGTGTACGAACCTCAGCGTGAGTGGGAGTGTGAAAAGAATGTTGCTGTGTTTTTGAAAACGCATTTTCCCTTTTGCATTTTAGCCTGAAAGTTCATAGCACAAGTTGATTTTAACGACGACAATAATATACCCAGGGGAAAAATTCTCTTAGCTCTCCAAACACTGAAAAAATATATATATATCCTGAACCTCTGTTACATTCTGTGAAAGATTAGATTTTGATTGTTGTACTAGATACGCAGGAGAAGGAAGTAGGGACATCATGAGATTTTAGGATGGATGGTGAGGTTGGGGTTAAGATACTTTTTTAAAAAATATCTTCCTGTTGTGTAACTACTTCATGCTAAAACAGAAGTTACTTAGTTCCATTTTCTGTCCCTGATGTTAGTTTTCTAGTTTTGGAAAAATAGAATGAGGTGGATAAGAAACTACAGTAGTAGAAATATGTCTTAAATAGCAAAATATCCCATAATTGATTTATTAGTTTGCTCATTTCCAGCCTCCCTACATTTCATTAAAATTTCCTACAAAGAATTTTATAGAGGGGCTGCTTTCCCAGGTTTTAACCTCGGCAAAATTAGAGAAACTTTGCATACCTAATTGATAATTCTCTCTGCTATCATACAACTGATCTTAACCAGTGGTGGATTTCAAATTTTTTTACTACCTGTTCTGTGGCTTCGTGGGTGTGGCATGGTTTGATGGGCGTGA
Organism: Ahaetulla prasina; assembly: GCF_028640845.1. Taxonomy (NCBI): domain Eukaryota; kingdom Metazoa; phylum Chordata; class Lepidosauria; order Squamata; family Colubridae; genus Ahaetulla; species Ahaetulla prasina. Next base: position 16,852,703 of record NC_080543.1, read on the forward strand.
CAGGAGAGGATACTGTAAAATCTCCATTCCCACCCCACTCCAGGGGAAGGATACTGCAAAATCCCCATTTCCTCCCGACTAGCTGGGAATTGGGAGACAGAGAATAGATGGGCCAGTCAGAATTTTTACTACTGGTTCTCCGAACTATTCAAAATTTCCGCTACCGGTTCTCCGAAACTGGTCAGAACCTGCTGAAACCACCTCTGATCTTAAGGTAAAAGGAGTTCCTGTGGATTTTACTCAGCTACTCATTGCCAATTATAGGAGGCGGTGCTCATCTCGGTTTCAAGGCCATTGAGCCAGCCCTGTCTGAAGACATTTCTGCCGTCTTGGAGCCAGCATGACATCACAGAGTACTGATACAGAGTACTGAAATAGTGGTACCTATTTATCTACTCACAGTTGCATGTTTTCAAACTGCTAGGTGGGAACAGAGCTGGAGCAAGGATGGGAGCTCACCCTGTCGCGTGGTGCTCGGCTCTTGAACTGGGCTGCTGGCTTTTCAGCTGACAAGCCCGGCATCTTTACCATTGAGCCACCGTGTCTTAAACCAGCCTACAATTTATTTCTTTTGCCTTCCGAATCATGTTAGGTCTATGAAACATGCATGAAAAACTGACTCAGGGCACAATCTAGTTTAACTGTAAATCCAAACCATATTTGAAGGGTTTAAACACTTCAACCCAATTACAGATAATCCTTGACTTATGACCACGATTGAGCCCCAGATTTCTGTTGTGAAGTGAGACATTTGTTAAGTGAGTTTCGCCCCATTTTACAACCTTTATTGTCACAGTCGTTAAGTTAATCACTACAGTTATTAAGGTAGTCACACGGTTGTTAAGGGTTAAATCTGGCTTCCCCATTGACTTTGCTTGTCAGAAGGTCACAAATGGTGATCACACGACCCCGGGATACTGCAACCGTCATAAATATGAGTCAGTTGCCAAGCATCTGAATTTTAATCACGTGACTACAGGGATACTGAAATGGTTTTAAGCGTGGAAAACAGTCCTAGGTCACTTTTTCCAATGACATTGTAATGTCAAACTGTCACTAAATGAACTGTTGTAAGTCAAGGGTTATCTGTGCAGGAAGCAAGCCAAATGCAAACACGGTTTGCAAACGTGGCTTGTTTGCACCAACTAGAATTTGACTTGTCTCCAGTTCAGTGTACAGATGTGACATTAAGCTCTGGTGACTTTACCAGACTTAAATATTTTCTTTTCCAGAAGGGAGGAGCAGGGGTGTCTGCAGGTCAAAAAAGGCAAGATGGTAGCTGTGATGGGACGATTGCAGTGGTGGAATTCACTTTCTTTTTTACTACCGGTTCTAACCGGTGTTACCACCAGTTCACTTCGTGCACGCGATCTGGGCTCGATTGCTTCACACAAGCGCATTGAATTCCAGAACAGCTGAGGCATGGCAATCTGCTCTGCCACGCCCTTCAGTTGGGCTAAAAACGAAGGAATAAAGGTAGATATAGGCAAGGGCGGGTGGGCCCAGCTGACGGTCGGAGCGAACCGGTTTGCTCTCACATCAACATTTCCGCTACTGGTTCTGACGAACCTGGGAGAACCGGTAGCCACCCACCACTGCTCTTGAGCCATTCTGCTTTTCTGCTTGAACTTTGCATTTTTATTTTTATTTTTGCTTTTATCCTTTCCTTGTTTGGAAAGAACCACAGGCAAATCTCTTTCCTCATTAAGAACATTACCATTTGGGAAGCATTTTATTTACTGCACACACACAAAATAATAATAGTAAAAGCAGACAGCGGCTTGCCAGTCTAACAAGACTGTCCGCCTCTTAATTTTTTTCTGAAAAAATACCAGGAGACAAACTGTTGTGAAATAACATCCCGAGCAAGACCCTGTCAACTTTGTATGCCGTTCTACTGTAGGTTTTCAGGGGACAGGGTGGCGAGGATGTGCTTGGACCGCCTCCATTAAGCAGGGGTCAGACCGGTGCATTAAGCCTGTGCACAGAAGTGGTGTTTTTTCTCTCTGCAGCCTCTGTGTTGAGCTACAGCCAAGCAGACCAAAATAATTAACCAACAACTGAGGCCTGATTATCCCTGGAAGTGCAATAAGGCCTCCTAAAGGCACTCATTTGCAGCTAAGTACTGTTACAAGAAACCGCTTTAGCTAAAATGAGAGATTGGGAGGGTGGGGGGTGGGGGGTGGGAAATTAAGCCAGGATGCAAAGTTTCCTGTTCCGAAGGAGGGCTCCAGAGAAGGCATACTCATTTATCAAGTTTCTCACAGTTGCAACACAACCAGTATTAAGTAACCACTTTTTTTTTTTTTAAATAACAACAACTTTAAACACTGTTGGAAAAAGTTGAACTGGGAAGCACCAAAAGAGGGAATAAATATAGAGTTTAAAAGTGAGTCCGTATAGATTTTTTCTATCGGAGATTTATTTATTTAATTTCTTTGCAAGGCTTCCAGGCAGCTGCAAACGACGGAGTCTATTAATCCCCAGCAAGTCATTGGGATTCAAAAACATACAACCAAAGAAGCAGCTGGAAATATTTCTAGGGAACTAGGACTTCTAACTAAAACATTAAGCAATAATAATCACGGAGGGCCATTTTCCCAACCAAAAAGTCATTACAGCATTCCCTGCTCTCTGGCAGGAGAGCCGGGCATTCCCTGCTCTGATAGCAGTGTTCCAATATCTCAGGGGTTGCCACAAAGAAGAGGGAGTCGGGCTGTTCTCCAAAGCACCTGAGGGTAGAACAAGAAGCAACGGGTGGAAACTGATCAAGGAAAGAAGCAACTTAGAACTAAGGAGAAATTTCCTGACAGTTAGAACAATTAATAAGTGGAACGACTTGTCTGAAGAAGTTGTGAATGCTCCAACACTGGAAATTTTTAAGAAAATGTTGGATAACCATCTGTCTGAAATGGTGTAGGGTTTCCTGCCTGGGCAGGGAGTTGGACTAGAAGGCCTCCAAGGTCCCTTCCAACTCTGTTGTTGTTGTTGTTGTTGTTGTTGTTGTTGTTGTTATTATTATTATTATTATTATTATTTATCTGTAATATGAATAATCTGGTTTTTATCTTTCTAATTTCCCATTTAGAAAAATTGAGGCTGCTGAGAAAAAAAAAAACCCCACATCTGTGGTTATACTTTCTGATTGTGTAGAAGATTTCCAAGGTTTCAAAAACCCATTAAGCGAGCACCTGCAAAAGCTTTCTGCAAATGGTTTCGCCTAGAAATGAGCAATGATCAGTGGGTAGGATCTGGAGCCGAGGTGGAGCTTTTAAAAAAGCGATCCTCACATTTGCAGGAATACAGCTTACTTTTAAAAAGGCCTATTGGGCCAGAAAGGGGTTTGCGGGGGGGGGTGTCACAAAATGCAGAGTATCAGATGGAAGTAAACGATTGTACAACAGTCTTTTTCAAGCTGAAGTCTCTCAACCATGTAGGACTTCAAAAGCCCAGAATGCCAAGGGAATTGAAATCAATGCCATTTGTAGGCACCGGGAAGAAATAAATGAAAGACGAGTGTTTCATAGCTTATAACTTTACTTCCAGCTGGCCTTTTACAGTATTAAGAGAGAAATTATTTAGAATTAGGCTAGTTTTCCTGCGGAGAAACACTATTTTGGAACCGGAGAACTAAATATCCATCGAAAGATATATATAAGATTTTGCTCACAACTCTTGGTACAGTTTTTCCTTTATTAGCGGTTTCCATTTCACTAGAAGGGTCTTGTAATCCTATTTTGTAAAACGAAAGCACAAGCAATGGTATCCAGTTCAATCCCCATGGACGGCACTCAAAGGAACGCCATGCCAAAAAGACATTTAGAAGGAAATTTAAGCCAGAAATAAGATAGAAAGGTAATCTCTTCTTTTGTAGAATAACAGGGGAGAATTTATTTATTTTTTATTTTATTTTTTTAGTTTGTCAAACATGTATAAGATAACAGATATAAATATAAACATGATTATGAATACAGGAAATGGATACAAATAAACGGGGACAGTAGCATAGGGACGTTGGTGCGCTTATGCATGCCCCTTACAGACCTCTTAGGAATGGGGGTGAGGTCAAAAGTAGTCAGTCTAAGGTTAAAGTTTTGGGGGTTTGGGGAAGAAACCACAGAATCAGGTAGTGCATTCCAGGCATTGACCACTCTGTTGCTGAAGTCGTATTTTCTGCAATTGAGTTTGGAGCGGTTTACCTTGAGTTTGTATCTGTTGTGTGCTCGTGTATTGTTGCGGTTGAAGCTGAAGTAGTCATAGACAGGTAGGACATTGTAGCAGATAATTTTGGGTACTACGCTTAGGTCAGACCGAAGGCGGCATAGTTCTAAGTTATCTAAGCCCAAAATTTCAAGCCTGGTAGCATAAGGTATTCTGTTGTGAGCAGAGGGGTGGAGGACTCTTCTCATGAAATACCTCTAGACTTGCTCAATGGCAAGTCCAGGGACAGGATAAAAATTGGCAGAATGGAGGGTGAACTCTTACGATGCAAGACCTACCTCTTTTGAACACATGACATGTGACACTATGTATATCTACAAAAAGGAGGGGGGGTGCCTCACTCTACCTCGCTGATATTGACTTTCCCCTTCAGACACAGCTGTGCACAAAGATAAGGTCCCACTGGAGACATTTGAGCCTCCATCCTTGTCTGTGTAGCCCTCACAAGCTCTTCAAATTGGTGCTGCCAAAATATTACCTAACATGACCACCACCTCCTCCTCCTCTTCCTCCTCCTCTCTCCTTCTAGCTAAAAAGCGTGTTAAACCAGGGGTGAAATCCAGTAGGTTCTGGGGAACCGGTAGCAGAAATTTTGAGAACCAGTAGCGGAAATTTTCAGTAGTTCGGCGAACCAGCGAATACCACCTCTGGTATTTTGCAATAACCTTCCCCCAGGAGTGGGGAGGGAATGGGGATTTTGCAGTATCCTTCCCCTGGAGTGGGGTGAGAATGGAGATTTTGCAGTATCCTTCCCCTGGAGTGGGGTGGGAGTGGAGATTTTGCCGTATCCTTCCCCTGCCATGCCCACCAAGCCACATCCACCAAGCCACACCACGACCACCAAGCCACGCCCACAGAACTAGTAGTAAAAAAATTTGAATTTCAACACTGTGTTTAACCCTACTCCTAGTACATCTAGTCTTCTGCAGCAATGGGAAACCAGCAAGTCACATCTGCAACAAGCCACAAGGACACCACAATGAAACACTCCCATTGCCACGTCATCATGTAAATGCCGCAATTATGTATGTTGTGGCATTGGTACTATGATATTATGACACATGTTTTGTCATTCCTTTCCTTTGACATTCCCCCCATTCACCTCAGCAAACACCCACAGGACTAAATTTGATTAGTCCAACATTGGAGCTTAGCGGATTGAGATGACGACATTTGAAAAGTAACGGAATTTGGAGCCTACGGAAGTGAGGGATCAGAACTGTAGAAACTAGAGTCTGTTTTTCACTCACTGTCCTCTTTCAGGACAGTTTGATTTTTATTTCCAAAGTATACGTGCCAAGTTCCAACTGGGGATCACAGTAGCATTTCAAGCAGCAATAATAATGATAAACAACACTTATAATTGTTGGACTCGGCATGTACCTGTCAAACCCTTTTATGGCAGTTCAGCGTCTAGAAAACAAGATTCTCACAAATTCAGAATAAGCACATTTATTGTGAAGAGCAGTGCACATGGAGTTTAGCCTATAGAATCTTGGAAGTGGGTTTTGTGTATCTTGGCCTTCATTTATGAGTAACTGACTACTTTAATCTTTTCTCTGAAACTCTCGGTTTAATAGGGAAGATGTGAATCACTTATTTACTACCACAAAAATGTCCATCTGTTCCTATTCTGCAATACTCTGGAAATGTCTGTTTTCTCTCTCAGGGTCAGAGAATGCCACTGCACGTCTTGACTACTACAATAGGCTCTATGTTGGGCTGCCTTTCAAGAGGATTCAGAAATTATAACTGGTCCAGAATGCAGCATCCTGACCGCAGTTGAAAGGTACAGTAGTGGCCAAAATTGTGGAAACCTTTTGGGAAAAGTGTATTTTTGAGATTTGATGGCTAATAACATCACTTTTTGGGGGGGGGGGGGTCAAGATAATCCTATTCCACTGCTGGAATTCGCAGACCTTAACCCAATTGAAAATCTATGGAGCCGACTAAAAAAACTTGCTAGTCAGAAGCGACCCAGCAATAAAACCCAGTTAATAGAAGCAATCATTCAATCTTGGTTTCACATTAGAACAGCTGCAGAACTAAAAGACTTGGTTCACTCCATGGGAAGACATTGTAAGGCCGTCATTCATGCTAAAGATTACCCAACGGTGATAATTTTTGTATATCTTGTTTCTTCTACGGTGATAATTTTTGTATATTTTTTCTACGTGTTTCACTTTTCTTCTTTATGCTGTAACTGTTATTCTAATAGCAAATCCTTCATAAAATTTATTGGATTATATTCTTGATTAAATTATATTTCCATTGATATATAACTCTATGGGACTACTCCCCCCCCCAAAAGTGGTGTTATTAGCTAGTTTTAGAAAATACACTTTTCCCAAAAGGTTTCCACAATTTTGGCTACTGCTGTATTTTGCCATTTTTGCAAGATAATACCTGTTTTGCAGCAGCTGCATCGATATTGCCAATAGGCTGGCTGGGAATTCTGGGAGTTGAAGTCCACAAGTTAGAGTTTTCAAGGTGAGAAACACTGATCTAGAGAATGTCTTCTTACAATTCTATCCTCTTGAGAGATATGGGGAGTCAATCAGAAGGCAGACCCCCAATATTATGGAATAGGCTACCCCAAAAAAGGTACTTTCCATATTTTTCGGAGTATAAGATGCACTCCCCCCCCAAAAAAAAGAGGGCGAAAATTTGGATGCGTCTTATACACCGAATGTAGCCAAAAACACGAGGCACAGAGGAAGCGATGGTCTATGGCAATCCCTGCAGCCTGGAACAGCTGATTGGGGGCATTCCGGGAGGCCGATCCACCCGCCAATCAGCTGCTCATGCTGAATCAGACTGTGACAATGTGCTGAAGCTGACCTGGCTGTTTGCTATTTGCTGCAAGGACTGTCAGAGTTTGCAGCAGCAGGCAAAACAAAAGCAGAGGAGAGGAGTTTCAGTTTTAGTTTCAGAGATCAGCACAGCATGCAGCTTTAGAACAATGGACCTAAACCACACCCAGGCTCCTTGCTATTGCCTTCCTTGTTGCTCACACAGCAAATACTGTTTCAGTTTCCAAACAGTCTCACACACTGACAGGATGCTAGCCAGATGAATACCGATGGATGCTGGTAGGCAGAGGCAGAATTTTTTTTCTTATTTTCCTCCCCCCAAACTAAGGTGCATCTTATACTCCGAAAAATATGGTAATCTCTTTGCCTCTGGACTTCTGATAGGTTCTGAAAACACTTCTTTTTCAGTGGGCATTTAGTAATTAATTCAAGGTGCCCAGCTGGCAACATTAGGGTTCCTTTGAAGTTATTTTAATACAAATTGAACTTATGGCTTGTGGCTGTTGAGTTAGCACATACTTTTATATCATCAGTGAGTAGACTACATAAAAATTATTTATAAATAAAAAAGATAAGAAACATAGCTTTGGCTAGCTGCCTTTTCAGACAAGCCATATTGTGGCTTAGTAGATCCTTCCACACTTGTGTGCCTTCCAGAGGTATGGACTTCCCAGAATCTACTGCCATACAGGTGATTTTAGGAATTGTAATCCAAGTGTCTACAACAGTATTTCTCATTTTCAACAACTGTAAGACAGGTGGACTTCAACTCCCAAACGCTGGATGATATCTGGGAATTGAAGTCCACCCCTCTTAAAGCTGCTTTGGTTGAGTGGTCTACAGCTGATGTCCAGTTTTGGGAATCCTAATGGGTAATGGGGTAAATCAGATAATCTCTCAAATATTTATGTGGAAGAAATGAGTACTTTGCCTAGGGATATCAGGGAAAGAACTAAAAGGTTCTGCAACAGGGGTGAAATCCAGCAGGTTCTGGAGAACCAGTAGCAGAAATTTTGAGCAGTTCGGAGAACCGGCAAATGCCACCTCTGGCTGGCCCCAGAGTGAGGGGGGGGAATGGAGATTTTGCAATATCCTTCCCCCAGGAGTGGGGAGGGAATGGGGATTTCACAGTATCTTTCCCCTGCCATGCCCACCAAGCCACACCCACAGAACCGGTAGTAAGAAAATTTGGATTTCACCACTGGTCTGCAAGTATGATCTTCTTGATCATGAGGATGTGCTGGAACTGGAACCAAGTGAGCTGCGCAAGTGGTCTTTGGGCCCTGTAGAATGGCCCATGTTGCATCACAGTTTTGTGAGTTGCGCTGGCTGCCAGTTTGCTTTTGGGTACAATTCAAGATGTTGATGATGACCTTTAAACCCTCCACCGTGTAGGTCCAGATTACTTGAAGAACCATCTTGTCCTGCTTAGACAAGTCTACTCTACTCATGCCAGAACCTGTTGCAGATTCTATTGGTCAAGGCACTCTGGCTAGCAGGATCCAGGAGAAGAACCTTCACTGCTTTAGCATCGTCCCTCTGGAACATCCTGTCCCCCAGGGTGAAGTTTGCCCTTATCTTCCTATCCTTCCTGGACAATGGCCTGGGGTCCCAATAGGAAAGTATTACCCTCAGGGGTGGGCTTCAAACATTTTGAACGTTATGCACGGTCACTCACGCCCTCGTCACTTCTCGCCTGGACTACTGTAACGCTCTCTACATGGGGCTCCCCTTGAGGTGCACCCGGAGACTTCAGTTAGTTCAGAATGCAGCCGCGGGTGATAGAGGAGCCACTCGTGGCTCCCATATAACACCGATCCTGCGCAGGCTGCACTGGCTACCTGTGGTTTTCGAGTGCACTTCAAGGTGTTGGTTACCACCTTTAAAGCGCTCCATGGCATAGGACGGGATATCTTGGGACCGCCTTCTGTTACCACATGCCTCCCACCGGCCGTGCGCTCCCATAGAGGGCCTCCTCAGGGTGCCGTCAGCCAAACAATGTAGGCTGGCGACCCCCAGGAGAGTCTTCTCTGTGGGGCACCTACCCTCTGGAATGAGCTTCCCCAGGACTTGACAACTTCCGACCTCCGGACCTTTCGCATGAGCTTAAAACATATCTATTCTTCGAGCAGGACTGGCTTAATAGGGTTTTTAAACATGGATTTTATTGGGGTTTATTTTATATTTTGTATTGTATTATTTTATTTGCCTGTTTACCGCCCTGAGTCCTTCGGGAGAAGGGCGGTATAAAAATTAAATTATTATTATTATTATTATTATTATTATTTTAGCAAGGGATTCTCTGCCCAGTTGCTGGGTGGATGTGGCCATAGTGGGCATGGCCTTGTCGACCTCCTGCATCACGGCGACGGGTGTGTGTGTGTTTTTGCCCTCCCTGGGGTCCAGAGGTTTTCTTCGAGCCTCCCAGAGGGCAAAAATGGCCTCCCCAGGCTGCAGCCTTCCCAAACTTCCGGTAGGCCCGTTTTTCACCCTCCCCGAGCCTCCGCGTGCGCTCTGCACTTATCTGCATCCAAAACGGCCGCGTGGGGACTCCTGGGAGGGGAGGGGAGGGGTGAGCAGGGTCAGCCAGAAGTGGAATTCTCCGAACTGCACAGAATCTTAGCTAGAGGTTCTCCCGAACTCCTGCGAACCCCCGGCAGCCCACCCCTGACTACCCTGAACTAATTAGCTGACCTCATCTCCGCCTCCTGCTCCTCCTTCTGCCCATCTTTTAATTCATATTATTGTACTTTCCTTGTTCATTTTACTGCTGCCAGCCATCCAGGCTAGCCCCAGCCCAGGGTGAGATGGACAGCAAATAAATTTAACACGCAAATAAACAAACAAAATAAACTATGCTTAGTTTGCCAGAAAGACGCCAAGCCTATGGAAACATCCTATCCTTGTGTCTGCATCGCTATACATGGAAGTGAGGCTTCATGGTAGCTTACAACAGCAAGTACTTCTCCAACCCATTGTAGTTGGGTCCCGTGCACAACGCCTGCCCTGGAGTATTGCTATCTTCCCAACACTGAAATGAAAAAAAAAAGAAAGAAAGGAAAGATCTACAGTTAAGTCAAGCTGAACTATCCTAATATTTTAATGATGTTGATTTCCCATGAAAATTATCTGCTAATAATTTTCGGCTCGTGATATATGCTTCCTTCCTCCGTCCATTCCAAATGAGTCTGTGGGAACTGCATCTCTCGCACTTCATACTAAGTTAAAATCCCTGCAGAGGTTCAGAACATAAACAGGGCCTCTTTTTTAGAAGCAAGAGGGGATAAAAGTTCACCAGAAAATTCTGCCATCTGGAAATATTTATAGGCCTAAGTCATTGTGGCCTTTGTAGGAATCCTTCTCTTTCTTCATTTTGTTCTGTACTCATGAAGTCACACTCAATAACAGGCAAATAATCCTGGTTTGAGCCAAGCCACCAGGGGAATGATGGGAAAACAAGGAGACTTAGAACACCAGCTTAGAGACCAAACCAAACCTGGTGCCTTGCTATAGGACTGTGATGGCAAACCTATGGAAACATCCTATCCTTGTGTCTGCATCGCTATACATGGAAGTGAGGCTTCATGATAGCTTACAACAGCAAGTACTTCTCCAACCCATTGTAGTTGGGTCCCGTGTACAACGCCTGCCCTGGAGTATTGCTATCTTCCCAACACTGAAATGAAAAAAAAAGAAAGAAAGGAAAGATCTACAGTTAAGTCAAGCTGAACTATCCTAATATTTTAATGATGTTGATTTCCCATGAAAATTATCTGCTAATAATTTTCGGCTCGTGATATATGCTTCCTTCCTCCGTCCATTCCAAATGAGTCTGTGGGAACTGCATCTCTCGCACTTCATACTAAGTTAAAATCCCTGCAGAGGTTCAGAACATAAACAGGGCCTCTTTTTTAGAAGCAAGAGGGGATAAAAGTTCACCAGAAAATTCTGCCATCTGGAAATATTTATAGGCCTAAGTCATTGTGGCCTTTGTAGGAATCCTTCTCTTTCTTCATTTTGTTCTGTACTCATGAAGTCACACTCAATAACAGGCAAATAATCCTGGTTTGAGCCAAGCCACCAGGGGAATGATGGGAAAACAAGGAGACTTAGAACACCAGCTTAGAGACCAAACCAAACCTGGTGCCTTGCTATAGGACTATGATGGCAAACCTATGGCGCGTGTGCCACAGGTGGCACGCAGAGCCCTCTCTGTGGGGCACCTACCCTCTGGAATGAGCTTCCCCAGGACTTGACAACTTCCGACCTCCGGACCTTTCGCATGAGCTTAAAACATATCTATTCTTCCGAGCAGGACTGGCTTAATAGGGTTTTTAAACATGGATTTTATTGGGGTTTATTTTATATTTTGTATTGTATTATTTTATTTGCCTGTTTACCGCCCTGAGTCCTTCGGGAGAAGGGCGGTATAAAAATTAAATTATTATTATTATTATTATTATTATTTTAGCAAGGGATTCTCTGCCCAGTTGCTGGGTGGATGTGGCCATAGTGGGCATGGCCTTGTCGACCTCCTGCATCACGGCGACGGGTGTGTGTGTGTTTTTGCCCTCCCTGGGGTCCAGAGGTTTTCTTCGAGCCTCCCAGAGGGCAAAAATGGCCTCCCCAGGCTGCAGCCTTCCCAAACTTCCGGTAGGCCCGTTTTTCACCCTCCCCGAGCCTCCGCGTGCGCTCTGCACTTATCTGCATCCAAAACGGCCGCGTGGGGACTCCTGGGAGGGGAGGGGAGGGGTGAGCAGGGTCAGCCAGAAGTGGAATTCTCCGAACTGCACAGAATCTTAGCTAGAGGTTCTCCCGAACTCCTGCGAACCCCCGGCAGCCCACCCCTGACTACCCTGAACTAATTAGCTGACCTCATCTCCGCCTCCTGCTCCTCCTTCTGCCCATCTTTTAATTCATATTATTGTACTTTCCTTGTTCATTTTTACTATTTCATTGCTTTGCTATCATTATGCTACTGTTATTCTCCCTCCCCCCGCCATTTTACTGCTGCCAGCCATCCAGGCTAGCCCCAGCCCAGGGTGAGATGGACAGCAAATAAATTTAACACGCAAATAAACAAACAAAATAAACTATGCTTAGTTTGCCAGAAAGACGCCAAGCCTATGGAAACATCCTATCCTTGTGTCTGCATCGCTATACATGGAAGTGAGGCTTCATGATAGCTTACAACAGCAAGTACTTCTCCAACCCATTGTAGTTGGGTCCCGTGTACAACGCCTGCCCTGGAGTATTGCTATCTTCCCAACACTGAAATGAAAAAAAAAGAAAGAAAGAAAGAAAGGAAAGATCTACAGTTAAGTCAAGCTGAACTATCCTAATATTTTAATGATGTTGATTTCCCATGAAAATTATCTGCTAATAATTTTCGGCTCGTGATATATGCTTCCTTCCTCCGTCCATTCCAAATGAATCTGTGGGAACTGCATCTCTCGCACTTCATACTAAGTTAAAATCCCTGCAGAGGTTCAGAACATAAACAGGGCCTCTTTTTTAGAAGCAAGAGGGGATAAAAGTTCACCAGAAAATTCTGCCATCTGGAAATATTTATAGGCCTAAGTCATTGTGGCCTTTGTAGGAATCCTTCTCTTTCTTCATTTTGTTCTGTGCTCATGAAGTCACACTCAATAACAGGCAAATAATCCTGGTTTGAGCCAAGCCACCAGGGGAATGATGGGAAAACAAGGAGACTTAGAACACCAGCTTAGAGACCAAACCAAACCTGGTGCCTTGCTATAGGACTATGATGGCAAACCTATGGCGCGTGTGCCACAGGTGGCACGCAGAGCCCTCTCTGCGGGCATGCAAGCTGTCACCTCAGCTCAGCTCCTCCGCGGATGTGTGCATGCCTCTCACCAGCCAACTGGTTTTTGAGTCTCTGTCGCGCATGCGTGGGGGTCGAGGCACATGTGGGAGGCATGCACATATGCATGGGGGGTGGGTTGTACATGCATGTGCGGTGGGGTGGGGTGCGGGTGGAGTCACGCACACGTGGGGATCACACGCGCATGCGCAGAGGGACGGGGAGCATGGGGGGGGTTCCACGCACATTGCATTATTGGTATCCGCACACTTTTAACACGCGGCAACAAAAAGGTTAGCCATCACTGCTTTAGGGTTTCTCAAAGGGCTGAATTTAAGTGCTAGTCACCTAGTAGTGTAAATACAGTCAAAGGGGGTCTCATAGACATAGGGGACCCCAACACAGCTTTCAGACTTTAAAAAACAAGACAGGTTATAATCTGTTTCAGGACCAGTTGACGCTCATAAGTATTTGCAAAGGGGATGAAGCAGGAGGTGGGAGCAAACAGTAGGGCTGGAAGAGATATTGGAAGGGATATTGGAGCCTCGGTGGTGCAGTGGTTAGAGTGCAGTACTGCAGGCTATTTCTGCTGACTGCCGGCTGACTGCAATTTGGCAATTCGAATCTCACCAAACTCAAGGTTGACTCAGCCTTCCATCCTTCCCAGGTGGGTAAAATGAGGACCCAAAATTATTGGGGGCAATATGCTGAATCTGTAAACCGCTTAGAGAGGCCTGTAAAGCACTGTAAAGTGGTATATAAGTTTAAGTGCTATCGCTATTTTAGTCCAACCTCCTACCAAGACAGGAATCCTTATTGCATCCCAGGCAAATGGCTGTCCAATCTTTCCTTGAAGACCTCCAACTCCGGGAGGCAAACTGTTCCATTAATTGTTCTCAGTGTCAAGAAATTTCTCCTTCATTTCAGACTGAATCTCTGTTTAATTAACTTCCACCCATTGCTGCTTTTCATGCCCTCAGGGCACCAGTGAAATCCCCTTCCCCAGTTCTAGCTGGTTCGCCGAACCGGTAGCACTGGCGGCCTGAGGCTCCGCCCATCTGCCGGGATGTCATTACGTCCCTTTTTTTACCATCTGCGCATGCTTGCACTATGCGCGTGCTCCCATACCCGAACCGGTAGCGAAGGTAAGTGGATTTCACTGCTGCCTCAAGGGCTTTAGAGAATAAGTTGACCCTTTCCTCCCTGTGATTGCCTGGGAGACAGATATTGTGTCACCCCCTAATCCTTCTCTTTGTTAGGCTATACATACCTAGTTCCCTTAAACGTTCATCATACAATTTAGCCTTTAGAGCAGGGGTCTCCAACTTTGGCAACTTTAAGACTTGTGGACTTCAACTCCCAGAATTCCTCAGCCAGCAAAGCTGGCTGAGGAATTCTGGGAGTTGAAGTCCACAAGTCTTAAAGTTGCCAAGGTTGGTGACCCCTGCTCTAGACCTCTTACCATATTTGTTGCTCTTCTATGTACTCTTTCTAAAAATGAGGACTCAGGAACTTTTTTATATCATGATGACCAGAACTAGATGCAGTATTCCAAGTGTGATCTCACTAATGTACAGAAGCGAACTATCACTTCTCATAATCTTGAGGCTGTCACTCTGTTGATGCAGCCTAGGACTACACTGGATTTTTTTTTTTTTTGGCAACCACAGCACACAGCTGGCTCATACTTAAATGACGGTCCACTAAATGTGAGAGCTAGACTGAGGTCCAACACTAGTTGGTAGCAGAGAAACACTAGGAATTCTCTGTTGCCACCTACTGTTAATCTGAGTTTCTTCAACTTTCTGATACTCTTACTGCTGGCATTACTCCTGCCCTGAGAAAGTACCCCAAGCTGCCACTCTTGGGAGTGTGACTTGTGTATGCAAGGCTAGTCATGGAAGAAATCTACAAATTTTACATCTGGTAAATAACATTGGGATGTGGGGGTGGGGGAGTAATGGGATCTTGTCTGCATGTAGTCATTATTGTCTGATGGTGTGTTGTGTAGAAAAATCCTGAAAGGTGGATTTGTTTCACATCCCTTTGATTCAGGGATGGGCAGTTAGTTTTCCCAAGGGGCCACATGAAAAGCTAAGATTGTTGTGGAAGGCCTAACCAATAAGGCTGTGAAGGTACATCGCAGGGGTGAAATGCTCCCGGTTCTGACCGGATCTCGCAATCCGGTAGTGATCATGACCGGTGGTTCGGCGATCCAGTAGCGATGGCGGAACAAAGCTCCACCCACCTGCCTGGATGCCCTTACTTCCTGGTTTTAACCAGGAAGTAATGTATTTTTTACATTACAGAAGGTTTTGCGCATGCGCAGAAGGTCTGCGCACACATGTGACATGTGCGGCGTGAGCACTTCCGAACTGGTAAAGAAGATAAGTAGATTTCACCCCTGGTACACAGGCACGCACACACGCACAGATGCACATTGAAAAGGAAAACAGCAGTCGTCTTCAAAGTAAAATCAATGCAGTTGTCTGGTGTGTATGGCCTACCTTTATTTACATTTGGTTTCTAATTTGTATTTGACCTTACATGTGCCAGGGGCTGTAAAATGCCCAGGTCTGCTCTGATTGACCTAATTCATCTAATGGAATTCAGGAACTGCAGCTTTTCTGTCAAGGCATCTGCCCAATGGGGGGACAGTAACTCTACAAAGACTGATATGGCTGCCAGGTTGAAAATGTTCAATAAGACACTGAAAACTTGGTTGAACTTGCAGACATTGGGATTATGGTGATTGTCGAAGACCCTGTAAGATTTTACAGAGTCTCGGCAAGTTTTATGTTTCCCCCACTTTAGAGGCATGTAATCTGTTTCTTCATTTCATTGTTTCTTGTTTTTAAAGAGTTCTTTGGAACTGTGTGGCCTCTGCATTTAATTAAATACATGTATACATACAGACTATACAAAGTAGATTATAAAGCCATCTAATATATATAAAAAACAAAAAAAACAAAATAAGGGGCAAGATTAGGCTACCATATCTGAGATGAAAACAACAACAACCCCGCACAAACTACAAGGTTGGGCAAAAGACATATGGAGTTAATTTTTACTCTTTCCTGTGATCTGATTTTTGAGTTTTGAAGCCTAGATAAGGTAGATACAGATAGGATAGCTCAGGTCATATATCTGCC
This sequence comes from Ahaetulla prasina, assembly GCF_028640845.1. Lineage (NCBI taxonomy): Eukaryota > Metazoa > Chordata > Lepidosauria > Squamata > Colubridae > Ahaetulla > Ahaetulla prasina. Next base: position 16,868,713 of record NC_080543.1, read on the forward strand.
TCACTCCGGAATAAGCCGGGGAAGAAATGCAATCTGTCTTTATACAACACACAAATCACTACTGTATACCCAGATTAAGAAAAGTGTTTTGCTGTTCATGTTAGTCCAACCTCCTACCAAGACAGGAATCCTTATTGCATCCCAGGCAAATGGCTGTCCAATCTTTCCTTGAAGACCTCCAACTCCGGGAGGCAAACTGTTCCATTAATTGTTCTCAGTGTCAAGAAATTTCTCCTTCATTTCAGACTGAATCTCTGTTTAATGAACTTCCACCCATTGCTGCTTTTCATGCCCTCAGGACACCAGTGAAATCCCCTTCCCCAGTTCTAGCTGGTTCGCCGAAAAGGTAGCACTGGCGGCGAGAGGCTCCGCCCACCTGCCCGGATGTCATTACGTCCCTTTTTTTACCATCTGCGCATGCTTACACTATGCACGTGCTTCCATACCCGAACCGATAGCGAAGGTAAGTGGATTTCACTGCTGCCTCAAGGGCTTTAGAGAATAAGTTGACCCTTTCCTCCCTGTGATTGCCTGGGAGACAGATATTGGGTCACCTCCTAATCCTTCTCTTTGTTAGGCTATACATACCTAGTTCCCTTAAACGTTCATCATACAATTTAGCCTTTAGAGCAGGGGTCTCCAACTTTGGCAACTTTAAGACTTGTGGACTTCAACTCCCAGAATTCCTCAGCCAGCTTTGCTGGCTGAGGAATTCTGGGAGTTGAAGTCCACAAGTCTTAAAGTTGCCGAGGTTGGAGACCCCTGCTCTAGACCTCTTACCATATTTGTTGCTCTTCTATGTACTCTTTCTAAAAATGAGGACTCAGGAACTTTTTTATATCATGATGACCAGAACTAGATGCAGTATTCCAAGTGTGATCTCACTAATGTACAGAAGCAAACTATCACTTCTCATAATCTTGAGGCTGTCACTCTGTTGATGCAGCCTAGGACTACACTGGATTTTTTTTTTTTTGGCAACCACAGCACACAGCTGGCTCATACTTAAATGACGGTCCACTAAATGTGAGAGCTAGACTGAGGTCCAACACTAGTTGGTAGCAGAGAAACACTAGGAATTCTCTGTTGCCACCTACTGTTAATCTGAGTTTCTTCAACTTTCTGATACTCTTACTGCTGGCATTACTCCTGCCCTGAGAAAGTACCCCAAGCTGCCACTCTTGGGAGTGTGACTTGTGTATGCAAGGCTAGTCATGGAAGAAATCTACAAATTTTACATCTGGTAAATAACATTGGGATGTGGGGGTGGGGGAGTAATGGGATCTTGTCTGCATGTAGTCATTATTGTCTGATGGTGTGTTGTGTAGAAAAATCCTGAAAGGTGGATTTGTTTCAGATCCCTCTGATTCAGGGGTGGGCAGTTAGTTTTCCCAAGGGGCCACATGAAAAGCTAAGATTGTTGTGGAATGCCTAACCAATAAGGCTGTGAAGGTACATCGCAGGGGTGAAATGATCCCGGTTCTGACCGGATCTCGCAATCCGGTAGTGATCATGACCGGTGGTTCGGCGATCCGGTAGCGATGGCGGAACAAAGCTCCACCCACCTGCCTGGATGCCCTAATGTATTTTTTACATTACAGAAGGTTTTGCGCATGCGCAGAAGGTCTGCGCACACATGTGACATGTGCGGCGTGAGCACTTCCGAACTGGTAAGGAAGGTAAGTAGATTTCACCCCTGGTACACAGGCATGCACACACGCACAGATGCACATTGAAAAGGAAAACAGCAGTCGTCTTCAAAGTAAAATCAATGCAGTTGTCTGGTGTGTATGGCCTACCCTTATTTACATTTGATTTCTAATTTGTATTTGACCTTACATGTGCCAGGGGCTATAAAATGCCCAGGTCTGCTCTGATTGACCTAATTCATCTAATGGAATTCAGAAACTGCAGCTTTTCTGTCAAGGCATCTGCCCAATGGGGGGACAGTAACTCTACAAAGACTGATATGGCTGCCAGGTTGAAAATGTTCAATAAGACACTGAAAACTTGGTTGAACTTGCAGACATTGGGATTATGGTGATTGTCGAAGACCCTGTAAGATTTTACAGAGTCTCGGCAAGTTTTATGTTTCCCCCACTTTAGAGGCATGTAATCTGTTTCTTCATTTCATTGTTTCTTGTTTTTAAAGAGTTCTTTGGAACTGTGTGGCCTCTGCATTTAATTAAATACATGCATATATACAGACTATACAAAGTAGATTATAAAGCCATCTAATATATATAAAAAACAAAAAAAAACAAAATAAGGGGCAAGATTAGGCTACCATATCTGAGATGAAAACAACAACAACCCCGCACAAACTACAAGGTTGGGCAAAAGACATATGGAGTTAATTTTTACTCTTTCCTGTGATCTGATTTTTGAGTTTTGAAGCCTAGATAAGGTAGATACAGATAGGATAGCTCAGGTCATATATCTGCCTCACTCCGGAATAAGCCGGGGAAGAAATGCAATCTGTCTTTATACAACACACAAATCACTACTGTATACCCAGATTAAGAAAAGTGTTTTGCTGTTCATGTTACATGCTATGTCCAAACAAATTAAATCATCTTACGGGGGGGATGACCGGGTTTAGAGATGAAACAGAGATAATAGATGGGAGTTCCTTTTTAAACCGCAAGTTTCCTAATCACCTTTTGATTTAGCAATCCGAGCCAGGAGATTCTAAAAAGAGAATGGGTGCAAAACAGAACCCTCAGAATGACATGGAAGAAAAAGCTTGCAGAACAAGGCTGCTAGAGGTCTTTAAAATCTCTTTGACAGCAGTGGCCACAGGAAGCATCTCTCTTTTCTTTGGTATAGAGAAGTAACAGCTCACATCAGAGAGGATGTCTGTTTCTATTTTCCACTTGGATTGAAGTTTGCCTTAATCTATTTGGTATCCTGGGAAGCACAAGCTGGGCTGTATACAGGTAGTCCTTGACTTATGACCATAATTGAGCCCGGAATTTCAGCTGCAAATTGATGCGGTCGTAAGTCAAATAATCCCACGACCAGACACAATTTTTTGACATTAGTGAATGCCACGGATATTAAAATTAAAAGATACTTGCTCCTGGGGAGAAAAGCTTTGGCAAATCTAGATATCTTATTAAAAAGCAGAGACATCACCCTGCTAACAAAAGTGCGTATAGTCAAGGCGATGGTTTTCCCAGTTGCAATGTATGGCTGGGAAAGTTGGACTATAAGAAAGGCTGAGCGCCAAAGAATTGAGGCCTTTGAACTCTGGTGCTGGAGAAGACTCCTGCGAGTCCCTTGGACTGCAAGGCCATCAAACTGGTCAGTCCTAGAGGAGATCAACTCTGACTGCTCTTTAGAAGGCCAGATCCTGAAGATGAAACTCAAAACTGAACAACAAAGCAAAATGTAGATGAAATAAAGAACAATAGATGAATAAGAGTAAAATAAGATAGAATTAAAATATGTATAAATAATAGGAATGGACTGCCTTGAAATAGCTGATAAATAGTGATAAGTATATGTTAATGTTGTATGTCTTGTCTTTTGTCTTTAATGTGTATAAAATAAAAAACTTTATTAAAAAAGAACATTGTGTATTGGAAACACCTCCTTGTGTCCCTGAAGTGCCACTTATCCTAGGAAGCAATTCCACAACTGAAGCAAATAACTTTGAGCTTATTTTTATGCTTTCTAAGAGCAGCAGGAAGGAAGTCGAATGAAGCTGACCAACGTCTTAACAGTAATGATGGCACAGTAGGTAGTAGTGGTGACAAATAGCTGACCGCGTGGAAAGGCCTTAGTAAAACGATGACTATAGGATATAGCGATGGCCACCAGTACAGGTAAGATAAATTTATGGATAATAATTCTGTCAGCGTCTATAAATTAGGATTCCTGTCAACACAGCTCACTAGAGCAGGGTTCTCCAACCTTGGTCCCTTTAAGACTTGTGGACTTCAACTCCCAGAGTTCTGGGAGTTGAAGTCCACAAGTCTTAAAGGGACCAAGGTTGGAGATCCCTGCACTAGAGAACAGTCAGAAGACACCGAAGTTACTTCAGGTCCTGTTACTAGGTATCTCAGGAACATCAAGCAGAGTTCTACTCTTAATGTTATCATCACAATTATTCCCCTAGCCAACCTGACAAATCTAAGCAAGGGAGATTTGCAACAATGGAAGACATTTCCTAAAAAAATACATTTCTTTAAGAAGTTAATTGCACTAAGACTCTATGGCTCCTAGTCTGTTTTTATTTTATTTTTTGACTCGCAAGGCTATATCTGTATCTCCAGGAATTTGTGGTGGCAAATCTCAATAAATTATTTTTCAGCAATGAAACTGGAGCTTTTTATATGCATTTATATCCAGGATGCCAAGAAGTGTTTTGAAACACTGCTTGCTGATTTCCTGGACTATTAATGAAGATCAGATGTGGCAAATGTCAACTCCAGTGCACCTCTCTAAATGAGAACGGGACCATGTGTCTTAGAACTGATTTGCTCCCTCCGTCTGCTTCACCTAATCCTAATTACGTCATACATTACGTCTTTTGCATTTCCTTACTATTTTAATCCCATCCTGTAAAATTGTTTTGTCCCAAAGGTGCTTTTTCAAAAGGCAACTGGACTTTCTTTTGTTTTTCCTTGAAGATGTTTCGCTTCTCATCCAAGAAGCTTCTTCTTCACTTCTGACTGAATGGTGGAGAATGGTTTGTACCAGTGGTCTCCGACCTTGGCAACTTTAAGACTTGTGGACTTTAAGCTTTGCTGGCTGAGGAATTCTGGGAGTTGAAGTCCACAAGTCTTAAAGTTGCCAAGGTTGGAGACCACTGGTTTATACAGCTAGTCCTCGAGTTGCGACCACAATTGAGGTCAAAATGTCTGTTGTTAAGCGGGATCTTTCATACGTGAATTTTGCCCCGTTTTATGACCTTCCTTGCCACAGTTGTTAAGTCAATCACTGCGGTTGATAAGTTAGTGACCCCGGTGGTGAAGCAAATCTGGCTTCCCTGTTGACTTCGCTTGTCAGAAGGTCACAAAAATGTGATCACATGACCTTGGGGCACGACAACGGTCATAAATATGAACCAATTGCCAAGCATCTGAATTTTGAACACATGCTTGTAGGGATGCTACAAAGGTCGTAACTGTAAAAAATGGTCATAAGTCACTTTTATCATTTCTGATGCAACTCTGAACGGTCCCTGAATGAACTGTTGTAAAGCTGAGGACTACCTGTATTCCTTGCAGTCATGTGGTTGTTAGCAGTCTCTCTGAGAATCACTGCGGCCACTTGGTGGTTGATCTGTGCCCTCAGGGTCACCTGAATAGTGCAAATGGGTTTGGAACCTTTCTGGAACTGCTGAAAGGACTGTGCTGTAGACTGGAGATAGATGAAGTATCTATCCCTCCCCTTCTGTTGAGAGAGGGCTGTTCAATCTTAATGCAGCAGTGTTTATGTTACTACTGGTTTGCCCCGTGCGCACAGAATTCGCATGCACACCTGCCTTCCACACATGTGCCCGGCCTCAAAAATGTGCCTAAATAGAGCCTAGGTGTTGTGACCCAGGTTCCTGGACCCAGACTTCTGGACTCGGATGATTCAGAAAGTGAGGGAGAAGACCTGGCAAGCCCTGCTTCTCTTGAGCCCTTTCCCTCCCTGGCACCCACTCAAAGGGAGGAGGAGGGGCCGGCAAGACCTGATTCTCTGGAGCCTTCTTCTGATTTGGCAATGCCCCAGGAACAGTTTTGGAGTGATGCAAGACTGCGCAGGCGTGACTGGCGCGCGCAGCAGAAGCAGCGTTGGGATAAAGCCAAGTCATAATTGTCATGCAGTGACATCTGCAGAGACTATAAATAGGAGGCGGGACTTCCTGGTTTTTTGTCTTGGACAAAGCAATGAATTCTTGTGGGCAAACTGTATCAATGGAGGGAAGAATATATTCGTGAGTAATTCTGGCCTTATCTATAATTTCCTCGTTATCTCCAGAAACTTGGCAGGCCCGTGGGTAGACGTGGCCAGGACATCTATTTATGTAAATAAAAGGAGAAAAGAAGGCCTCTGACTGACTCTTTGCTGGGAGTATTGGGGGGAGGGAAACAGAACACTAGGCATAGAGCCTAGGAGGGTGGGTGGTGGTGGGTGGTGGTGGGGTGGTGGGGATGGGGTGGGGCCCACCCATGATTTCCACTACCGGTTTGGTTGAACTGGTCCGAACTGGCTGAATCCTACCTCTGTCTTAATGTGGGTGGCCTCTTTGACTCCTTCTCAAACCAGCGATCCTTTACCAGTTTGGGTAAACCAGTCCGAACTGACTGAATCCCACCTCTGCCTTAATGTAGGTGGCGTCTTTGACCCCTTTTCAAACCAGCGATCCTCTCTGTCCAGAATATGGGCATTGCTGTCTTCAAAACATTGTTTTGCTTTTACTGTATCACCATACCTGGCATTCTAGGATGCCTCGTTTCAACGACAGGAAAGGAAGGTAGTTTCTTTAAAACTACTGTAGTCCTATTGCACTAGCAGGTTTATGAGGCAATCCTAAATATATTTACTCTGATTTAACTTAGCACCATTCCACAGATGTTGCTCCCAAGTAAATATTCAAATGAATGTTTAATTATTATAGTTTTTTCACTAAAGGTACAAGAAGTCCTCAACTTAGCACTGGTTGCTTATCAACTGTTCAAAGATACGAAGGATCCCCAAAAATATATTTATGACCTAGATTTGGATAGCCACGTTCCCCCCACGATCATGTAATCACATCTTGGATGCTTGGTAATCGGCACACATTTACAATTATTTACAGTGCCTCAAGGTCATACTTCAGCATGACTTACAGTGGTTATTGTCGGAAATTGGTTTTATTTCTAATTTTTGGCAAAAAAACAAAACAAAACCTACCCGTTGTAGCGCACGGTGGCTTTATTACTGATTTTTGCTTAATGACCATCACAAAAGTCGTAAAATTGGGCATTGTCACGGGATGACCTCCTTAACGTCTAGCATGACTTACACATGGGCTCAATTATGGTTATAAGTTGAGGACTACATGTATACTGCATTTGCTGGAAAGAAAACTAACCAAATAGATCTACACAGTCACTAGGAGCTGGGCTGAAGATGAAGCTGATTTTTATCTTTTTATCCTTTTCAACTCAGCAGAAAGTTGGAAAGGGATTTCTTAGAGGCCCCTCAGTCTTTATCTGTCTGTCCATGACTAATTCTCAGAAAACTGAACAGAACCAAATTTGGTGTGGTGAGTAAACCCAGCAAAAGAAAGTTCAAGTTCAAAAATGGCCTGGATCCAGCTGGGTTCTGCAAAGACATCACTCCTCTGGTGCATCCTTATGGAAAGGGTAGGTAGAAAGGAGCTGGCATGCTGCGTCTTGCTCCCATCTTAAGCCCTATCACTCCTCCTCAGTTGCTTGGGCTGGGATTGCTATTAATGGTTGGAAAGAATTCTACAGTTGTCAGAATTATCATCTTTTATAATGAGATCCCAGTTATTGTAAATCAGTTAGATGTGAAATTGCATAGTACTGGAAGCTTAGACACAACACTTCCAGGGTAACCCAATAACTTTGTCTTGGAGTAGCCTAATTATAGTGTAATCCAGTGGTGGTTTCAACCGGTGATACCACCAGATCGCTTCACGCACGTGCTGTGCGCAAATGTGCACTTCACGCAAACGCACTGAACTTCAGAACAGCTGAGGCACGGCAATCTGCTCTGCCGTTATCAGCTGGGCTAAAAACTGACTAATATTGGTAGGTATAACACAGGGGCGGGTGGGAGGCCCAAATGACGGTCGCAGCGAACCGGTTCGCTCTCAACTCACCATCGCCACTACCGGATCGCCCGAATCAGGGAGAACCAGTAGCAACCCACCACTGGTGTAATCAAAGCATAGGTAGATGTTACCACCAAATAGTTCAGAAATGGCTGGTGTTTTAGAGCAATGTTTCTTAACCTTAGCCATTTTAAGATGTCTGGAATTCTGGGAGTTAAAGTCCACACAGCTTAAAGTTGGCAAGGTTGAGAAAACATTATTTTGGATGAAGTGGTTGTAGAAGAGCAGGCAGACCTGTGGGTGTGGGGGGAAGAGTTAAATGTGTCATCAGTTTAGAGTCCTTGAGTTGCCACAAGGGATCCGGCTCCGGCTCCAGCTCCCTTTGGATTCTGTTGAACCTTTGTGCCAATTTAGAGCTGACCGTTAGTTGACTAGATTCTTATGTATAGGTTTGAGTATTAAACCTTTTTGAACTGCTATTTAACCTATAATCCTGACAGTGGCATAATCATAGTCCTGGGTCTACCGCTACCTAGAGGCATCTCAGATCAAGATGCACTGAAACAGGGGTCTCCAACCTTGGCAACTTTAAGACTTGTGGACTTCAACTCCCAGAATTCCTCAGCCAGCTTTGCCTTGCTGGCTGAGGAATTCTGGGATTTGAAGTCCACAAGTCTTAAAGTTGCCAAGGTTGGAGACCCCTGCACTGAAGGACTCAAAAGATTATTTGGGGAAAAGGTTGTGAGCCGCAGTGGCCACAGTGGCGCAGTGGTTAAAGTGCAGTACTGCAGGCTACTTCTGCTGGCTGCAGGCTGACTGCAATTTGGCAGTTCGAATCTCACCAGGCTAAAGGTTGACTCAGCCTCCCATCCTTCCGAGGTCGGTAAAATGAGGACCCAGATTGTTGGGGGAAAGAGGCTGACTCTGTCAATCGCTTAGAGAGGGCTGTAAAAGCCCTCTAAGTGCTATTTCTGTTGCGATTGTGACAGGTCCTTGGCGAAAACAGAAAACCATTGCACTCAGATATGTCTTATTATTATTATTTTTTATGAAGCTCCTGGTTGCTTTTGAGAAAGGACTTACGCTAGTGTTTTTGGACCCGATTCTAGATGCCATTCACACTGAGGTCATGGTATAGCAGGAGAGAATGTTGTGGTTGATTACAAACTGCCTGACTGGGAAACCTGAGCAACAACTGGGGGGAGACAAGCAGCAAGGCTGAGGTTGATCATGGGCTTCTGATTTCCATGCATCTTCTGCAAGCCCTTCTTAAGATGTTCCTGGAAATGGCAGCTTTTTGTTGAAAAGCTATACAGGTAGCCCTCTACTTACAACCAAAATGCAGCTTAAAACTCCCATTGATAAGCAAGACGGTTGTTAAGGGAGTTTTGGCCCATTTTATTTTACATTCTTGCCACAGTTACATTAGTAACACGGCTGTTAAGTGAATCTGCCTTCTTCATTGACTTTGCATGTCAGAGGGTCACAAAAGGGGATCACATGACCCCGGGACACTGCATACAACATAAATACATACTAGTTGACAATCATCCGAATTATGATCATGTGACCACAGGGATGCTGCAATGGCCGTAAATGAGAAAAACGATCGTAAGTCACTTTTTAGTGCCGCTGTAACTTTGAACCGTCGGTAAACAAATGGTTGCAAGTCAAGGACGGTGGGATTACAAAGGCAAGCACTCACATTCACGCTTTGAGCACTATTTCTTCTGCGTATTTCCAATATTTGAGAAGCTGTTCACAGAGAGGAGAGGGTCAAGCTATTTTCCAAGGCGCCTGAAGGCCAGACAAGGAATAATGGATGGAAAATGAACAAGGAGAGATCCTGGGAAATAAGGAGTGAGAACAATCAACCAACGGAACAGAAGTTGCCTTCGGAAGTTGTGGGAGCTTCATCCCTGGAAACTTTCAAGAAGAGACTGGACTGCCATCTGTCAGAAATGGTGTAGGGTCTCCTGGTTGGTGGGGGGGGTTGGACTAGAACAGTATTGGTGAACCTTTTCCGCAACAAGTGCTAAAACAGGAGTACAGATTGCAGGGAGCACCAGAAACTGGAAGCTCAGCTTCCCAGCTTACGCATGCGCACCAGGAAGTTTCTCTTCTGGTTTTTGGCATTCCCGCATGTGCGAAGACCAGCTGTCTGGTGCGCATGTATGCGCTGGAACCTGAAAGAGCAATGGGCAATGGCTGGTGTGCCCAGAGAGATAGCTCTGCGTGCCACTTCTGGCACAAGTGCCATAGGTTTGCCATCAGGGGACTAGAAGATTTCCAAGGTCCCTTCCAGCTCTGTTAATCTGTCAAGGTGTGTGTATGTATATCTTTATTTCTTTTTTTGGATCTGTTCAACATTTGTGGTATTATTGTCTGTATTGCTATATTGTCATCAAAAAGATCCTCCCTGCTTGGTTGTTGCTCGAGTAGTGAGCTTTACATTTGCTGCCGATTGGTTGGTTTTTGTTTTTCCATCCATAGCTTTTCACGCTCACTTATTCTTTGAATTTCAGGAAGAGACAGGCTTCTGCCAGCCTTCGGTACATTTTCACATGCCATAGTGTGGAATCTGATTTGACCATATTTTCTAGAGCTAGCCTGGCGGAAGTTGACATGGATTTACTTCAAGTAACTCTACATAATATTATATCAGCTTTCCTTTTTTTTAAATTTCAGATCCATGTTTATTTCAGATCTCATCCATATGAAAATTCATACAGATGCATTTGCAAGAGCTATGATAAAAAACCTTATGTTTTTCCTTCCTTCCTTCCTTCCTTCCTTCCTTCCTTCCTTCCTTCCTTCCTTCCTTCCTTTTCTCCTTCTTGCCTTCCTTCCTTCGTTTTCTCATTCCTTCCTCCCGTCTTTCTATCTGTCGATGAACAAGAATAGTACTTTCTGAAAAAAGAGGTGGCTAAACTCATACTATTGGGAAACATCTGACAGCATGGCAGAATATTGAATTTTAAATTCTTAAAGGCCTACTATTGGGGTCAATAATTTCAAATAATTTGAACTCCAGTCCAAAACTTTAGTTTAATTACTGTACTTCTCATAAATTTATTACATTCTCTTTCTTTCTTTCTTTCTTTCTTTCTTTCTTTCTTTCTTTCTTTCTTTCTCTCTCTCTCTCTCTCTCTCTCTCTCTTTCCTTCTCTCTCTGTTTCTCCCTCCCTTTTTTTCAAGCAGCTGTGTTAATAAGCCGTTATTAGCCGTTATGAAGTTACTGATCGGCTTGCAAGATAGCAATGCTTACTGAACCCGAAAGAGTAGCCTGAATAGGATTTCCAGCAGTGAGAATCGTTAGCACCAGACCAGTGGTGGGTTGCCCCCAGTTCGGACCAGTTCGCAAGAACCGGTAGTAAAACCGGTGGGAGGCTCCGCCCACTAACCCAGATGTCATCAGGAAGCTTCTGTGCAGAAGCGCGCATGGCCCCATTGCGAACCGGTAGTAAAGGTAAGTAGAACCCACCCCTGCATCACACGTTGCTTTTCCCCAAATGCTCTAGTTATTTTTTACACTTTTAGAACTTACTTTCCATTTTTCTGTCTCACTTGAGCACCATACAATTTCAAGGAGGAGGAAAATGTTCTTCCCAGGCCGCCCACTTCTCCCTTTTCATCACTGTGTCTTCCTTCAACTTCCGTTCTCAGTCAACGTATTTGTCAGTTTTAAGTAAGCACAGCTTAGCTCATTCCTGCCTTCTAGCTTCGCTAATGTTTTAGGCTAATTTCTTACATATGTGTGTAAAATGTTCGCTTCCTTCTCTTCTCAATCGTGAATGCGACCACCGCGGCCAGACTCAGCAGGTTGCATTTATAACTTTCCCATGCTAAGATGCCAGAACAAAGACCCAAAAATTAATTATATCCTTTCTGAAAAGGTGTTTCCTATATCTAAAAGCACACGTTCCACTCTGTGGGTATGACTTTCCTAGAGAATTCTATTTTCTCCAATGCAATATTTGACTGACAATTTCAGAATACAGCTTTCTGAGATGTCCCACCATATTTTATGGAATATTACATGCTTTCTGAAATCTTAAACTTGACAAGCAAGTTCCTGGCAATTCTTAGTAACACACATCGTCTTTTGATATGCAAAATAGTTCTCTCCCTCAAGCTTCTTTTATCATTTACTGGCGGGAGATTCTTGCTTAAAAGCTTTTGATGACTGGTGGCTACCTGCCCTAAACATAGTTGAAAGAAACTTTTGGGGAACATTTTGAATACAGTAAAAGAAATCTAAGTGGGGAGAGGGAAATGACAGGGCCTAAACATATGAAGTTCTTTTTTTGGGGGGTGGCTATCTTAATAAACCTTCGCTTAGTTATGAAGCTGTTTGCGTATCAATTGAATTCCAAAAACAACATGAAAACAACATGAAACAGGATTCAGTGAAAGTTTTCCATGCTTAAAAAGGCCTGTGAAACAAATTTTGTCTACAGTAAAATTTGGCTGAATCCTCTCACCTTTCATATTATTAGAAAAACTAGCTGGACACCCGTGCTTTGCTACAAAACTATGTGCTGGGACTTGATACATTGACACTTGCAGCCTGAAACTTAATGTAGAATGTGTAACTTCGTAGCATCAAAGTGTGTTAATATAATGCAACTGGCAGTTGGAACAGAGGAGGAGGGGAAGTAGAATGTCCCAGCTTGCAGCATCCATTGGTATTCATCTGGCTAGCATCCTGTCAGTGTGTGAGAGTTGAGGGGTGTTTGGAAACTCAAACAGTATTTGCTGTGTGAACAAGAAGAAGACAGGAAGGAGGCTGGGCGTGGCTTAGCTCAACTGTTCTTAACTCAACTGTAGTAAAGCTGCTGTCAGCTTTGGAAGCCTTACTAGGCCGGAGGCTTCCGCGCTGCCACTTTCCCATCTGTGGGAAAGTAGGAACGGGGATTTGGTAGAAGGGGCCATTGGACATAATAACATTCTTGCTGCCGGTCAAGGTCAGGCCGAGCCTACATCTGGAGAAGGAGGGGCCAGAGTGATGTCTCGAGATGGGACAGTTGGCGATTGGAGCATGTGATTGGCAGAGGGGTCAAGGGGGTGGTGATTTTGGAGTTTGTCTTACTGAGGATAAACCCGGATCCCCAGATTCGGAGTTTATCCAATTGTGCCAGTTTACCTACGCTAGTAAAAGAACTTTGCAAGATGTTTTCTTCAGTGTCTTTCCTGCATGAGGGGGTTTTCTGGAACGGTGACAGCTGCTTGCTGCTGTGAAAGTAAAACTGAAAGTGAAACTCCTCTGCTCGTGTTTTGCATTTGGAACAGATTTCTTTTGAGGTGGGGAGGAGGAGTACAACTCCTTAGCATCAGAGCATGTTAATAATAATATAGGAAATACTAATGCTCTGATGGTCATTTCGAAAAATCCTTTCTTAGTGAGCACCTAGAAGCCAAGAGGAACATGCGTGGCAAATTTCAAGTTTGTAGGCTTTATGGTTCTGGAGATTTCGTGATTAATGCATGAGTGGTTTTTGCTTTTATATATAGATAGGCTTTGGGAAGTAGCTTCCTAGAAGGGCCCTATGCAAGGTATATGTGTTTAGAACTAGGATGCTTGCTTATTACTGTAGAAACATTACCTATTAACAGTTTAACAGTAACAGAGTTGGAAGGGATCTTGGAGGTCATCTAGTCCAACCCCCTGCTCATGCAGGAGTCCTATACTAGGGATTCAAACCACCAAACTGCCGACCTTTCTGATCGACAAGCTCAATGTCTTAGCCACTGAGCCACTTAGCCAGGTTTTAATTCAATTACAGGTAATCCTTGACGTATAACCACAACTGAGCCCAACATGTCTGCTGCTAAGCAAAACAGTTGTTAAGTGACTTTTTAACGACCATTCTTGCCACCGTTGTTAAGTGACTTACTGCAGTTGTTAAGTTAGCATCTCAGGTTTTTTCTCCTAGTGAAATACTGGCAAAACCAATTCAGAAAGCTGGATTTGCTTCACAGCTGTATGGTTCACTTAATGAATGATAAAAACGGTAGTAAAATCAGGACCAGTCAATTGATGACTTGACCAGATCAACATGCAATGGGTGCCAGTGGTGGGATTCAAATTTTTTAACAAATTGTTTCTTGTTCTGCCTTCAGGTGCTTTGCAGAAGGAGGTTGACCCCTTTTCTTCTTTGCGGCAGCCCTTCCAATATTGTAACACTGCTATCATGTCACCCCCTACTTCTTTTCATTAAACCAGACATACCCAATTTCTTCAACTGTTCTTCATATGTTTTAGCCTCCAGCCCCCTAATCATTTTTGTGGCTCTTTTCTGCACCCTTTCCAGAATCTCAACATCATTTTCATAATATGCAGAGGTAGATTTCAGCAGGTTCTGGAGAACCGGTAGCAGAAATTTTGAGTAATTCAGAGAACTGGTAATAAAAATTCTGACTGAAAATTCTATTATCTGCCTCCCAAGTCCCAGCTGATCAGGAGGAAATGGGGATTTTGCAGTAACCTTCCCCTGAAGTGGGGTGGGAATGGAGATTTTACAGTATCTTTTCCCTGCCACGCCCACCAAGCCATGCCACGCCCACCAAGCCACACCCACAGAACCTGTAGTAAAGAAATTTGAAACCCACCAGTGATAATATGGTAACCAAAACTGGATGCAGTATACTAAGCGTGGTCTTACTAAGGCTTAATAAAGTGGTGCTAATTGTTCAGATGATCTTGATTCTATCCCTCTGTTAATGAAGCCTAGGAATTCGTTGGCTCTTTTGGTTGCTGCTGCACATTGCTCATATCTAAGTGATTGTCCTCTAGGACTCCAGGATCCCTCTCACGGTTACTGCTATTGAGCTAGGTTTCACCTAATCCGCACCTGTACATTTGATTTTTCTTGCCTACATGTAAAACGTTACTTTTCTCTACATGGAATCGCTTTGGAGTTTCTCTACTCGCTTGGGGACTGCAAGATTTTACCTTCATCTTGGCTGCTAAGAGGTTCCAAATTTCCAATTATAACATTTTGACAACATTGTTCTCGGTCACATTTCTTTTCAAAGGAAAGTGGTTTTTGTTTTGTTCCGGTCTTTGCCGATCATCCTTCTCTGGGAAATACACACAATGAATGTCACGGAGACTAAATTATGGCGTTGTTTATTCTCTCATAAGACGGTGCCAAAGGATTTCAGTATCCGGGGATCTAGGCTTACTTAAAACGCTTTTATTTCTGTAAATACTGCCATTTATAAGAGGTGCGAAAAAATGTATAAGAGTGCTTGTCAGACATGCACTGCCCCCCCTTCTCTGTTTTGAATAACATGAACACAGTGACAGATTGACAAAAGGCAGAAAATATTCGCATTCAGCAGCTCCGCTCAGCCAAATCAAACATATGCTTTTGTAGCACGCAGCTGAAAGAGATCAGAACCATTTTGTTCTTCTCACAAACCTAGATAAAACTTGAGAGCAGGAAGAACGCAAGCAGTCCTCAATTTACGACCACAATTGAACCCAAATTTTTTGTTGCTAAGCGAGACAGTAGTTAAGTGACTTTTGCCCACCTAATGACCTTTATTGCCACAGTTGTTAGCGAACCACTGCAGTTGTCAAGTTAGTACTGCCTGGTTTGGTTCCTCTACCCAACAAGACAGACACAGACTTCAGAGGATAATTAGAACTGCAGAAAACACAATGGCTACCAACCTGCCTTCCATTGAGGACCTGTATACTGCACGAGTCAAAAAGAGGGCTGTGAAAATATTTACAGATCCCTCACATCCTGGACATAGACTGTCTCAACTCCTACCCTCAAAACGACGCTATAGAGCACTGCACACCAGAACAACTAGACACAAGGACAGTTTTTCCCAAATGCCGTCACTCTGCTAAACAAATAATTACCTCAACACTGTCAAACTATTTACGAAGTCTGCACTACTATTAATCTTCTCATCTTTCCTATCACCCATCTCCTCCCACTTATGACTGTATGACTATGTCCTTTTTGCTGGTATCCTTAAGATTTATATTGACTGTTTCCCTATGACTGTCATTAAGTATTGTACCTTACGATTCTTGACAAACGTATCTTTTCTTTTATGTACCCCAAGCGCATATGCACTAAAGACAAATTCCTTGTGTGTCCAATCACACTTGGTCAATAAAGAATTCTAGTAACCTGGTTGTTAAGTGAATCTGGCTTCCCCATCGACTCTGCTTGTCAGGTCACAAAAAGAAATCATGTGAACCTGGGAAACTGCAACCGTCATAAATATGAGTCAGTTGTTAAGTGTCTGAATTCTGATCACGTGACAATGGGGATACTGTAACGCTTGTAAGTTTGAAAAACGGTCGTAGGTCCCTTTTTGTTCAGTGCTGTTGTAACTTCAAACCAGTAATGAAATCTGAACCGGTTTCCTATCGGTTCTCTGGCCGCACATGAGCATGCGCAGTATGCGCCAAAAGTAGGCTTGGGAAGGTAAGTAGAACAGTGAGGGGCGGGATCAGCTGTGATGTGTTATTTAGTTTCTCTAGAAAGCTAAATCATGCGGCACTGCTGATCGTCAGAAATACTGGTTCGCCCGAACTGGTAGCTTTTTTAATTACTGGTTTGCCTGAACCAGTAGTTTTTATCACTAACCGGTAGTTTTTAATCACCACTCTGAACCGGAGCGAACCGGTAGCATTTCACCCCTGCTTCAAACGGTCACTAAACAAGAAAGGAGGAGAGAGTAGGAGGTAGGAAAGAGGAGAAGAGGGGTAGAAGAGGGAGAAGAGGAAGGAAGAGGGGTAGAAGAGGGAGAAGGAAGGTGTAGGGTAGTGGGAGGAAAGGATGTAGATAAGAGAAGGGGAGGAAGGTGTGGAAAGTAGAAGAAGGTAGAAGAGGGAAGAGAGTTAAAAGGAGGGGGTGGTGACTGGGCAAGCCCGACTAATTGTATATGACTGTACATTGGATGAGTTGTTGGATATGAATGTAAAAATAAAACTTTTTTATTAAAAAAAAAGGTCACTAAACAAATGGTTGTAAGTGGAGGACTACTTGTATCTTGCTCACAACCAAAGTTGATGGGGAAGCCTGATTCATTGATCAATCCCTGTTGCTAATTTAACAACCCCAGTGATTTGCTTAACAACGGTGGCAAAAAAGGTTGTAAAATGGGGCAAAACTCACCAAATGTCTCACTTAATGACAGACATTCTCAGCTCAATTGTGGTCGTACATTGAGGACCATCTGTACACCTGCACATCTAATGTCTTTAAATGGAGCTGCTTCTCCCCATTTCAGCAATTCCACTTAGAAACTCTTTTTTTTTTCTCTGCTCCTGAAACTCTGACCTGCTTGTGTTCTTTTCCGTTCACTTACTGTATTTTTTGGAGTATAAGACACACCTTAGTTTTTGGGGAGGAAAATAAGAAAAAAGCTGATTGTCAGGTGGATCGGCTTCCCGGAATACCCCCAATCAGCTGTTCCCAGAGGTGAATTTTAGCAACAGGTTTCTTGGTTGTGAGCTCTGTGCCTTGCTTTTTTTGGCTTTTTTTTTTCTGCCTCTGAAACTTCATTTCAGAAAAAACTTTTTTCTGCCTCTGAAAGCCTCCGAAACAGAGCTTCGAAAAAAGCCTCTGACACTCTGTTTGGGGGCTTCTTTTCTGAAGCTGTGTTTGGGGGCTTCTTTTCTGAAGCTTCTTTCAGCTCTGAAACCTTCCTTTGAGAAGCTGCATGAGGCTACATTTGGAGTATAAGACGCACCCAGATTTTCACCCTCTTTTTTGGGGAATACAGGTGCGTCTTGTACTCCAAAAAATACGGTAAATACCTGTCTTTCTTGCTCTTCCATAAATCCCAATGCAGATCTCATTTTAAAAGACAGGGAGTTTCCACAACTTTGGGGAGATAATTTGTCACATATTTCTTTCCAGTGATGAAAGACCAAGCCAACCATTCTGGGCTATATGTCTAACAAAGGACCAGTCAACCAGCAAGGTAATACCAGGTAAAGTAGAGACACAAGTTATTCTGGGAAACAGCCTAGAGGAAGAAACGTACTCTAAGGTACGAAATGTGTGAAACACTCAATTCTAACGAAAGAAAGCAAATAGTTGGCTTGAGGTGAAACTCCCAGCTTCCTTACCCTGCCTGAAAATTATTTCCAAATCTCTCCTCGCTTTGTTTCATTTGGGCAGTCTTTGGCAAAACAGCAAAGGATTTGGGGTCAAGGGATCCCAAGATCCCAAGCCAGTGTTGGATCAATGTTGACTGATCCCATCTCACTAAGGATCCAGATCATCAAAAAGCCTTTTCGTAAAAAATGGAAAATTGATGGAAGTCAACCTAATACAGATTAACAGAGTTGGAAGGGACCTTGTAGGTCATCTAGTCCAGGGGTCTTCAACCTTGACAACTTTAAGACTTGTGGACTTCAACTCCCAGAGGAACTCTGGGAGTTGAAGGCCACAAGTCTTAAAGTTGCCAAGGTTGGAGACCCCTGATCTAGTCCAACTCCCCACTCAGCAGGAAACCTTACACCATTTCTGACAAATGGCAGTCCAATCTCTTTTTGAAAGTCTCAAGTGATGAAGCTCCCACGACTTCCCAAGGCAACTTCTGTTCCACTAGTTGATTTTTCTCACTGTCAGAAAGTCCCTCCTTATTTCTAGGTTGAATCTCTCCTTGGTCAGTTTCCATCCATTATTCCTTGTCTGGCCTTCGGGTGGTTTGGAAAATAGTTTCATCCTCCTCTCTGTGGCAGCCCCTCAAATATTGGAACCCTGCTCTCATATTTCCCCTGGTCCTTGTCTTCACAAGACTACCCACGCCCAGTTCCTGCAATCGTTCATTGTATGTTTTACCTCCAGTTCTCTAATCATCTTGGTTGCTCTTCTCTACACTTTTTCTAAAGTCTCAACATCTTTTTTATACTGTGGTGACCAAAACTGGATCCAGTATTCTAAGTGTGGTCTTACTAGGGCTTTATAGAGTGGTATTAGTACCTCACTTGATCTTGATTGTATCCTTCTGTTAATGCAATTAACAGAATTAGGATTGCATTGGCTTTTTTGGCTGCCGCTGCACACTGCTGGCTCATATTTAGCTGGTTGTCCATTAAGATTCCAAGATCCCTCTCACAGTCACGACTATTAAGCTTCTCCAAAGCCCCTGAAGGCAGAACAAGAAGCAACGGATGGAAACTCATCAAGGAGCAAAACAACCTAGAAATAAGAAGAAATTTCCTGCTCTGACAGGTAGAACAATTTATCAGTGGAACGACTTGCCTCCAAAAGTTGTGGATGCTCCAACACTGGAAAATTTTAAGGACAATTATTTGTCTGAAATGATATAGGGTCTGCTGATTGAGCAGGGGGTTGAAGACCTCCAAGGTCCCTTCCAACTGTTATTCTGGAAAAAATACAGATGAACTAAGCCAACCATGTCTGGTCTAATGCTTGCCTGATATTTTGTACCATAGCACCCATCAGTCCGATCACCGGCTGTTTCAGTTGTACTATGAAAACATCTGATAACATTAAAAGAGAACATTTGTAGCTCAAGGTAGAAATGAAAGGTCCTTGATGCTCTCCGAGTCTGGTTGTTTTCTTGCAGACGTTCCATTACCCAAACTAAGTAAAATCATGCACTGATAATGTTACCTAGTTTGGGTAATGAAATGTCTGTAAGAAAACAACCAAGCTCGGAGAGCATCAAGGATCCCTTAAAAAAAATCTGAAGAAGCATGAGATTGGACAAGGCAGGTCTATAAAAAAACATGATAGCAAAAGGTTGTAGAGTCTGTTAGGGAACAGAATATAGAAGAAAGATTTCTAGTTGTTTTTTTTTTCTTCAGTAAAAAAAAACGCCCACCAAAATGGGCCTGGGACGTACGGGACCGCCTACTGTTACCCCATGCCTCCCACCGACCCATACGCTCACACAGAGAGGGACTTCTCAGGGTGCCGTCCGCCAAACAATGTCGGCTGGCGGCCCCCAGGGGAAGATCCTTCTCTGTGGGGGCTCCTACCCTCTGGAACGAACTTCCCCCTGGTTTGCGCCAAATACCTGATCTTCAGACCTTTCGCCGCAAATTGAAAACGTATTTATTTACTCGCAAGGGGCTGGCTTAAGTTTCTGTTAAATTTTTAACTTTTAACTTTTTAAATTTCTAAATTTTATATGAATTTTAACGGGTTTTTAGATTTTAAATGTTTTAAAGTTTCGGCCAATTGTATAATAGGTTTTTTAATTTTGTTTTTTAATTGTATATTGATTGTGTTTTATTTTGGCTGTAAACCGCCCTGAGTCCTTCGGGAGAAGGGCGGTATAGAAATCTAATAAATAATAATAAAATAAAAAATATTTTCTTAAGCTTCAAGAGAAGATGCAAGTGGGTCCCAATTGATAAAAATCCCAAGCAATCTCTTTTTAATGCCTGCCACACATAACTGATCCTGGGCCACCTGTTTCAGTAATACATTCAAAATGGAAATTAACTTGTGGCTTAAGTGGTGATCATCGTCACCAGCGGTTAAAGGAATTTATCCCAGTTTTAACAAAGCGGTGCATTGAAAGAGAACACTAAAAAAAATAATAATAAATAAATAAAGTGCATTTGGCCAAACTTGCCTCTGAAGTATGAAATCATGGCTAATACATTTTATTTGGTTTACTTTGGGTCTTGTTTCTTCCCTCACACACCCATTCAAAATGTAGAGGTTGCTGTGACCTGAACTTCCTGCTGAGTGCGTGAACACAGGGCTGTTCATGTGTGCAACACAGAGCATTTAGAACTTGGGCTACAAAAATATGGATCAGAGGGCAGTAAAGTATTTTTCTCTCTCTCTCTTATGATAATCCCATGACCACTCAGAATTTTGGAATCCATATGTGGATTGTGAACTAATTAGTTCTAAATGGATTTAGAGTCATCCAATGTGATCCCATCCAATCAGATGCCTTCAGATGTGTTGGATCTCCAAGCCAATGATCACGCTGATTGGGAGTTATAGGAGATTAAGTACAAAACATGGTACTAGATTGGGGGGCGGGGGGCGGAATCAACTTTAATCAGTTAATCCTGATCTATTTTCTAAATTAGTTTAATGGCAGCTATAAATAATCCTCGACATACATCAATTCATTTAGTGACCGCTCGAAGCTACAACAGCACTGAAAAAAGTGACATGACCATTTTTCACACGACCATTGCTGCATCCCCATGGCCGCATTGTCAAAATTCAGACGCTTGGCAACTGATTCATATTTATGACGGTTGCAGTGTCCCGGGGTCATGTGATCCCCTTTTGTGACCTTCTGACAAGCGAAGTCAATGGGGACGTCAGATTCCCTTAACCGTGTTACCAACTTAACAACTGCAGTGATTCACTTAACAACCGTGAACTAGAAAGACTGTAAAATGAGGCAAAGTTCACTTAAAAATGTCTGACTTAGCAACAGGAATTTTTGGCTCAGTTGTGGTTATAAATTGAGGACTACCTGTAATTATTGGATTACAATCAGCGGTGGGTTTCCAATATTCTTACCACCGGTTCGCTGTGCGCACACTCGCTTCGTGTGCACGTGTGTCATATGCACATGTGCCTGGCCTTCCGCACATGTGTTTTGCTCACGTGTGCGCCTTCTGCGCATGTGCCTGGCCCTTAAAATGTGGCTAAATAGGATGGCATTACATCCAGACAGGTGGGCTGGTCCACCTGCAGTCGCCGCTACTGGTTCGCCTGAACCCATACAAACTGGCTGAATACCACCTCTGATTACAATAGATATAAATTAAGTGAACTCATCTAATGGGATGCTCCTGGATCTACAGTCTCAAATAGCATAGATTATGATCAGGAACAGGAGAATTTACCTCAGTATTCAGTTCATTTATTTTTTTATTTATTTGTATTTCCCATATCTCAACCACCCAGTTCCCTCCCTCATCTGAGCCACAAGTAAGCCTAGTCTTGGGTCAAATGGTGTCTAGTTGACACGATCTAGGAGGAGTTCTTATGGTCTTAATTTGTTTTGCAAACTCACCAATGGTATAAATTTGCAACTTGACAAAAATGATTCTGAGGGAGAGAGACAGAGAATGGGGGAAAAGTGTAGTTGGTTCACGAGCTTTGTTTACTGGTAAAACTGCAGTGGAATCTTCCAGAAAGCTCTTTCATTTGGCACTGTGGATTTCATGGAATGCAAAATACAACTTTAACTTGCTTTAGCTGCTCTTTGGGATGCAGTGTAAAAATAACAGATGTGCCAAGCTTTCTGGGAAAGAAGGAAAAATACACACAAACATCTGAACCTTACATCTGCCAGCTGTTGATGCTGTGAGTACCATAAGATTTCAACAGCGTAGAACTGGGAGAAAAATTTCTACGCTGACTTGGAGTCTTTAAACAGTTTTAATTTCTTCTCCTACGACCCTCCTGTCTAATCAGCCCTGACTGGCCTGTTCAACCCACCAAACATGCAATGACCCCTCGCCCACGGCCGTGCACAAGGAAAATAAAATCCATCAGGCTTTATTAACACCCATGATTGCAAATTCACTTACAGGAAGCAGCGAGCAGTTAACAATCTCTGCAGAATAACAGCAGAGATGATATCATCCTGCACCTTCTAAAGGCAACCCAATGTTTAAAGAAAGCAAACCTATCATTAATCAACAGAATGATTGATTAATAGCTATGAAGATTGCTAAACATTGAGGCTCCAGTCTGAAGGCTTTATAAAATACGGAGCGCGTTATGTCTTTGGAGATTCTCAGTCATCCAGATCATGGTTGTCCCAAAGGTGCTTTTTTCAAGAGGCAACTGGACTTTCTTTATTTTTCCTTGAAGACATTTTGCTTCTCATCCAAGAAGCTTCTTAAGTTCTGGAGTGTATACTCTGTGGAGTGTATAGTGAGATGGGGATTGAGAAGGTGAAGTTGCTTGATGAAGAAAGGAGACATAAGTACTCAAGAATTAAATCCCTCGCATCCTGGACATAAATTGTTTCAACTCCTACCCTCAAAACAACGCTAAAGCACTGCACACCAGAACAACTAGACACAAGAACAGTTTTTCCCCGAAGGCCATCACTCTGCTAAACAAATAATTACTTCAACACTGTGAAATTGGTTACTAAGTTTGCACTACTATTAATCTGCTCATCATTCCCATCACCCATCTCCTTCCACTTATGACTGTAACTTTGTTGCTTGTATCCTGATGATTTATACTGATATTGATTGTTTCCTGATTGCTTATTTGTAGCCTATGACTATCATTAAATGTTGTATCATTAAGTGTTAAATTTGTACCCTATGACTATCATTAAGTGTTTTAAGTGTTGTACCTTGATTAAGGTATCTTTTCTTTCATGTACACTGAGAGCATATGCACCAAGACAAATTCCTTGTGTGTCTAATCACATTTGGCCAATAAAAATTCTATTCTATTCTATTCTATTCTATTCTATTCTATTCTATTCTATTCTATTCTATTCTATTCTATTCTATTCTATTCTATTCTATTCTATTCTAAATGGCCAAGTTCAAGGTGTAGAAGGGCAATAGTGAATTCAAAGATAGGAACTATCTATTCTTAATGGCTCAACAGAAGAGCCAATTAATTACAGGTCTGATAGACAATCTTCACTTACAATGGGCTCAAATAGAGGCTAAACAGTCAAGGGTTTGGGATCCTTTAATATGGATTCCTGCACTGAGCATGGAGCAGAGGATTGCACAATGGCATAAAGATACCTAGAGTTATTGGATTAAATTGGGTAATCCATGTAAATTTGCAGAACGAACGAATGAATACGGGTGTATCATCTCTAGGTTTTCTTGACTGAAGGATTTATGAATAAAGAACTGACTTCCAAAGAAAGGCTTACAAATAAATTATATTAATTAAACTATTTATTTATTTATTTGAAAGGGTTATTTCACACCATTCCTCCAGGAGACCATGACAGAGAATGGAGTACTGTCTTCCAATGAAGGGGGTTTTGTACGGGTTAAATTTTGCTGGAGATGTGATCTCAAACCATCTAGTCCAGGGGTCTCCAACCTTGGCAATTTGAAGCCTGGAGAACTTCAACTCCCAGAATTCCCTAGCCAGCTTTGCTGGCTGGGGAAATCTGGGAGTAGAAGTCCTCCAGGCTTCAAGTTGCCAAGGCTGGAGACCCCTGATCTAGTCAGTCTTCATACAGGAGTGTGGAATCAGACCGTGAAACCTACCTATAGGCCTTTTCCCTCTAGTTCCTCATGAAACACATTTTCATACACACCAACACACACACTTGCATTGAACTTTCAACTCCCTGAAATAAATTTAAGAAAAGTGTGATCCTCGACTCGTCCAGGGATGTCTCCATGGGGATACCTTACGCAAGATACTTACCATATAAGTAAAAATGCCTCAAAGAAAAGATGGGAAAAAGACAGTCGGATCACATCACTGACGGAGTAAAGAGCAATGGCCGATCTTTCTCCCATCACTAGAATGAACACCAGTGGTGAAATCTGAACCGGTTTACTACCAGTTTGCTGGCTGTACGCCAAACATGTGCTGCACGAGCACGCGCGCAGTGCACATCAAAAGGAGGCATGGAGTAAGTAGAACAGCGCACGTGTGTGTGTGTGTGTGTGTGTGTGTGTGAGAGAGAGAGAGAGAGAGAGAGAGAGAGATCAGCGGTGATGCGCAATCTTTTTTTTTTTACTTTTAAAAGCATTTTTTTACAACCTATTCGACTTTAAAAAATGCTTTTAAAAGTAAAAAAACAGGCTCTGACAATTGCACGGCTCAGCTGTGATCGTCAGAGCCTTTTTAAAAAACTTTTAAAAGCATTTTTTACAACCTATTCCTACCATTCGGGTGGGAAAAGCGAGGGAGCTGGAAAGAAGCGGCAAGCGGTTGATTGGGTGAGCGCAGGCGATTGGGTGAGCATGGGTAGGGGGGGAGGGATTTTTTGCTACCGGTTCTCTGAACCACCCGCAAGCATCGCTACCAGATCGGCCGATCCGATCCTAACCGGGAGCATTTCACCCCTGGTGAACACCTTTCAAACTAGCCAGAAACAAGCATAGAAGTATAGAAAACTGGGCGGGGTGGGGGGGGAGAACAATTTCAGTCTAGTGGTTTTAGGAAGCCCTCAGTCTCAAGTATACAATTATAGAATCACAAAGCACAACCAGATATCAGCATGAACATATTATTTTCCAGCCTCTGAGTTGACAGAAAAGAAGTCCAATATAAATTGCACTGCCGTAACTATTGATCCCAATTTCTGCCTTAGGAACCAGGTCAGTGATTGGTCTGTTGTTAGAGGTTAAATATGGATCAAGTTACGGAAAGCGATGGGTGGCTTTGTTTCATTCCCCATCAACCACTACCTGTTTACTGGGAAAAACAACCACAGAATTGTTCTGCTTAATATTTAGTGGGGCAGAGTTGGGAGAGGTAGGTGGAAGTCTGTGGAAGGGAATTTAACTGAGGAACAAGTATTTTTGCACCCGAGACCTGTCAATCAAGCTTTTCCCAGACAACCATGTGCAAACATAGCTCAATTGACGGCTTGCAGGTGCCAAGAAAGAACATGGGATGGTGCACCAAATACTAAAAACTGGTCCAGTGGTCTTTCAAAAGAGCAGTCAATCCATGCGCATCAGGGGTATGTGCAAGACTTGACAAATGTTTTGGCAGGTGTGAATCAAGTATTACATAAGTAAATGCCTCAGTGAAGGTTTTCCGAGCCAGTGCCCAGAGAGTTGTGTGCTCACAACAGCCTAAAGTAGCCAACAGAGACTAGGTAGAGTCCACTTTTCAACTGTATCACGAACCACATCATTCTTTAAGGATATTAAAAGCTGACAAAAACGCTCTCAAGTTGAAGAGGAAAAACACTAAAAGTAGAACAACTAAAGGTGATTTCCAGCTGTCTGGAACTGTGGACTGGGGTTGAGGCAACGGCAACATCTTGAGACTATGCTTCTAAAAATGGATAGTGGGGTATGTTTGTATTTCATTCAAAAAATATTCAAGTGAGCCCAGAGAGTTCAAAAGAATTGTTAAGGCTATTGAGCATCTTTTGGTGTCTCAGTGACTTAAAGATGCTGTAATGGTCTCTGCTCCAGCGGTTTGAGCCCTAGCACCACGTGGCAGCAGTGAGCTCCTGTCACTAGCCTCAGCTTCTGTCCACCTAGCAGTTGGAAAGCATGCTACATGCAAGTAGATAAATAGGTACCATACCACTTTGGTGGGAAAAGTGGTAGCATTTCATGTGGATGGTTGGATCCCTGCCTGTGCTGGACCTACTTAGATGCAATGCCTGACTGCGAGGCAACATCAGTGGTCCCTGGATGATGTTGTTGGATGCTACTCATCTTTCTAGTGCAAAGCTAGTTCACCCCTTATGGTGCACTCTGGATAAGCACATGGGCACAAAACTAAATGAACTAGCACTACTAGTAACATCCAGGCTAATTGTACCATTGCCATAGGCTAAATAAATAAATAATCATTCAACACATCCAGTATTGTAACTGATCCCACTGTTAAAGAGGGCAGCATTTCTTGACATTCAATCAAACTTTGTTTTGTTAGACTTATTCTATCAGGATCTCATAGCAATTTACCTCAGAATCTCCTTTCATTTTATTTCCACCAAATCTGTTCCACGAGGTAGGTTGCGCTGAGAGATTATTCTGTGATTCAGAGAGGACTTAAAGATGAATTTCTCCAATCCTAGACTACTTTTTGTACCACACTGACTTTCAGCAACTGGCCTTCCTGCAACTTAAATTCCATTATTTTTTTGTTCTGTCTGGTGGAAATAATTTTGACCTTCCTCTGAGGGGATGTTATGCCTTTTTAGGGTTGTTAAGGTAAAACTCAGAATGCTACCATCGCTCACTTTGACTTTTCATCGCAGAATTAAATATCACTCATTCTCTAAGCTTGGTTGTTTCATTACCTAAACTAGGTAACATCATCAGTGCTAGCAACGAAGCTTAGCAAGCCCGCCCACCCATTTCCACCCTGAGCTACAAATATTCTCCTTTATTGATTACTCATTCCTTTGATGTCACTTCTTGGAACTTAGTTTTCTAGGTTTTTGAGCGCATTTGTTGTGTTGAACTCGTTCTGGATTTCCTAAATCCTTCATAATGCTTGAGGAGGCACCTGACCAATGCAGAATAAAACAATATTTGCATCCCTTTTCCTAGGGTGATAATGTCACATGTAATTTAAATAGCCATCCAGAAAAAGGTTTTCACTGACGGGCATCCATCTAAAAACACAATTTCATTTTTAAAAAAAATAATAATGATTTATTATATTTGTAGGTCTTGCATTTTTTAAAAAAGAAAGGGTTTTTTTGCAAGTGAAAAAATAAAGGACATTTTGTTTTACAATAGTATTTTATGTTAAGTTTTGCTAAAATCGTCATGGCTTATTTAAAGAAAGACCCTCTTGTTTTTAAAAGCTAACAAAGGGAAAGAAGGTTTTGTTGGTTTTTTTGCGTTTCTATCCTGTTGCAGCTCTGTTCAGTCAATTACAGATTTGCTCTTCCAAGCAAAATGATTCACTTGGTGACCAAGGTTGCAAAGAGTCATCGAAGTTGTAAATCTGAATTCTGCTCTTCCGTGCAAACTCTGCACTGACACCAACAGCCCTTGAAAATAATGGATTTATTGGCTGTGACATTTGGGGACTTCTGAAAGGAGGACTCAAAACCTCCAAAGATCACAAAGGGGGGGAAAAAAACCTCACTTGTAGCTCTGCAGAAGAGGGATTCCATCCTAATCTAGCCAATGAAAACCAATATGAGTATTTGCTTTAGGGACCTGCCCTTGTAGCTCTTCGTTGTTGCAATCTTTTCCTCAACAGATTCTCTGTTCAGTTAGGTAGAGGGGCCTGTTCCGTATTTTCCTACTGAAATTATTTACTGGATATTATTTACTGAATCAGTATTTTTATGATCGAGAACATTATGCCAATATGCAGAAGAATAGAAGGTGCACATTATTCAAAGGGAAATCATTGATAATCCATCTGTTCAGAGATGCATCTTAAGTTAACCACATTCAAAAGATAGTTGTTGGCACAGTGTATTAATCTAGGAACCAGGTTGTTATTGACGTAGATAAGCAAACATGACTTGGATTTGTATGGGGGGGTCACAGATGACCATATAATCCAAGGGTGCTATTCAGCAGGTTCTGTCAGGTTCTGGAGAACCGGTAGTGGAAATTTTGAGTAGTCCAGAGAACCAGCAAATACCACTTCTGGCTGCCCCAGAGTGGGGTGGGAATGGAGATTTTACAGTATCCTTCCCCTGGAGTGGGGAGGGAATGGGGATTTTGCAGTATCCTTCCCTTGGAGTGGGGAGAGAATGGGGATTTTGCAGTATCCTTCCCCTGGAGTGGGGAGGGAATGGGAAGTTTGCAATATCCTTCCCCAGGAATGGAGAGGGAATGGAGATTTTGCAATATCCTTCCCCTGCCATGTCCATCAAGCTATGCCCACAGAACTAGTAGTAAAAAAATTTGAATTCCACCACTGATATAATCAACTCTGATTTACTGGTTTGGGGGGCTGTTTTCCTGGTATACTCCCCAGATCCTCCTCCCCCCCCCGTGGTTGTGCTACTTGGAGACAATGGGAACTGTAGTACAAGGTACGTGGTGAGAACTCACTCAGGCATGGCTGCTGTAGCCCATTTTTACTTTTCAGATCCAAAGATTTGGATTGAAGAGTTTCATTCGAGGCATATGAACAGGAATGATCATATCAGTGGTGGGTTGCCCCCAGTTCGGAACGTTTCTCCCAAACCGGTAATAAAACTGGGGAGAAACTCCGCCAACCGACCCCGAGGTCATCAGGAAGAGAGAGAGAGAGAGAGAGAGAGTGAGTGAAGCAAGCGCGTGCAAGCAATCCCATTGCAAACCGGTAGTAAAGGTAAGTAGAACCCACCCCTGGATCATATCCTTCATCTATTGCAGTGGTCACCAATTGGTAGTCCATGGACCACTGGTGGTCCACGAGAAAATTTTGATGGTCCACAGAAAAATTATTTGCATTTTTAATATTGCACTAAATCAATGGTCCTCAAACTATGGCTCCTGGGACGGATACATGCAATGAACGTTTGTGTTGCTGCAGAGAGTCTTCCCCTTTGAGTCTTTTTGTGTGGGTTGGAGGGGGGCAGAAATTCTGATTTAGGCTCTATTTCAGCCTCCTTTTGTGTGGTGTGGGGCTTTGGGCAAAGGCTGGAGGGAAGTGCCACTGGTGGCGAAGACCTGGAAGGCCTGCCTTGTTCCAGTGGGACTGCATCATAGCCTGGAACTGGCTGACCATCTCAGCCCGCTGAGCCTCCAGACGCCTGGAGTACCTGGCCTTGGACTCCCACAGGTCTTTCCTCTGCTTGGAAAGCTTATGCTCATAGTCCTCAGTTAGGTGCTTCTGCTAAGCCTCCTTCTTGGGTCACATCCAATTTGAACTGAGCTGTTTTGCCAGTTCTTTCTCGTGGTAGCTGCTTAGCTCCAACAACTGCTTCCTGTTGGGGCCCTAAGGAGCCCGGGCAGGGAGGCGAGGAGTTGGCCACACCCACCCAATCACATGACCATCTAGCCACGCCCATCCAGCTGGCCATTAGACAGATCATATTAGTGGTCCACGGGATTTAAAATTATGAACTTAGTGGTCCCTGAGGTCCGAAAGGTTGGGGACCCCTGATCTATTGCAAAGCTTGAGTCTGCAGGTGCTTCTAACATACTTCAGCCCAGAAAAGAAGGGGATGAAGACTTAAAAGAATTCACAAGTAAATTACCAACTTCTTGGTAAGCTAGAAAAAAATGGGATAGATAGCATCACCATCAGGGGATGGAGGAGAAGCAGCTACCTCTGAACTCCAGCAGTAGTTTGACAGGAAAATTGCCCCAAACAGTGACAAGGAGTAAGAGAGATTAAAGTCTTGCCACTTCAGAGCTACCACATTTGCTATCTGAGGAAGCCAAGAAACAGAGAATATTTCTAGAGAAACGAAGTGTTTTTACTTTGAAGAAATAAAGAATTATTTTGCCCGGGCTTGACTTACGGATTAGTAAAAACGCAAGTGAGACTGTAACAAGCTGGAAGGTGGTTTCCCCTCCCTCCCACCCACCACCCACACCGCCCAAACTTTCCAAGAATCACAACAGAACAAAGTTTATAAACCAGAGCGATTTCTTTACGTGACCACAATCCTATTCTACTATGAGTTCCGGATAACCTTCCTTGGGTTGTCTTATTGTCGTATTTCTAATTTATTTGTTTTCCAAACTATTTGTAAATCATGATCTGGCAGCTGATTCTTTGTTTAAGGGAATTAGCTCATACATTTTAGCCGCAGTGCTCAGAAAAGTGTGGGAAATACTATCGTTGCTTATTCTCTTGTTCCTTCTGTACAATACTACCAAGGTGGCCTTGAAATCATTTATGGCAATTCCTCAGGGTTCGTTGAGAACGATTTGAATGGTTTGCTAAGGATTTAACATAGGTCCTGGAGAGCAAGGCAGGGTAGATTCTCAGCCAATAAGGGTAGATTTCCACGTCCGTTCTGAGTTGCCAATATCTAGAAGGCCACTAAGGTAAAGGTTCCACTCGCACATATGTGCTAGTCATTCCTGACTCTAGGGGGCGGTGCTTATCTCCGGTTCAAAGCTGAAGAGCCAGCGCTGTCCGAAGAGGTCTCCGTGGTCATGTGGTCAGCATGACTCAATGGCGATGGCGCATGGAACGCTGTTACCTTCCCACCAAAGGTGGTCCCTATTTTTCTACTTGCATTTTTTACGTGCTTTCAAACTGCTAGGTTGGCAGAAGCTGGGATAAGTACGCGGCACCAGGGATTCAAACCGCTGCACTGCCGATCTTTCGATCGACGAACTCAGTGTCTTAGCCATTATATAGTAGCAAATAGATAGCATTTTCTGTACCTTTTTATTGCCATCTAAGGCAGGGGTCCCCAAACCCTGGTCTGTGTCCTGGCACCGGACCATGGCATGCCACAAACCGGATAATGCAAACAAGCAAAGCCCCATTCGTGGTATGCAGCCACACCTCCCCTGTGGTCCATGGAAAAACCTTTCTCCACCGAACCAGTCCCTGATGTCCAAAATGTTTGGGGCTACTGACCTAAAGGATCTCATCTGGTATCTCTTGTGAGCATCTAGTGATTCTCTGGATTTTTAAAAACCTAACACAATTAAATTTCGCTGTGACTAAAATTCTGTGAAGCTAAGTTATGCTGCAGAACTTTGATTGTTCTAAGGCAGGGCTGTCAAACTCGCAGCCCATGGGCGGATGCATCACGGGCTGGCCATGCCCACACCCGGTTTAGCGAAGAGGGGGAAGTCGTGATACGTCATGTGACGCTGCTGTGATGACGCGAGTTTGACATCCCTGTTCTAAGGTCACTCAATGGATTTTGCAATTATGTTAGGAAGAAGATTCTGACATGTCCAGTGTCTTACACTAAGGAGAAGAAAGCAACATAGGGACTCATTTCCAAGATTATCAAAAGATGTTACTAATTAGAAAAGGCAATAAGGTAAGGTAAAGGTTCCCCTCACACATACGTGCTAGTCGTTGCCGACTCTAGGGGGCGGTGCTCATCTCCATTTCAAAGCCGAAGAGCCAGCGCTGTCCGAAGACGTCTCCGTGGTCATGTGGCCGGCATGACTCAACACCAAAGGCGCACGGAACGCTGTTACTTTCCCACCAAAGGTGGTTCCTATTTTTTCTACTTGCATTTTTACGTGCCCTCGAAATTGCTAGGTTGGCAGAAGCTGGGACAAGTAACGGGAGCTCACCCTGTTACACGGCAGCACTAGGGATTCGAACCGCCGAGCTGCCGACCTTTCGATCGACAAGCTCAATGTCCTAGCCCCTGAGCCACTGCGTCCCTAGAACAGGCAATATTAGACAACAAATCCATTGACTTGCCTGATTCAAGCAATCAACTTGTAGTCTGCATTCAGACAATAGAGTAAACGGGTTATTTCTGTGTTTGCATAACACACTGAATCCTAGATTAACCAAACATGTTGGATTTAACAGAATGTGTTACAACACATGTACACGTACCCAGGTGTACAGAAAAACCTACTCAAAATGAACAAGAACAAGTTTGCATCTGTGCAGATGAACCAGCTAGCTCTTTATCTTATCTTATTGTATGAATATTGGTTGCAACATTATTGATCTCCTGAAGGAGAATCAACATGCTTACTTTCATAATAGCAACAGCACTTAGACTTATATACCCTTTCACAGTGCTTTACAGCCCCATCTAAGCGGTTTACAGAGTCAGCATATTGCCCCCAACAGTCTGGGTCCTCATTTTACCGATCGCGGAAGGGTGGAAGGCTGAGTCAACCTTGAGCTGATGAGACTCTATACCAGGGGTCTGCAACCTTAAACACTCGAAGAGTCATTTGGACCCATTTCCCAGAGAGAAAAAAAAAAACCACCAGGAGCCACAAAACCTGGGTGGGCGTGGCCAACTCGATGTCACTCACTCCCATTCACATGGCCAGGG
The DNA here is from genome assembly GCF_028640845.1 of Ahaetulla prasina. Classification (NCBI taxonomy): domain Eukaryota; kingdom Metazoa; phylum Chordata; class Lepidosauria; order Squamata; family Colubridae; genus Ahaetulla; species Ahaetulla prasina. The sequence continues at coordinate 16,901,042 of NC_080543.1, forward strand.
GTGGTATTCACTTGCTTTCCCTAAGGGTTCGCAAATGTGCGCATGCTGCTTCTCTACCCCCGCATCGTCATCCTTACCTTCTCAGGCCAGGCGAGGAGTGACTGGAAGGGGACGGCGAGGGGCAGGGCCAGCCAGTGATGGGACAGGGAGCCGCAGCAGAGGACCAAAAGAGCAGCAAGTGGCTCCAGAGCCACGGGTTGCCGACACCTGCTCTATACTATTTCAGACAAGTGGCTGTTCAGTCTCTTCTTAAAAGCCTCCAATGAGGGAACACAACTTCTGAAGGCAAGTTGTTCCTTCGTTCTAGGCCGCTTCTCTCCTCAATGAGCTTCCGTCCATTGTTTCTTGTCTTGTCTTGTCTTCTGATGCTTTGGAGAATAGCTTGACCTCCCCTCTCTTCTTTGTGGCAGCCCCTCAAATATTGGAACACTGCTATCATGTCACCCCATGTCTTTCTTTTCACTAGATTAGAAACCAAATTTCATATTCTGTTCTTCCTGCTCAAAAGACTGTTTTCCCTCGTCTGATGCCATTTAAGAGGGTTGGGGCAGGAATTTCCAGAATTTTGAGCTAGTGCAACCATTTTTTTCCTCCCGTCTTTTCTGTAATTCTCAGAAAATAAACACAGGGAGGTTAAGTGGTGTTTAAATCTGAACCACAGAATTGTGCCTTGACTGAATGTACCAGAATCCTTTATTTTATTACAACACTTGGGGAATAAATTGCATTTAAAAACATGCAATTCTGTTCAAGGGTTGACATAATAAACATCCCACAATTAAATGGTTATAATATGATTTGCCCTCCCTGTGGTGGGAAAGTTAATCTATATAAAGCTGCCCTAAATACATTTTAGCAAAGAAGAGGGAGAAGTGCATTTAGGGGAATCGGATTTCCATTAGGAAAAAGAACAAGAGCGAGAGAGAACAAAGTACATCCCTGGAAAATAAAAGGAACCTTCCAAAACCTCTTTCAAAACTTGAATGTTCAAACAGATGAACATGGAACAACATTGCAGAGGGTATAAATATTTGGGATGAGATGAAGAACATATTGAAAGCATATGTAGCCTCATGTTAGTTCCGAAAGACAATATTTAGCTAGCCAAATGGAAAAAGAAAGCCAGGGACCAATTTACTTGGAAAGAAAAGAGAAAATCCAGAATAATAAAACAACAGAGTTGGAAGGGACCTTGGAGGTCTTCTAGTCCAACACCCTGCTCACGCAGGAAACCCTGTACCATTACAGACAAATGGTTTATAGGGTGGAGGCCAGTAAGCCCACAACAATACTCGACCACAACAATTCAAACCACAACAATACTCGAGCACAAAATAGATACAAACTTAAAGTGAACCGCTCCAAACTTGATTGCAGAAAATATGACTTCAGTAACAGTTGTTAATGCCTGGAATGCACTACCAGACTCTGTGGTCTCATCCCAAAACACCCAAAACTTTAACCTAAGACTGTCTACTGTTGACCTCATCCCATTCCTAAGAAGTCTGTAAGGGGCGTGCTATAAGAGCACCAGCGTGCCTACCGTCCCCGTCCTAATGTTCCCTTAAACTGTCTTCATTTTATGTATTCAATTCATGCTTATACTTATATATATATTATCTAATATGTACTCAACAAAATAAAAATAAATAAATAAAATAAAAATGCTCTTCTGGCCCTTGGAGGACTTTTGGAAAGAAATGGCTAAAAGGTTTTGAGGGCATAGGATCAGAGGTGGTATTCAGCTGGTTCACACCAGTTCAGGCGAACCGATAGCAGAGATCGTGGGTCACCCGCCCATCCCAATGCTATGCCATCCTATTTAGCTATTTTTTTGAGGCCAGGCACATGTGTGGAAGGCCAGGTAAGACAGTCTGTTATTAACACAGCTGCCTGCAATTACTGCAGATTCAAGTCCCACCAGGCCCAAGGTTGACTCAGCCTTCCATCCTTTATAAGGTAGGTAAAATGAGGACCCAGATTGTTGGGGGCAATAAGTTGACTTTGTATATAATATACAAATGGATGAAGACTATTGCTTAACATAGTGTAAGCCGCCCTGAGTCTTCAGAGAAGGGCGGGATATAAATGCAAATAAAAAAAAAAAGGTGCATTGAGAACCAGTGATAACAATATCTGAAACCTACCTCTGCATAGGATCTATGTTGCCTATGCCTGTTTTATGGCCTCAATTAGCCCTATATGAAGTGAGTGTGTAGTCTATGTTCAGTAATAATACGCAACTTGCATTTCAAGAAAACTTTGATATCTTCCTTCCAGGTAAGGTTACCCAGAAGTTTCCCAGTTGATCTTCGGCTTTTTTCAGCATGTTGAACTGAGAAATCAAAATCCCCTATGAAAAACCATCCTTCTAAAGATATTATGATCTTCTACCACATAGTAGGGAGGTCAAAGGCCAGATTTGAATGACGTGATATCCACTTCAAAAAGCGAGTGTAAAGTAAAGTTGATTTCTATCACAGTATGCTGGGAATTTTATATTTTTATTTTGACTAGGTATAGATCTGTTCACCACTTGCTGACAAAGGAAATAAAAAGAAGAAGCAATTCATATGTTATTTAGAAAGCACTAATAAACCCATCCAAGCATGGGACCAGCGGCCCAGAATTATAGACTAAGACAGGCGGCCATAGAAATTGAATGAATGAATGAATGAATTACAGCATTATCTGCTTAAAATGTTTGCTCTGTTGTTATTGGCTTCTTAAGCCTGACTTCCCCAGCTGAACACTCTCCAGTATGATGGCCATGCTGGCTACAAGATATGGACATCATAGTCCATATCTTCTAGGGAGACTTGAGTCTGGGCAAGTTTCCTAGTCTACACTAGCTGGTAGCCCCAGCTTTCGTGTGTGTGTCTTTGCATAAAACGTGTTCCCATTTTTAGAAGCTTTGGACAGAGCATATTTACCCAGTAAACCAATTTAATTTGCTCTGAGATATTTTGGTCTATCCTGCAAACATGAGTATTAAATGTCCTTATGAAAAGTAGCCACTGTGTGGTGTGTACAAGAGACATTTCAAAACTCAAATACCATCGCTCACAAGTTGGAGAGAACACATTAGTTCTATTTTAATATGTAAATTAAGAATTGGAACGGTAGGATTCAGGGATCTGTAACTGGTCTTATAAAGGCAGATAGAGAGAACAGTATGTTCAAGTGAACCCACCCCTCATTTCTTTACAGAAGAAGTCATATCCATCAACCATATTCTAACAGTTCCTGCTATCAAGAATGCAGTCTTCAGAATTGTGAAGGAACCCATGCTTATATGGACTGTAGAGCTTTCCCTTACAAATAGGTATTCAACAGTGGTGAAATCCGAACTGGTTTACTACCGGTTTGCTGGCTGCGCATGCGCGCTGTGTGTGCGCATGAGCACTGCACACCACCCACCAAATGAGAGGTGTGCACATGTGCGCAGTGCAAGCCAAAGGGAGGCATGGACTAAGTAGAACAGCGCGGGTGTGTGGGTGTGGGTGTGATCAGCTGTGGCGCACGATCTTTTTTTTTACTTTTAAAAGCATTTTTTTACAACTATTCGGCCGAACAGGTTGTAAAAAATGCTTTTAAAAGTTAAAAAAAAGGCTCTGACATTCGCACAGCTCAGCTGTGATCATCAAAGCCTTTTTTTTTTACCTTTTAAAAGCATTTTTCAAAAGAGTCAGCAAGCCGGCGATTGGGTGGGCTTGGTTGGGGGGTGGGACGGATTTTTGCTACTGGTTCTCTGAACCACCCACTGCCATCGCTACCGGATTGGCCGATCCGGTCCAAACCTGGAGAATTTCACCCCTGGCATTCAGGGTTCCTATCCATTGTGTGGATGATCTATTGAAGTGTCCTGAGCAACAACAAATAAAGTCACGCTTTCATGTGAAATCAGAGGAACAACAAGTGGAAAACAAATGATCTAATGTAAAATTCAGTTCACATCTGGCCAAAACCACTTCTCATGTGCATAAATCATCCCAGGCTGTTTTCTTAAGTTGTCCTAAAGTACATGGGAGTTATTATAGAATATGTTCCTTCTTAAAATGCCAGAGAATTCTCTGTGAAAAATTGTTGCCCGGGGTGTGGGGGGCAGACATAAAGGCTCTAAAAACTCAACTTTGCCTGCAGAAATTTTGCTAATCATTTGTGATACCATTGGTGACTTTTTTCCAAGTTAATTGCTTTATGGCAGTTTATAAAGTTCGAACTTTTGAGATGACTCCTCTTCCCCTCGATATTTTTCTACCTTCAACCCTGCAAGCTGATTCAATAAACCCAATGCTAGCTCAGAAAGAAATGGATCTCACAGCAGTCATATTTTTTGTATGTATAGATACTGCTGCACCAAAACACAAGAGCAAACGGAAAGGAAAATATTGCCTATGAGATAGATCTAACAGATCGGAGAAAGAAAGGGGAAATCCACTCAACTCATCTAGGAATATATGACTGCATCCTTTTAGAGGGTTGTTGAAGCACTTGGAGGTTTATCTGTGTCCTCAGAGTCACCTGAGGACACAGATAAACTACAGGAACCAGGAGAACTACTTAGGTGACCCTGAGGACACAGATAAACCTCCAAGTGCTTCAACCACCCTCTAAAATCGTGATGGCGAACCTATGGCGCACATGCCCTCTCTGTGGGCACACACGCCATTGCCAGCTCCTCTTCTGGTTCCTGGTGTGCATATGCACGCTGGCCAGCTGGTCTTCATGGCGCCGGAGTGCTGGAAAACAGCCAAAACCCAGGCCATTTTTCGGGCCATTTTCAGACTGTTTTTGGCCCGAAAAATGGCTGGAAAAAAGCCTGAAAACGACCAAAAAACAGGCATGCGCATGTTGGCCGGCTGGTCTTCAGGTTTCCGGTGCGCACACATGCACGTACGTTCTGGTTTGGGCCACTCAGTGCCAAAAAGGTTTGCCGTCACTGCTCTAAGGGGATGCAAATCACCATCTGTCTTTAAGGAATATAAAGCCTTCCATCCCCCACTATCCTGTCAGAGCTGAAGAAGCTTCTTGAATCAGGGGTCTCCAACCTTGGTCCCTTTAAGACTTGTGGACTTCAACTCCCAGAGTCCCGCTGGCTGAGGGACTCTGGGAGTTGAAGTCCACAAGTCTTAAAGGGACCAAGATTGGAGACCCCTGATGACTGAGAATCTCTACAGACTTTTATAATTTGCCATATCTAATGATATAGCCTTCTCTGGTTCATTTTTTAAAATATGTATTTTTAAAAAAATATATTTTATTAAACTTTTTTTACATTAAAAACATAGAAAAAAAGGAAAAGGTTATATTACTTAACAGCTATTTGTGGTGTTTTTCTTATAACAATAATCCGTGCAATGATTACAAACATTAAATTATTTGTGTTCTTGTTTTATCTATTGTTTATACTTAGTAACTAAATATCCTTATCTATCTCCTTTCTATCCGTTTATACCACTGTTCCCATATATTATAAAATACCAATGTCTCTTTATCTTTTAAACTCAGCATTAGTTTGCCCATTTCTGCGCAGTTCATGTTCTTTTGTATAACAAGTTTCTCTGTAGGTATACATGGCTGTTTCCAACATTGAGCGAAGGCCATCCTACCAGCAGTTAATATGTGTAGTATTAAATATTTTATACTCTTCACGTATTTTTTTTTTGAAAATCCTCAGTAAAAAGAGTTCCGGTTCTAGATCCAATTGTTCATTAGCGATTTCCTGTAGACATAAATATGTATTTTATGTGTGTATTCTTTTTTATGTTCTCTGGACAACCCTTGAATTGTAACTGACAAATTCAGTCTGAACTCAAAAGCCCCAAGAGCTATGGGAGTCCGTCTCAACTGTTGAATTTATTTTTCTATGAGTGACAGACTTCTCATCTATCTTCAAGCTGTCAACATTTCTTTGAAGGGAAAAGCCTTCCTGTTATACCTCGTAAACAGAAATGTAGACAGCGGTTTACATTTGGGGAATATACTGTACAGCAGGTAGCGGATACACACTATACATTAACAAGAGTTGTCAGAGAAATGTAGTTTGGAAAAGATCATACTTCCTAAAGCTTTACAATATTTGAAACAAGCAATTGCCCTTCTTTTCCACTACGATGACAGAGGCTTTCTAACTCTGCAATATCGTACCTGTCTAAAATGATATAAATGATTTACGAGACCCTCCCAAATAAAACCAAATAACCAGTGAATAAAGAAAGAAAACCTCTGGGATTGATTAGATGGTAAGATTCATGGATTGAGCCATTTCTTAAAACCTATTATAGTTTTTTTTAAAAAAAACATTTTTAACAGATTTAACAGATTAACTGAGTTGAAAGGGACTTTATAGGTCATCTAGTCCAACCCCCCACCCCCGCTCAAGCAAGAGACCCTACACCATTTCTGACAAATGTCAGTCCAATCTTTTCTTGAAAGTCTCAAGGAATGAAGCTTGAGAATTTTAAACCTTCCTAGATGCTTGCTTTGGCATCTTTCCTGCATTGGCTGAGCAAATTTGATCAAATAACCCTCCTCCCCATTTGCTAACTGCACCCTAGAGGGGGGTTATGAGCCATAGGTTGACAACTCCAGTCATAAAATATTTTGGGGAAACTAGTTGTTTTATACTTAAAGGTAAAGGTTCCCCTTGCACATACATGCTAGTCGTTCCCGATTCTAGGGGGAAGTGCTCATCTCCATTTCAAAGCCGAAGAGCGCATCGCTGTCCGAAGAAGTCTCCGTGATCATGTGGCCGGCATGATTCAATGTCCAAGGTGCACGGAACGCTGTTACCTTCCCACCAAAGGTGGTCCCTATTTTTCTACTTGCATTTTTTACATGCTTTCGAACTGCTAGGTTGGCAGAAGCTGGGACAAGTAATGGGAGCTCACCCCATTATGCAGCACTAGGGATTCGAACCGCTGAACTGCCGACCTTTCGATCGACAAGCTCAGCGTCTTACCCACTAAGCCACCTTCTGTTTTATACTTAGCTGTATTTAAAGATTTCACAGGCCATACCTATCGCTTAAATGTTCCAAAGGTGCTTTTTCAAAAGGCAACTGGACTTTCTTTCTTTGCTTTTTTCTTGAAGACGTTTCGCTTCTCATCCAAGAAGCATCTTTAGTTCTGATTGAGTGGTGGAATTCAGAACTGAAGATGCTTCTTGAATGAGAAGCGAAACGTCTTTAAGAGAAAAACCAAGGAAGTCCAGCTGCCTTTTGGAAAAGCACCTTTGGGACAACCTGGATGGCTGAGAACCTCCACAGACATCTATTGCTTATGTATTTGACCATTGTTCATTCAGCATCTTATTGCATTCCACAGAGAACATTCAGTGGTGCGTAGCCTTTCATACTTGAACAATTGGTTCCTTCCACAGTTTAGAACACTCTGCTGGCTTCGCTTGGCAGTGATATGTGGAATCTCAGCAAGTCATTTTCTCCAAAATTAATACTAGTATGACATCAATCCTTATCAAGGACAACCTTGACAGAGGCCAGAATCATCCAGAGATGCCAGCTAAGTCGAAATGTCTACAAAATACTGGAGCACTTTGGCAGATGTTTCATTCCAGCTTCCTTTGGATGACGCAGAATCTACAGTTAAAGTTGACATCCCTCTTAGATGTATACAGACTAAAACACACACACACACAGACACAAATATGTGAACAAAAGAAAGTTGTAGCCTTTGTAACAAAAGCCATAATTAAGTGGCAGAACATGAACATACAAGATAGAAAAGATCTATCTAAAGCAGGGGTCTCCAACCTTGGTCACTTTAAGATGTGTGGACTTCAACTCCCAGAGTTCTTCAGCCAGCTTTGCTGGCTGAGGGACTCTGGGATTTGAAGTCCACACGTCTTAAAGTGACCAAGGTTGGAGACCCCTGATCTACAGGTAGTCCTTGACTTATGACCACAATTGAGCCCAAAGATTCTGTTGTTAAGTGAGACATTTGTTTAACATTTTACGACTTTTCTTGCCACAGCTGTTAAGTGAGTCACTGCAGTTGATAAGTTAGTAACCCAGTTGTTAAGTGAATCTGGGCTTCCCCATTGACTTTGCTTGTGCGAAGGTCACAAAAGGGAGTCACATCAGTGGTAAAATCCAATTTTTTTTACTACCGGTTCCGTGGGCGTGGTTTGGTGGGCGTGGCAGGGGAAGGATATTGCAAAATCTCCATTCCCACTCCACTCTGGGGCCAGCCAGAGGTGGCATTTGCTGGTTCTCTGAACTGCTCAAAATTTCTGCTACCGGTTCTGCGGAACCTGTCAGAACCTGCTGGATTTCACCCCTGGATCACATGACCCCCGGGACACAGCAAAAGTCATAAGTCAAAGTCACAAGGCTTAGCACAGTTCGTTTAGTGACTGTTCAAAGTTAAAACGGCCCTGAAAAAGATGACTTGTGACCGGTTTCACAGTTATGATCATTGCAGCATCCCCATGGGTCACGTGATCCAAATTCATACAACTGCTTGATCACTGACTCAATATTTATGGCGGCTGCAGCGTCCTTTGGATCACGCGAGTCCCTTTTGCGACCTTCCGCCAAGCAAAGTTAATGGGGAAGCCGGATTCACTTAACAACCCTGATGCCAATTTAACAACTGCCGTGATTCACTTAACCTACTCTGGCAAGAAATTTCATAAAATGTTTCGTTCTGCAACAGAAACGCTCGAGCTCAGTGGGTGGGTGTGTTGTAAGTCGAGCACCCCTGTCGTGTTATGTTCTTTACATCAAGCACCCTCTTCAAAAGTTGGAAGGCCGCTGGCTACTTTCTGCAGCTGATGCTCTCTCTGCTTTATTGAAATTCAATAAGCAGAACTTCACTTCCATTATTGCAATTGAAACCTTCTAGTGGGATGATGTCTTTCTTAGACCTTGTCCACATCATCGGAGGAGTTTGGCATCCCGAGGAACCTCTTTGGATGTGCTGGCACTGTTACAAAGCCCCAAGGGCAGGAATGCTGCACCTGTGTAAACTGTTGAAGGATACCAGAGGCTTCACATTAGGAAAATTGTGATGGGTGAGAAGCTATTTATTCCTGCCTTTGATGTTGTCCTCCAAGGTCTCCTCCTTTTCGTTGCCAACACTCAGCCTCTCGGTTAACTAGCTTAACCCTGGAAGAAGCAAACGAAAAGCTCTCATCCTGCCAACAGTGTATCTAACGCGGATTCCTTATGTAAGTAGAGCACTAACAGCAACCTGAGCCAGATTTCCCTGGTAATTTGCAAACTGGACACTATTTATTCTGGGGAGGCTTCCCTTTTCCTGATGTAATTATAATTAGGAAAGATAAAAAGAAGAAGATATGGCTACTTTTTAGATAACATTGTTTGTGATTTCCCAATAAGCGTCTGCCAGATGTTTCGGGATGCGGCTCTTTTGATTTATAATTGTAATAAAATGGTTGGACACTCCAGGCCCCCTAATCTGAAGAGAGAGGAGATAGTTTACTTTCTCTAAGCATTATTTATGTACTTCTGTTTCCAAGGTTAATCACTTTTTTCTAAACAACCCTGACCTGAAGACCACAAACAAAATGAGTCACAGGGTGTGCATTTGAATAAATAACTGTGTATTACAACATCGGGAATTTTGTTCTAGTTTCCTTCCCTACCACATCATACGGCCAAGGGAATAAAATATGTTTTTGTATTCCTAGAGGATATGTCACGTAAACCTGTCCTACTTTTAAGAGCTTTACAAATAATAACGGTTATAAAGAAATGGCAGGTACGAAGAGCTGTTTTTCTCCCTCCCCTCTCTCTATCTTCTTTATTTCTTTTTTTTTTTTAAAGTACAATACAGATAGTCCTCGACCTATAACTATTCACTTAACAACTGTTCAAAGTTGCAATGCCACTGAAAAAAGTGAGTTACAACCAATCCTTGCACTTACGACGTCTTAGCATCTCATGGTCAAGTCCTCAAAATCAGGCGCTTGGCAACTGACATGTACTTGCACAGTTGCAGTATTTTGGGGTCACATGATCACCATCTGTGACCCTCCCAGCCGACTCTCAACAAGTAAAATCAGTGGGGGAAGCCGAATTTGCTTAACTACCACATAACCACTGCAGTGATTTGTTTAACAACCATGGCAAAAAAGGATCATAAAATAATGACTCGCTTAACAAATGCCTTGCTTATCAATGGAAACTTGTGGTCATAAGTTGAGGACTAACTGTAAATATTTATCATTAAAGTATGTGTGTGTGTGTCTGTGTGTGTGTGTACCCCGTTTCCTCCAAAATAAGACATCCCCTGATAATAAGCTCAATCAGGCTTTTGAGTGTATGGCAATAAGGCCAAGCGCTTATTTCAGGTTGAAAAAATATAAGACAGTGTCTTATTTTCAGGGAAACACCACACACACACACACACACACACACACACACACACACACACAAACAAACACAGTGTTTCCCCAAAAATAAGACCTAACCGGAAAATAAGGCCTAGCATGATTTTTCAGGATGCTCATAATATAAGCCCTACCACAAAAATAAGCCCCAGTTAAGATCATCAGCAGACGGAGGTGTTTAGTACTGTATTTTCCCCAAAATAAGACCTAACCGGAAAATAAGCCCTAATGCGTCTTCTTTATAACCATTTTAAAACTAGCAACAGACTAAGTTGTCTTCTCAGCTGCCACTACCACCGTTTCTGTCTGAAAAGTTTTTGAAAGTTGACGTAATATGTCCTATAATGCTATCAAAAACTCATTTCATCTTTTTTTCAAAGCTGGAAACCTCAAGAATTTCCCTCTTCCCTTTCTTCTGAAAAACATCAATTGTAAGAAGAAACATTACTCATGTGTTTTACTTGCTTAGAGAATGGAAAAACCTATTTCTTAGATGATTACAAAGAAATGGCTATTCCTCCTTGGTGCTAAATGCAACTGAAATCTATGAGACATTTGTTCAGGTAAGGCAGAATTATCTGATGAATGTGGCTAAACTGTTATCTCGAGGATGAATTTAGAAGTTAGAATTAAATACATCACCATTTGTGTCCTATTCCATACCTGTCATAACAAACAATATCCATTTTCAGTTTTGTAAGCTTCCTGTAATTAATATACATTTATGAAATCTACTGAATAAGTACAAGGTAATTTTGTTAAACTCCCCAAGAACGATACATTTTCTTATTTGATTATCTATCACGTTGAATAAATGGAGGGGGGAAAAATAACCAACTAATTCAAACTCAGCTTTGGCATAGTCTTGTAAATAAAAGTAGACATGTTCCTAAACACCAGACATTATTAATTGCTTTTCTGTGGTCTGAAAAGCACGGAAAGGAAAGAAGGAAACTTCTGTAGAAATTTCCCAGGAACGCTGTAATTTACCAAAGATTCACAGGACTGTAATTTTTAAGACTGATTTACAAAAAGTGACTTAGCCTCTCTCACTCTTCAAGGTATTGGACAGTTTCCCCCCCTCCCCATATTGTAGACATTTCATACTTTATTTATTTATTTATTTATTTTTTATTTGCATTTATATCCCGCCCTTCTCCGAAGACTCAGGGCGGCTTACACTATGTCAAGCAATTTTGACTATGGAAATGGGAATGTCTTAAAGGGGATGCCCGATATAGATTTATCCAACAGTATAAGAAAAGTCATAATTGTAAATAATAAATAATTGTAGGGATGTGGTGGCTCAGTGGCAAAGACACTGAGCTTGTCGATCGAAAGGTTGGCAGTTCATGGGTTCGAATCCTTAGTGCTGTGTAACAGGATGAGCTCCCGTGACTTGTCCCAGCTTCTGTCAACCTAGCAGTTTGAAAGCATGTAAAAAATACAAGTAGAAAAATAGAGACCACCTTTGGTGGGAAGGCAAGCGTTCCATTCACCTTTGGCGTTTCATCATGCCGGCCACATGACCACGGAGACGTCTTCAGACAGCGCTGGCTCTTCAGCTTTGAAACAGAGATGAGCACCGCCCCCTAGAGTCGGGAACGACTAGCACATATCTGAGATGGGAACCTTTATCTTTACCTTATCAGAATAGTCAATTTTGTGGCTCAAGGACAAGTTTAATTTTAGACTCTCTCTTTAGAGTTCTTTTGATTATGCTAGAGTACGAATCTTTTTCTAATGCAACCAAGTGTAATAGAGCTAGCTGATGTAGTGTTTTAAGACGTAGGAGCCAACTTGGAATTTATCCTTAACCATGGAAGCCCCCTCATTATCCCCCATGCAGTCTATCTCTTTTGAAGATTATTGCAGAGAAAAAATATAGAGGAACTGCTGTGTATTGTATGTTGGCTTGAAGCAATAGTATAGCCCAAAGAAAGCAAAATGCAATCCACTGTAATTATTGTGCCTAGATCAAGAGAAATCAGTTCCTTTTTGTTCTTGAAATAGAACAGAATAGAATAACAGAGTTGGAAGGGACCTTGGAGGCCTTCTAGTCCAACCCCCTGCTTAGGTAGGAAACCCTACACCACTTCAGACCAATGGTTATCCAACATCTTTTTAAAAACTTCCAGTGTTGGAACATTTAAAACTTCTGGAGGCAAGTGGTTCCATTGATTAATTGTTCTCACTGTCAGGGAATTTCTCCTTAGTTCTAAGTTGCTTCTCTCCTTGATTAGTTTCCACCCATTGCTTCTTGTCCTGCCCTCAGGTGCTCTGGAGAATAGCTTTACTCCCTCTTCTTTGTGGCAGCTCCTGAGATATTGGAAGACTGCTATCATGTCTCCCCTAGTCCTTCTTTCCATTAAACTAGACAGACCCAGTTCCAGCAAATATTCTTGATATGTGTTAGCCTCCAGTCCCCTAATCATCTTTGTTGCTCTTCTCTGCACTCTTTCTAGAGTCTCAACATCTTTTTTACATTGTGGCGACCAAAATTGGATGCAGTATTCCAAGTGCGGCCTTACCAAGGCATTATAAAGTGATATTAACAATTCACAGGATTTCACTTCTCCTCCAAGAAGCTTCTTCAGCTCTCACTGAACCATCCAATCAGAGCTGAAGAGGCTTCTTGGATGAGAAGCGAAATGTCTTCAGAGAAAAACCAGAAAGTCCAGTTGCCTCTTGAAAAAGCAACTTGGGGGCAACCATGACCTGGATGACTGAGAATCTCCATAGACATCCCAGGGGTTTTGTAATTACAGTTCAGGTGCTTGGCAAGCAGGTTGCATTTATGAACAATTGCCGTGTCCTGCAGTTTACATGATCATGTTTTGCAACTTTTTTTTGCAAAAAAAAAGTCCATTGGTGTGCTTAGATTTGCTTAACTGCCACCTGATTTGTTTAATAACCATAGTGATTTGCTTTATAACCACTATAAAAATGGTAATAAAATCAGATCTGGTCACATCGTAATTTGACTTATGACTACACTGTCTTACGACCAAAATTCCAGTCCCAATTGTGATTATAAGTCAAGGTTATAAATCAGACTACCTGCATGTTTGTCAGGAGAAAAAAGATGGGAAGCCGTGCAAATATTTTACAGTTATTTTAACACAAACGTAAATCTAGCCAGAATGACCTTCGTCATTTTCTAAAACTAGCCTTTCATCTAGTCTTTAATTGCTGCCCGGAATGAAATTAGATTATGACATTCTTGCAAAACATGTGTATATGTACACATGTGTACACCAAAAATAAAACCAAGCTCTTGCAGCCACTCAGTATTTTATTTTCTAAGAAGGTTTCTGGAAGGCTATATAGGAAAGCAGAACAACAAAGTTGGAAGGGACCTTGGAGATCTTCTAGTCCACCCCTCTGCTCAGACTGGAAACCCTATATCATTTCAGACAAATGATTGTCCAATCTCTTCTTAAAAGCCTCCAGTGCTGGAGCTCCCAAAACTTCTGAAGGAAGCCTTTCCACTGCTTAATTGTTCTGTCAGGAAATTTCTCCTTAGTTCTAGGTTGCTTCTCTCCTTGATGAGTTTCCACCCATTGCTTCTTGTCCTGCCTTCAGGTGCTTTGGAGAATAGCTTGACTCCCTCTTCTTTGTAGCAGCGCCTGAGATATTGGAACACTGTGTTCCACTATAATATATAAGGGCCAATAATTGTTTTTGACAATATTTTTTTTGTTATTTTATAATATATAATAATATAAAATATAATAATTGTTTTTGAATATAAAATTATATATATAATTTATATATATATATATTATATTTTATATATATAATTCTAATATAATATAATATAATATAATATTATATTATATTATATTATATAATAATATATAATAATATAAAAATATAATAATTGTTTTTGACAATTTTACAATGTCCTTCCTGTCAAAGACTACTTCAGCTTCAATTGCAACAATACACGAGCACACAATAGATTTAAGCTTAATGTTAACCGCTCCAATCTTGATTGCAGAAAATATGACTTCAGTAACAGAGTTGTTAATGCTTGGAATACACTACCTGACTCTGTGGTCTCTTCCCAAAATCCCCAAATCTTCAACCAAAAACTGTCTACTATTGACCTCACCCCATTCTTAAGAGGTCTATAAGGGGCGTGCATAAGAGCACAAGAGTGCCTACCGTTCCTGTCCTATTGTTTCCTTTCGTTATATCCAATTAATTTAGTTATTACATACTCATATATATACCTATATTTGTATAGTTATTTCATGCTTACGCTTATATACACTGTGTGACAAAATAAATAAAATAAAAATAAAAATAAAAAATATATAGGTGTCTGAGGGTGGTGGTTTACTTTCTAGAATAGTAGCTATCTGCTCCCTTTTTAAATTAAAATAATATTAAAATATAAAATTACATGGGACAGAAATCTTGGGTGCCTAAGTCCCTATTAGGGTCTATAGATATTTTCTTGGAGGGGGTCTTTCCGGCCGCCTTGAAAGAGGCGGTGGTGAGGCCCCTCCTCAAGAAGCCTTCCCTGGACCCAGCTGTCTTAGGTAATTATCGTCTGGTCTCCAACCTTCGCTTCGCGGTGAAGGTTGTAGAGAGTGTGGTGGCATGTCAATTTCCCCGGCACCTGGATGAAACTGTCTATCTGGACCCGTTCCAGTCCGACTTCCGGCCCGGATACAGCACTGAGACGGCTTCGGTCGCGTTGGTTGATGATCTCTGGAGGGCCAGGGATAGGGGTTGTTCCTCTGCCTTGGTCCTATTAGACCTCTCAGCGGCTTTCAATACCATCACCATGGTATCTTGCTGCACCGGTTGGAGGGATTGGGGGTGGGAGGCACCGTTTATCGGTGGTTCTCCTCCTATCTCTCCGATCGGTCGCAGATGGTGTTGACAGGAGGGCAGAGGTCTGCCCCGAGGCGCCTCACTTGTGCGGTGCCTCAGGGGTCGATTCTCTTGCCCCTCCTGTTCAACATCTATATGAAGCCGCTGGGTGAGATCATCAGTGGCTTCGGTGTGAGGTACCAACTGTACGCTGATGATACTCAGCTGTACTTTTCCACACCGGGCCACCCCAACGAAGCTATCGAAGTGCTGTCCCGGTGTCTGGAAGCCGTACGGGTCTGGATGGGGAGAAACAGGCTCAAGCTCAATTCCTCCAAGACAGAGTGGCTGTGGGTGCCGGCATCCCGGTACAGTCAGCTGCGACCGCGGCTGACTGTTGGGGGCGAGTCATTGGCCCCGATGGAGAGGGTGCACAACTTGGGCGTCCTCCTGGATGAACGGCTGTCTTTTGAAGACCATTTGACGGCCGTCTCCAGGAGAGCTTTTTACCAGGTTCGCCTGGTTCGCCAGTTGCGCCCCTTTCTAGACCGGGATGCCCTATGCACGGTCACTCACGCTCTTGTGACGTCCCGTCTGGACTACTGCAATGCTCTCTACATGGGGCTCCCCTTGAGGAGCACCCGGAGGCTCCAGTTAGTTCAGAATGCGGCTGCGCGGGTGATAGAGGGAGCCCCTCGTGGCTCCCATGTGACACCCCTCCTGCGCAGACTGCACTGGCTACCTGTGGCTTTCCGGGTGCGCTTCAAGGTTTTGGTAACTATCTTCAAAGCGCTCCATGGCATAAGGCCGGGTTATTTACGGGACCGCCTGCTGCTACCGAATACCTCTCACCGACCCGTGCACTCTCACAGAGAGGGACTCCTCAGGGTGCTGTTGGCTAGGCAGTGCCGGCTGGCGACGCCCAGGGGAAGGGCCTTCTCTGTGGGGGCTTCCACACTCTGGAACGAACTTCCCCCAGGACTTCGTCAGCTTCCTGACCTCCGAACCTTCCACCGCGAGCTTAAAACACATTTATTTATCTGCACAGGACTGGATTAGATTTTAAAATTTAAATTGGTTTTAAATGGGTTTTATTATGTATATTGTTATTTTTAATTATTCGGCCATTTCTAATAAGTTTTTTAACTGATGTTTTATTTTGTATTTATATGTATATTTTTTATTTGGCTGTGAACCGCCCTGAGTCCCTAGGGAGATAGGGCGGTATAAAAATACGAAAAATACGAAATATGAATACCCACCAAAATCCCTGCCTCGTGGAATTTTATAATGTCTACTCAAAGCAAAACTACTTACAGGGTATGGTCAAAGATGGCAGCCATAATGGTGCGATTCAAGCTCTGCCTTGTTATATCAGTGATGTGCAACGCATCACTCATATAAAACATATCAAATTTCAACTGCAGTTATCCTGACTTTCTTGACCTTCCCTGCCACAACATCCCTGGTTTAAAAGACTTTCCATTGCCTCAGTTTGAAGGGAGACTCTCGATAGCAGAATCCTCCAACCTTAGCAACTTTAAGATAAGGTGGCGGGCTGGGGAATTCTGGGAGTTGAAGTCCATGCATCTTAAAATTGCCAAGGTTGGAAAGCCTCGATCTGGGGATTTATTTATTTTTTTAGAATGGAGGTGGAAATCATTTGCTACCACTTCTACCATTAAAGCTCTCAAAATCCCTAAGAATGGGGACAAAGCTGGCCTCGAATGGCAGTTTTGGACCTCCGGAGGTGCTTTGGTGGGCTGAAGGGCAGACCCGAGGGCTGTTTGAAGAAGCATTGTGGTGATTTTGCTGATGTTTTGCAGAATCCACTAGCAATTCTTAGGCCTGTCAGCTGCTGGTTTATCTTACCCTCCCGATCGTTCACCCTGATCAACGATTCGTCATCCGCAACATAAAAGCAGCAGATCCCCAAGGCAACATAAAAACATAACTTTAAAAAAAAAACACCACATCATCATCAAATGGGATTAAGAAGCATCTTAATGTCCATTCGGTGCCCAAAGTCCTATTTGAAAAGGAGTTTTTCCTCTTCCAAGCACGTTCAAGGAGGTCTGGAACAGGGGTCTCCAACCATGGCAACAATAAGCCTGGTGGACTTCAACTCCCAGAATTCCCCAGCCAGCTTTGCTGAATTTTCCTTAGGCAGGAGTTTAGGCCTAGTATTGCCTCCCTCCAAACCGCCCCACTTTGTTCCAGATTCCAACAATCCCAGTAGAAGTGGAGGATGGGGACCACTCAGGTCAGAAAGCCAACTGAGGCTACTCAAGCACCCAGTTTGGCTCCACAAACCTTGATACAGATACCTTGTGGTTGATTATTTGCATTACTTGCAGCTCAGCTGGAATAAGGATTTGCAGGGTTGTTGTTATGAGGAAAATAGAAGGAGGAAGGTATGTTGGATATAACAGAATAACAGAAGGGATCTTGGAGGTCTTCTAGTCCAAACCCCTGCTTAGGTAGGAAACCCTACATCACTTCAGACCAATGGTTATCCAACATCTTCTTAAAAACTTCCAGTGTTGGAGCATTTACAACTTCTAGAGGCAAGTTGTTCCACTGAGTAATTGTTCTGTCAGGAAATTTCTCCTTAGTATAGGTTGCTTCTCTCCTTCATTAGTTTCCCTCCATGGCTTCTAGTCCTGCCCTCAGGTGCTTTGGAGAATAGCTTGACTCCCTCTTCTTTGTGGCAGTCCCTGAGATATTGGAACACTGCTATCATGTCTCCCCTAGTCCTTCTTTTCATCAAACTAGACATACCTGCAACCGTTCTTCATATCTTTTAGCCTCCAGTCCCCTAATCATCTTTGTTGCTCTTCTCTGCACTCTTTCTAGAGTCTCCACATCTTTTTTACATCGTGGCAACCAAAACTGGATGCAGTAGTCCAAGTGTGGCCTTACCAAGGCATTATAAAATGGTATTAACACTTCACGTGATCTTGATTCTATCCCTCTGTTTATGCAGCCTAGAACTGTGTTGGCTTTTTGGGCAGCTGCTGCACACTGCTGGCTCCTATTTAAGTGGTTGTCCACTAGGATTCCAAGATCTCTCTCTGTTACAATAAAGGCAGGCTGCAAATAAATACAGGTAGTCCTCAACTTACCAGCAACCAAGCCCGAAATTTATGTCGCTAAGAAATGTGTTAAGTGAGTTTTGCCCCATGTTATGACTTTTCCTGCCACATCTATTAAGCGAATCACTGAAGCTGTTACATGAGCAACCTGATTGTTAAGTGAATCCTGCTTCCTGGTGGACTTTGCTTGTCAGACTATTGCAAAAGGGGATTCCCTGAGCCGGGGACCCTGCAACCGTCATAAATACGAGCCAGCTGCCAAGCATCCGCAAGTAAATCACGTGACCGCGGGGATGCCACCACTGTCGTAAGTCTGAAAAACGGTCACCACTCCCTTTTTTCCAGCACCGTTGTAACTTTGGTCAGGAAGTGAATCGTTGTAAGTCGAGGACTACCTGTGAAATAAATTTAGAGACGGGCTGCCAGAGTCGGCACTGCCAAACCACCATAACCACGTCACCATTAATTATATAAATATTATAGATAGATAGATAGATAGATAGATTCATAGATAGAT